>NW_012267241.1:2859315-3032824 GCF_000151885.1 Dipodomys ordii
ATTGATGCAAAGACAAATAAGTAACTCCCAGAAATAATAACTGCCCACTAACTGTGGGTTTAGTTCTTTTGAAGAGAAAACACCTAGATCATATGATTTTTGCAACTCTGAAAATAACCAATTACCTCTTGTGTAATTGTACTTTACACTATGAGTAGACAGACCTTAGCTATTGTCTGTAATTATATGCTGTCATGGAGGGCCTACAGACAGTGTCAAAAAGTTATTTCTGGGCAGAGGCCGAAAGGGAAGAAGCTCATTGCTCTCATTTATCTCTTTCCAAAACTGTGGAGTCAAAATTATGTGTATTCTATAGAATAATGCAAAAATGTTCATTTAATTCATGGCATTTCATTAATTCATGTACCAAAGTCTGACATTAGCTTAAATACTAATGTATGGATGGCAATACAACTATAGAGTTGGAAAAGTATGTAAAATATATTTAGAAATAATATAAGAGAGAGAGAGAGAGTCTTCAAATATATGTGGAATGCCTCTGAATGCAGAATGAGCATCCTCTGGGAATGATCCAATTTCACCTGCTGTCATCTTACTCCAAATTGCTTCAGAAATGCCATGCATGGCTGACTGCTGCATACACAGGTGGCTGTGTATCAATGGCGTTTGATGATGACACACATGGGGAGCGAGAACATGAGGAAAATATCATCTTAGACTATGTGACTTTTAGAAAACCTACATTAACAAATGAAAAGTACGTTATGGTAAAATCTCAATCACCTGGAGAGCTATTCAAGAAGGAAAATGTTCTGGCCACCTGGATTACCCTGGATTGCTTCCTTGCTTTCATTCTTGTGGAACTACTTTTTGAAATGAATGTATTGGGCGGGGAGGGAATAGTATGGGAAAGTTTATGGAAATTTATCATCAATCTTGGCTGAAATTGAATGTAGCAAGGAGATAAACTACAAGTATATGAATCCAGCTGTACTAGAAAGGTGTGTTAAATGTATTTGAACTATTGTCCTACATTGTAACCCTTCAATCTTGTCATCAAAATAGAATTTTGATCTGTTAAAATGATGGATGAGTAGAAGTTTTGTTTTTTATCAGTGAGTGCGTTTACTCACTGAAAAGATACACATTAAAAATGGTGCATTTCCTGTGTTCTTCCAAACTTCCCAGTTCTATGTCCACCTGGATGTTGATGAGAACTATTAATTATAGTTGTTTGATGATACATTTTACACCTCTATGCAGAACCAGAAGGCACTGAAGAGGTGATTTCAGAAGCCACAGCCCAGTGCCACCTGGCCCATTTCTACAAATGGGACATTGAAGACCAGGTAGTTTTTCATCTTCAAAACAAAAAGGCTCAAATAGATCAAAAGGGAGTTAGATATATGAAATGGCTAAACATGCCAGTTTTCTCAGAAAGAATTTGGTGTATGCCACATTTTTAATTTGCTTATTGATAACTCACAAAGTCATTATTATTTGTTTCCTTTCAGAAATGTTCCAGTCAGATAGCAAATTATTTATATGCCTTATTTGTGAGTATTGTTAAGAAATGAAGATTATTTCTGGATTTTATAAAAATAAAATAATGCCCGGGCCTTGAGTTCAAGCCCCACAGCCAACAAAATATAAAAATTAAAATTAAAAAATAAATAGGAAGGGGTAATCATGCTCATTAAGAAATATACTGATTACCTTACTCATACAACTGTAACAACTGTATCTTTATAATAGGAAATATATAAAAAATAAATACAAGATAAAATAAAGATGAGGCTTTGCTTATGAAGTCTACCTAACCTCATAAGCAAGAAAATAAAATCATAAATAGAACAAGTTTATTATTGTATAAATTCTACTAGCCAAAATAATTTCATTGAAGATCATGAAGATTATTATTAATTTTTTATTGTAAAAATGGTGTACAGAGGGGTTACAGTTACATGAATAGGGTGATGAATACATTTTATAGAGAGCATTGCTAGCTCCTCCTTTATTTTCCTCCTACCATCACTTTCCTCCCCACCTCCCCAACTCCTCCAGCCTCCCCTCACCCCAACACTGTACATTGTGATGATGAGATGTGAAGATCATGTTTCTTCGCAGAATATTCTTATTCAGAATAATGATGTTTCTACATGAAACAGTTTTGTAGATATTTCTACAAGTAATACCTATCCAAGTGAGTAATTGTTCGCCTAATTTCCTGCCTTTGACTGATTGTGTAGGAAAATCAGATTTAATATTTCGCAATACTCTTATCAGCAACAGTTCTTGAATGGCATTCGAAATGAAATTTTCTTCATAACTTGATATTTTCTTTTAATATTGCAAATGTATTTAAATCTATACGGCAAATAAAATAATTTGCTTATTTGTAAGCAAAAGTCCTCTATTACATATCCATGATTTATTGCTAAGAGCTATTAGAAATTGGCTATGATTCTGTGCACATTCACCCTGGTGAGCTCTGTCTTCAAGCTCATTACAATTTTCCTTCTATATTCAGTGTAATAAAAGAAGATCAGTGAACTGAACTGATACTGGACTTTTACTTCGTGCAAATTTTATCTCAGTTAGAGAAGGCAGTAAAGTTGTCTGTGTGCATTGGATTAAAAATGTACTCTGATAAGGCAGAACATGTTCATAATACAGATCAGTAATACAAATAAATTCACTTGATACCTCCCTAATAAGGACCTCAACAGCCTATCAGGCTATGTGTGGGCACCCTGTTTGAGTAAGAAGTTGAGACTCAATGCAAATGGAAATTTTAGAGAATGGTGAAACCATTTAGCATACAGAAGTGAAATTACCATGTATTCTTCTTACATTCAAATTATCTGCTTTCCCATGCTTTAAAAACGACTTAGAAATCATTGGCATTAAAATAATGAGTCAAAGTTTCTTTTCTTGCATACTAAGATGTAGTTTATTTGGTAGTTAGTATTTTTAAATATTTCTTTCATGATTTTTCCCCCAGGAGTGAGACTTTGAGAGGATTAACAAAATAAAGTCAGGGAACAACTTTAGGTCAGAAAAGGAATTTTTGTTGACAACATTTTTCAAAATAGAAGCTGTTAAGCAATGTGGAATTCAAACACACACAAACACACACACACACACGCACACACACACACACACACACACATTTTGCAGTTCAGAAAGCCTACTTTGTCCTTGTTTGCCTTTTGTGAAATTGCTTTTGACATGTCATATTGTGTTGTGTCAAACACACCATGCAGTGCAAAAGAAGTTGATATAATCAGGAAAATACAGTTTGAAAGTCTGAAAAGTGATTTGACAGCAAAAGAAAATAAAAGAAAAAATTCAAATGAATCTCACTCTGTTTACTTTTTCAATAGATTTTCATTATTCTGTCTTCTAGAGACAAAGCAAGGATCTGAGGCAGAGATAGGATTTCTGTTTTCTTCAAATAATTGATTTTAAAATTTCTAATCCCTAAAACGGGGTTATTCTGATCTTTCAGAATTCAGAGGGATATGATATGGTCAGTATGCTTATTTTAAACAAGATGACATCAAAGTTTTCGTCAGTATGCTTATTTTAAACAAGATGACATCAAAGTTTTCGTCAAATGAAAATAGGAGGACCTCTTTGATCATAATAAGTTTTCAGAACTTCTGCTATAAGCTATTCCAGTATACTGAGACTTAGAGGATCAAGAAATGAAGCCAGCCTAGGTACAAAAGCTAACAAAACCGTCTCCAAAACAACAAGAAAAATATCCAGCTAAAGAGGTGGCTCAAGTGGTAGAATGGCAGAGGAGCAAGCAATGTGAGCAAGCTTAAGGCAAAAAAATTCACACAGTCCATGTCTGTTAGAAATAATGTATTTCATATTGTTTTTAATATATTTTGGGAAAGAGTAGAAAATATAACTCAAATAAAGAGTTTCTCTTCTGCATTTTTATTTCTTTTTTAATAAGTTTTTTATTGTGAAAATACTGTACAGAAAGGTTACAATCACATGAGCAAGGTAATGAGTACATTTCTTATCAAGCATTGTTGCCTCCTCCTTTGTTTTCCCCCTACTATCCCTTCCCTCCCATCTCCACAACTAAATTCATTAAATATATTTCTGAGATTGTTAAATCTGAGAATTAAATACAGTGTCAGATAATAAAATTTTTGTGGCTAATAGTTCGCTTGTACCCATTTTTACCCTATAAAAATGCTAGCACTATACAATTGACTGGGATAAAATAATCTTTCTGTCGTATTCTCTTATATTTATACAGTGTCAACAACCATACCTTAACATAAAAAAAGTACTCAAGCCATGCATTTGACTGACTGGGGTTCAATAATTTAATGATCAATCATTATTAAAAATCATAAATGAGCTGTAACACGATTAGCCAAATGGGAAGACAAGGGTATAGTTGTGCCTTGTATATATAAACTATTGAGCCACCTTTAATAGGTGCTCTAGCAACTTAATATCTTCAAAACATGGATAGAAAATGAGACCCAGAACTGGGCACTGGTGGTTTGCATCTGTAATCCTAGCTACTCAGGAGGCTGAGATCTGAGGGTTCAAAGCCAACCCGGGTAGGAAAGTCCCTGTGAGACACTTATCTCCAATTAACCACCAGAAAACTGGAAGTGGTACTGTGGCTCAAGTGGGAGAGTGCTTGCCTTGAGTTGAACAGCTCAGGAACAGCACCCAGGTCCAGAGTTCAAGCCCCACGACAGAAAAAGAGAGAGAGGGATGGAGGTAGAGGAAGAGAGAAAAGGAGGGAGAGAGGGAGAGGAAAAGAAGGAGAGACAGAGACAGAGAGAAACAGAGAGAGAGACAGAGAAACACAGAGAGAGAGACACAGAGAGAGAAGGAGAGGGACAGGAAGAGGGAAAGGGAGAGGGAGGAGAGAGAATAATTGTTTTTAAATGTTTATTATAATGAAGTATATCTTGTGACTCTTGTCTTTGTGATCAGGGAAAGTCTTCGTATACCTTCTTCCAGACAATCAAAACACTGATTTCTCAAGGTAGAAATTGACTGGCTAAAAGTAGGTAGCTATCTTAACCTAGGCATAAGAGTTGGAGTAAGGTGATTTCCAGATAAGTCATTTCTCAAAGCATTTAGTTCCAAAGAAAAAGGTGTCTCTTTAAGATGTTATTTTATTTTATATTATATAGACTCTAAGGTTGATAGTTCTTTTCACTTGTCTTTTCACAATACTATTCCATTGCTTCTGGACCCCGCTGCTTTCCATTGAGAACTCTCCTGAAAATGGTACTGCTGTTACCTGCAAAGCAATGCTTCTTTCCCCATTCTATGGATAATTGTGAATGTTTACTTCCTTTCTCTTGTAGCTGTTTTGTTATAACTTGCCTAGATGTAGCTTTCTCTAAATTTGCAGTAATTTACTAGCCCATTGCTTGATGTATTTCATCAGTTTGGGAAAACTATTAACATTAGCTCCTCCTATATTTCTTTTGCTTTATTGTTATCTTTCTTACTAATTACCATATCAAGACTTTCCTTTTGATATGCACTTGTTTTTCCTGTATATTTTCTTTTGTTTCTGTTTAATATATTTCATATACCATTTAGGCAATCACCCTTCTTCTTAACTACTTTTGTGCTCCATAATGAATACCATTTTCTGGAATGATAATTCTGCTCCATGGCTCTGTTTGTCTGTATGTTCTGGTATCACATCATCTGAAAGCTGTTGCTTCATAGGAATTTGTTTCTAGAACACAGTTGGAATAAAGATTGTTTATACCTATGAACATAGCAATTAGAGACTATGTTATTTTAAAGAATATTCTTTTACAGTAATCTGAAAGTGCACTTTTTCAGTGTTTCCCAATGACATACGATGTATAAGGTATTCTTCAACTTAGACATGGTCTTATTATCTCTCTCCTTAATACAGTTCAGAGTTATACTCAAAGTTATATTCAACTTTTGAAATGCTACTTTTGCATTTGAAAATGGTGCATGAGAAAGATTGATAGTTCAACCGAATTGACAGCTCAATATGATTCTGTTCTTTCATTTCTGTGAAACAGCTTGGTTCTTCAGAAACTGACCAGATTGGAACTTCTGTCAATGTGGGAAGCAGAAATCAGAATAGCCTCAGAAAAAATATGATCATGAAAAACTTTGAAGTAAATTACACACACACATATAAGCACATATGGATTTTGAGGTGCATTAGAAAATTATTCTGAAAAATTAAAAATAAAAAGTGTTAAATTATACATGGCATATTTTAACTTGATATAAGAACTTAATTTTGAAATAAAAGTAAAAATGTAGACAAGAAACCTATTTGTAACAAGCTATTCAGCAATAATAAAACAACTTGATTAACTGAAATGTCACACAATCAAAGGAGATGTTGGTAAGAAAATTAAATCCAGTGGAAACAAATCTTCTTCATATTGCAAATACTGCAATAATTCTTCTATTGAAACTAAATCAATGATTTTATTTCAATTATTCTATAAATTCTATCATAAGAGTTGCTAATACAACCAATAATAATAAACTATATCATTTAAGAAGAACTTAAAATTCAGTAACACAGCAATAGAGGAGTAAGAACACCAACTTTTCAAGTGGTAGGCAGCATTGAGTCAATTAATACCAAAATAACTTCCTAAGTTGCTTTGATGGAAAGTATAATAATAGGTTGAAATCTAAAAGTATTATTTTTTTCTGAAAAGATAGTTTAATTCATTGTGATCTCTTGTGGAGGTGGCATTATAGTATAAATAGGAGGGATTAGAAATTTCAAGTGCACAATGTTCATTTGTATGGGAGAAAGTGAGTAAGATTTCAATGAATCTCTGAAAGGAAGAGAGAATTGTTCTTTGCTTTCTGTGCCCTGTCAGAACAGTTGAATCACTCTATATTGTATTCCTTTCAGTATGACAAGTTTTCAAGTTTAACCCATATTTAAAGTGAAGCCTGTCTTTTCTGAAGTATTTTAGGAAGAAATTGCTCTGTTTCTTAAGAGTTGAAAAGAAAGTGAGTACAAGCAAAGGGAGGAGGACAGTTGGGACAAACAATTCTGTATTAAATACCAATGAAACCCTTATGGTCAGAGTAGAAAATAACCTTTTTCTGCACCTAATAATTTACTATCAAATCTAATAACGAAGCATATGAGGACTGTTTTCAAAATAAGTTCTTATTTTGTTATGTATTTATTTCTTTTTGTGCGGCCAAAGTGAACTTGGCATTGGTAGTAAATTTGGGAAGAAAAATGTAGATTCTGTTAAAAGTGTCAAAAGATTCCATATTGTCATGTTTTTAGAGGCACCAGAAAGTAACCCAATCCTAAATAAGGACAGGAATACCTTGATTGCTCATGATTGTTTTTGTTCATCTCCATGTACTACTAGACTTTCCCTTATCATTAGATTTGCCAGTAGTCTTGCATTCTCTCCTGAATTCTAATCAATTACTACATGGCTTCCTCCTAATAAGCATTTCTGCTACTATGGAATAAATATATATTGTCACAGGATAAGAAAATCATAATCTACATAGGCTAATTTACCCTTTTCATCTGTTGTTTACATCTTTGTATTAATCCAAACATAGATAGAAAATATTAAGAAAAGATAATGTCTGTGTTCTCTACATGTAGGTAGTTTTATTATTCACTGAACAATATCTCTACATGTAGATAGTTTTATTATTCCCTGAATAATATAGTATAATAATTTCCTATATAGAATTTTTATTATGGTAGGGATAATATATAATCTTGAGAGTCACAATAATAATGGAAATGATCGATTACATGAACATACACTATGACATTACATAAGACAGTAAAGTATATGCAGATCTTGGTATTTGCATGGGTCCCGGAAGCAATCCCCATCTAATACTGAGTGGGAAACTTCAAATTTTTTTTGTTTCTGTTCTTCTATTTATTTTCAAACACATGGATAAATCAGGCAAACATACTTGCTTTTATAAGACTTCTATTTTGAATATTCAGGAATTGTGTGAGTCAAATGTGAACATTTGACAGTCAAACACTTGCTCATCTCCCCCCTTTTTCCTTTGAAAGTATCTTGCTGCAAATGGACTAAAGTCAAGTCACATTATCTGACCCACACTCTAGTCAGTCTGCAGGCAAACATATGAGCAAACCCAACCATGGAAAGTCTAAAAACCTCACCAGGCTTCACCTGATGCTACACATTTAAGCAATATAGTTATTAAATGACACTCGAGTCTTTTGGGTGACTTTATACAGAATTATAAAAACATGTAAGAAAGCAAAAAATGAAATACAAATTATGTCACTGTAGGTAATCCTTGTGGTACTAACATGAGGTATTGTTGCTTCCTTACACTTGAGTAAAATATAGCAAGGTTAGAACATAATCAATGGGTAATTACCTATTGCTATTAAGGAGACAAAATTATTGATACTCATTGAATATTTGCATTATTCTAAAAATCCTCTATTTGACACACATAGCAAATGCAGAAATACCTTTAATCATGAAATGATACATTGAAGCAGATTATATTTCCCAAGATGCTTACAACAAGCTTTTTATGTAGTGAGCTCTTACAATGCAGCATGAATGCTTTCCCCTGAGAACTTCATTTTCTCTTGAATCTGAGAAGTGATGGTCTGTGACTTTCAAGGGAGATCATATTCACCATTGTGTGATTTAGTGTATTATACATTATACAAAAGAAGAATGACTCTGTAACCCATAATCTCCTCCTCCCAAAAATGTGCATTTTATTTACCATAAGTTCTACAGTCATAAACCCTCCACTAAAACAAAACCAAAGAAGTTTCTTTTCATTGTGCTGTAGATTAATTGCCAAAATTCTAGCTGTTGACTTGAAATGGTTGACATCTATGGGCTAATTTTATATATTTCCAAGACAATTTCTCCAAAAATTTAATAAAATGATAACTACCATATCGTTTCTTATCTTTTAGAATATGATATCTTCTACAAAGCAAATATCATAAAATTTAGAATAATTTAAATGAGAACTCTGTCAGGCTAATTCCAATGTACTGGACATCATTATGGAAAGTGAGTTTAACCTTTCCTGGCCATGTTTTCTAACTTGTTAGAAGAAAAATAACTCTGTAAAATCATTACAATTTTTTAAAGTCTTGAAATAGCATGAGTAGAAAAGTAAAAGACATATTTGTTAGTAACTGCTTTAAAATAATGTGGTATTTAAGTAAGGTATAACAGTACACTGTTCTAATAATAATGTTCTCACATTGTGGTGTGCTTAATGCCAGATACCTTGATATTCCCTTCTTATCTCACTGCATTACATTATTTTCTTTGTGGAATGATTTTATTATTCTTCATGAAATGGTTTTATTATTCTCCATGCATTAAGTTCAAATGAGCAGTGGTATTTCAAGCCTTATCTTTTTAGAGCAGCTATCTTCCGTGCATTTCAGATGGTATTAAGACACCAGATTGGAGTTATACCGATTTCAGTTATGATGAATTTCCCGAGATAGTCTATCTTATTGCTGCTCAAAAATGAAAAAAGTGGATATAAAATATGAATTCTGATTAGACTTGCCTATAGTCACAAACTATACAGCTAAGTACATTGCAGGTAACTGTTCAGTATAGCTTTCTGTTTGCTATGATAGAGGAACACATTTCAGAGTTATTTCTTGAACATGTGAGTAAACTAAGAAGAAAATACCATTTTGTTTGATTGATGAAGCATTACAATGTCAAAATATGATAATATTAGGATTTTTGTTATAGTTGAATGTATAACAACATAAAGAGAACATTTTTTTCTCTCACTTAAGGCTAATGATGGTGTTGAATAAAAGCAAATTCAATTCTAGATGAAGAAAAGACTTCATTTTAAAGGACTACTAAAGTCAAGAGAACATTACAAACTCAGGATTTGTAAGCATATAAAAGCCAAATAGAAAAATAAATAAGCACAATGAAAGAAGGAACTTTTCTTTATAGAGAGGAGCAAAAGCAAACTGCCAGAATCTTAAATGAGAGGAGGCAAACAGACAACATGGTCGGGATAGTATGACAGGAGATATTTTTAGCCATGGCCATTAATTCCTCATGATTCTATTCTTAATGTATTCTATTGCCTTCTCAGACTTGAAGGCAAGCCAAAGTTCAGGCATATCTGGGAGGTAGGAAGTCTAAGGTTTGGACAAGCTAACTCAGTAGGTAAATAATGGGCAATTGTGAGCATTTAGTCGATAGTGTCCTATCAGTCCTATTTTTACATAGAAATGAAACCACACCAGCCAATATATTTGAATGCCTACCATGGATAGGACATTGTGTACTGTGATAAATGTCAAAATCTCAGATAATTTTATCAACCACGACACTCTCTCATTGGAATTGACCATGAGGAACATTGTATTCTACTGTACCTTGACCATAGTTGCTTTCTGCTGCTTGAAAAGCTTGACTGAATGACGGATGGTAAGGCAATAGAAATAAAACAGAGTTAAGATTTATGAGTTCATGAAAATGCCTAAGGGTAGTGGTAAATGTATTGTGACAGCGAGTGGGTCTATTTTTCTTGAGTCAATTTATAAATAACTCACAGAAATAAGATATCATGGTGTGTGTGTGTGTGTGTTTGTGTGTGTATGTTTGGGTTTAGTATAATGACATATATGTTGCTGAAATAGGTGATTAGGAAAGAACAAAATTTAGGAACATGAGTAAGTGTTCATTGAAAGCCTTTTGTTTAGAACATTCATTAATATTCTATTTGACAAGTAGAAGTAATTATCCTATTCTTTTTTGTAGTTATGAAAATAAATTTAATAATGTGGTAAAAAAACATAGCAAAGGATCTTAAGATTATTAATAGCTACTATGTTAATAACAACATATTAATTCTGTGGCCCAAATTCTACAACACAAGAGAGGACTCTTTTCTAAACTTCTTTATGCTGTTTATCTTTCTATATTGGTTCATATAGGGCATTCATTTTCATGATGCTATGTTTCCTTAATCCTCAGATCTTTTTTTACACGTTTTTATTATAAAAATACTGCACAGAGGAGTAATAGTTACATGAACAAGGTAATGAGTACATTTCCTTTGAAGCATTGTTACCTCCTCCTTTATTGTTTTCCCCCTACCATCCCTCTCTCCCACCTGCACAACTACACTCCGGTCTTTTTCCCCTCCCCCACATAAATTGTAAAGTTCGTTTTTCAAATAGTGTCTTGTGCATCTCATTGTAACAATGGGTCAACTTGTATCACTTTTTAAGCATTTTGTTTTATCCCTTCCCCTCTTCAAATTAGTAAAGTGTATATACGAGGTGCAGGGCAGGGATTGTACCTTGGGGAAGGAACATACAAAGAAACAAACAAACAAAAAAATCACATGGTACATTATAAATACGTTAGAAACAATAGCAAGCAAGTAAAAGCACGTGTGTTCCTATTTTCAACATCCTACTTATTCATCTTATTCTTGTGTGTAGATTTAAAGTAATGAGTTCAAAACAGCAACAAAAAATAAGGATGAAAAGAAAAGTAAAATATATTTAGAAATCGTATGATACAAGAAGCTAGACACCCATTATCTTCTTAAAATGCCATGAAGTATAACAATGTATTTTACTTAAGTCACTGCTATCTATGAAATAAAGGTATTTGATTATTTGAATTTTATTTTTTCCATTACTGTAAAAAGTTGTGTGTGAACTATAATTATTTTACAGAGATATAGGAAAAGTTAAATTTCAGCATTTTATTTTGTTAGAGACAGCATAACAGATGTCAAAGACTAGATGGGATTATAAAAGAAACTGCAAAGATATTTGTGTAAAAGTAACTCATGGAAGAATGAGAAATTAGCATCAAAAGTGCAAAAAGTTTTGAATTTTGTTTTTTTTTTCATTCAAGTGTTTCATTATTCTAGTTTGCTGTACATTTTGATAGTAGGTGAAAAAAGTACAGGACTGGTGATTTCTCCATTTCATTAAAAGTTAAACAAACACTAATGTAACTACTTTCTTGTTAGTCTATATTTATTTATAAGAATCATTTTAGGAATATGTGTAATTTGATTTAAATTTACCTTTAGATATCATATTTACTAGCATGGTTATATGATTTTTCACAATAAAATATAACTTTGGAGTAAAATATTATCATTTCAAAATTCTAAAAAAGGAAAAGTGAATTTTGATTTTTTGTTTTTGTTATCTTAGAGATAGCATTTGGGATAAGAAATGTACTCATTATCTTGCCCATGTAATTGTAACCCTTCTGTACAGTATTTTCACAATAAAATAAATGATTAAATAAATAAACAAACAAACAAATAAATAAATAAATAAAGATAGCATTTGGTTAACAATGTTTAAACCCATGTTCTTCTAGGTTTCACATTTTTGACAGAATTCTTTGTGTGTCAAAGAAAAAAATATATAATGTGCCAACAAAACTAAATAACTGTATAAAGAATTCCTTTAGATATTCTAAATATAGTGGCTACCTTAAAATGGCCATAAAAAGGGAGAATAAAATATTTAAAATAGGATGAGTAACTCTTGCTGAAAGAATGAAATTTTGAGTAGCTTGTAGAAGGTAAACAAATATCAATATAGGTTTTTAAAAGGAAGTTTGACAGATAAGGTATAATATTTGATGTAGAAGATGGGCATTATGTGATTTTTCTATGAACCAGCATCAAGGATTAATCCCTACTCATCTATCAGGAAGACTGATGGCCCACTTTGGTTGGTTAATACAGTTTCCTTTTCCAAGTATCAGATGTCCATTGTGATATGGGTTTTATGGCTCAACAACTTCCCAAGGTTACTCTATTTGTGATGAAGAGTAATTTTCCAATTCAATCACTGATGCTTGGATTAACATCCATTCTGATTTTCAACTACAAGTTCATACTTATTATGGTATGTGATGAATCATCTCTCACCACTGAGTGAAGACCTGAAAGTTTACTGAAGTAACTGAAAGCAGTCAAACCTCGGTTCATATTGTTCAGTGGAATTAAAATATAAATGTATTTATGTTCACATGAATAGCTATATTATTCTCTTTGTCACTCTAACAAAGTGCCTGACCCAATCAACTTATAAAAAGGGGTTTATTATTAATAATACTTTTGACTCACCGTTTTAGAGGTTTTATTCTAGAAATCCTTTGGCTTTTGGTACTATAGTAGGACAGTATTTCATGGTGGCGCATATGGAAGAGCAAAACAGTCACCTAAAGCTTGAGAAGTGAAAGTGAAGAAACAGTGCTAGGGATTCAATCTCCTTCAGGAAATGCCATTAGAAGCCATGCATTGGGATGGGGAGAGAAAGTAAACACATAGCTTCACTTAAACAACTACCTACCTTGATAGTTCTGAAGACTTGATTATTATGATGCTCTGACAGAAGATACCAAACTTGCCACAGAAACCAAATAAATGCGCTATAAAGCTGACAATATTTATATATGACAAGACAAATAAAATTACTGATGGTATTCTGTATCAACCTACTGGGGCTTTTACATTTTACACTGGCTCACTGAAATATTGGGCAATAATCTTCTGTGATAAACAAGGCACAAGTTATTAGAAATCATGCTCTCCCTCAGAAGATTGGAAGTGTAGAACAGGACAAATACACACTAAGAGAAAGACTAAGTTGTGTGAGAGTACAGAGCATCCTTCGCCCACAATGAATGTTCAGGCACAGTCCTGCTTTGTGATATAACAAGTAATTGTCATAATTTACTGCACCACACATTAAGGAGCATCTTAAATGAAATTGTCATTTCATGTGGAATTGAACATTATTGTGATATGCTTGGTAAATCTTCAGGAAGAAAAATTTCAAACCAGAAATGGCTTATCCTAAAATTTGCTCTTCTAATTAGCAATAATGTAAAGATTTTGTGCAATTACTGAAATTAGTGTCTATTGAACAATACCTTTTTATACTGCAAAAAGCCTCATAGTATTTTTTTTGCAAATCTTGAAATGCATCATTTATTGATTTTCTGTCTTGTTAAAAAAATGTGTATAGAAGAAATTTTAATCTAGTCATCTTGACATTAGAAAGCTCTTTGGACAAGTCGATGTCACTTAGTAAACCCTTAGCTTTAGATTTCTCTTCTTTAAACTTCTCATCTCACTATTTC
The DNA here is from genome assembly GCF_000151885.1 of Dipodomys ordii. Classification (NCBI taxonomy): domain Eukaryota; kingdom Metazoa; phylum Chordata; class Mammalia; order Rodentia; family Heteromyidae; genus Dipodomys; species Dipodomys ordii. Next base: position 2,873,469 of record NW_012267241.1, read on the forward strand.
TTTCTAAAAGAATGATTAAAGAATCACTCAAAAATTAGTTTGTCATAAATGTAACATTTCTACAGTCACATTCAAATTAAATCACAGCTAAAATGTAAAAGTAATGAATCTTATAAAAAAGAAGTCATCGAAACTCTTCAGTTATCAAAATGAATCTCAAACTTTTCATACTTCCTGTTTGTTTTTTAACCAATGTTGTCACTGAAATCTTGTTAATCTATCCTGGAACATAGTCATAAAGAAAGAACTTAGAATGAAAGTCATTACCAAAATAGGAAGGATTTATAATTATATAGCATTTACAAGTAGCTAGTGTGAGGTATCAGTAGATCTGAGTTGTCTACTTAAAGAACAATTATGCCATTCAGAAAAGTAAACAGGAACATTGGAAGAAAATTTCACTTGAAAGCAGTGTTCACATCTTTACTCCAGGTACCAGAGGTCTGGTAGTGACTGTTAGGTTGCAATCTCTTAAACTAAAAATCTTCCTTGGGATTTAAAACTTCTGTGATAGGAATTTTTATTAAGTTTTATTTTCAAAGGTTCTATGAAAGAATTCACTACATTAAAAACAGTAGCAGCTGAGTATTCTTTAACTCGATATATAACATATTCATTTTTAAATGAATTTTTAAAGAACTCGAAGTTCTCAGGAGAATGAGTGATGACAATATTTCTCAGTGAAATGGCAGCAGAAAGCCTTACATTCAAATGAACTTGAGTCTGTAGAGCTCTAAATTTGTTCCTTCTCTTTCAGGAAAAATCTGAGGGTCCATATGTTTCTCAAAACTCAACTACAAATGATTTAGGCTTCTTGGCTAGCTTAGGCAAAGAGAATGTAAGGTTTTGGACACCTTAGAATATTTTATGCCTTTCCCCTCTAGTGGTCATAACTCTTACAGATCACTTATTTCTAATGCTTTAAGCCAGAGGCAAAATTGAAATAGCAAAAAGTAATTTGTGAAAGTCAGGCCTGTTTCAAAGGAGCCCTGGGTTAATGTGAACCATTAAGAGCAAGCATGCTAATATATTCACTTGCATTTTTTTCTACTGTGTTTTATGGTTGCTTTCTTTCTTTTTCATTCCTTTCCTTTCTTTTTCTTTTTTCTTTGACTTTCTACTTTATCTTAAAAATATTTTAATACCTAGTATAAAATGATGGTATGATAATTTGCTTATGTCCCCCAATTTGTGTTAGATATTAAGTAACATTATTATAGATGGATGCCTGTGGCTCATGCCTATAATCCTAGCTACTCAGGAGGCTGAGATCTTAGGATCAAAATTTGAAGATAACCTGGCAAGAAAGTCCATGAAACTCTCATCTCCAGTTAATCACATAGAGAGCAGGAACTGACACTGTAGCTCAAGTGGTAAAGTGCTAGCCTTGAGCAAAAACAGTCTAGGGAGAGTACCCAGGCCCAGAGTTCAAGGCCCGGACTGGTAAAAATGAGTAAATAAATTTATATATATATATATATATATATTTATACATATATTTTTCTTTCCATATAACTCATGATTTCATATACAGATACTATATGCAAAATTACCAATTCTACTCAATAAATTTTCTATGTTTTCTATTTGGGTGATGGTGATAATACTAAGGTTTGAACTCAGAGCCTCATATTTGTTAGGCAGGCAGTCTACCACTTAAGCCACATTAAAATCATTTTTCAAACTAGGCTATTTCAGAGATAGCTTCTCACTTCTTCCTAAGCCAGCCTGGACTTTGATCCTCCAATTTATGATTCCTTTGTCATTAAGATGACTTGTGCACCACCACACCCAACTACTGACTGAGATTGACTTTCTTGAATTGTTATGCCTGAGCAAGCTTTGATCCACTATTCTCTGATCTCTGAGCCATTAAGCCTGGCTTCTATAATTTCTTAGTGAAATACACACTATGATTTTGCTAATGATGAAAATACAATAGATTTGAATATTCACTGAAAATAGCACTTTTGATTAACTTTTATTGTTACCTGATTGTTTTGACTGCTAGTTCTTTCAGATCTATTTTTAGGCTAAAAATAAATATTTGCTTAGGACATTCAGGTACGAAGCACAGTAAATCAGACATGTTGTCTCTTAAGCTCAGAGATAATACTGCATATATTATTGGATTTGGCTTCTGCTCACTTTATCTGTGTCTTTTGTGAGATGCTCTAGGACTATCCTCCTGTCTTCAAGCCTTAATCAGAGTTAGAACTTACAAGACCTTTCAGCCTTGTCTCCTTACACACTCTGCAATAACTTTCAGCTCTCAATAGATATGCTGTGTACTTTATGTTATCACATATTCATGATGGTAGAAACTTGATCTTTCTTCTTCACACAATATTCTTTGCTCCCGAAGTCATTCATACACCATAATAGACATTCAGGAAGTATTTGTTTAATATAGTAGAATAGTTATTGATCTCTCAGCACCTCTTACAAACACTAAACATTGATACCAAATTGCACTCTTGTTAAATACTCTCTATTCAGAATCCATTTGTTAATTGAACAAGAGTTGTATTGGTTGCTTACAGTGTGCCAGAGTTTTGATTGTCCACCACAAACTATATTCCTATTCTTAATGCAGGTTAAAAGGGCTCTATTCTATAAGGGCTTCACATTGTGTGCCCACATTCCTTTACTTTAGTCCCTGGCATAGCCTACAACCCTTTACTTGGAGTAAAAAGGGAGTGAACACATCTATGTCTATCAAAAGTCTGATCTCTGACATTACACATAAAACCAATTTAGAGAACTAAGATAGAATTTTTTTTCAGCTCTTTCTGTCCACATCATTGCATGGAAATAGATGACTACAGCTTGTGACTTCTCTAAATCATTCATTGCATTGCAAAAAGGATTTTTTTTCATTTTTTGCTGAATCATCTTCTTTAATCTTCTGGCTAAGTTCACATATTCACAAGGTATTTTCCCTCTGTATCAACACCCATTTCCACTAAACTATCAAATCCAAAGTCATTCAGTTCATAGAATGATCACATATTTCTTGCTTAACCCAGCACCTCTGATTTTACTGACATCATGATCAAGAGTTTCATTTCTATGTAACTCTTTATATCTCTGGGCTTGGGTACTGTCCTTGAGCTCTTCAGCTTAAGGTGAGTGCCCTACAGCTTGAGCCAAAGCACCACTTCCGGTTTTCTGGTGGTTTATTGGAGATAAGAGTCTCACAGACTTTCCTGCCCTGGCTGGCTTTGAACCTCGATCCTCAGATCTCAGCCTCCTGAGTAGCTAGGATTACAGGCGTAAGCCACCAGCACCCAGCTTCTTTATATCTCTTTAGCAGTAGTTTCATCTTGATGCTTTATCTCTTTTTGTTAATTTAAAACATTGGTAAAAAGTTGCTATTCTAAATCATTCCTCTGATGTATTCTATCTTCTGATTAAAAATCATTTAGATAAAAATTATTTCTCATAATAAACTGACTAAATATAACATGACATCTATATCTCATTAAATTTCTAATTTTCCATAATAAGCAGGACTGACATCTATGTCCAGTTTTGAGAAGTATCCTGAGCCATGAGGTTCTGTCACAATTTTGATTTGATTTCAGTATAGGGTCTTTTATTTTTTTATTTTACAACTGCATGTTTTTTATTAAATCTAAGATTCTTTCATAAAACATTGTAGATTAATAAATTTAACACAACCCTTATAATGGAATTACACTTGATTCAATCTTCAGTTCCAGAGAAAGACAGTAAGAGAGAGAATGAGAAAGAGAGAGAGAAAAGGAAGGAATGAAGGGAGGGAGGGAGGGAAGGAGACAGAAAGAAAGAAAGAAAGAAAGAAAGAAAGAAAGAAAGAAAGAAAGAAAGAAAGAAAGAAAGAAAGAAAGAAAGAAGGAAAGAAAGAAAGAAAGGAAGGAAAGAAGGAAAGAAGGAAGGAAGGAAGGAAGGAAGGAAGGAAGGAAGAAAGGAAGGAAGGAAGGAAGAAAAAGAAAAAGAATCAACATACATATGTTATATACTTCTAGGTACTCTGAAAGGAGCTAGAAGGATTCAGACTTTGAGATCTTGTAAAAACTAGTAAAATCATGCTCCCAAATGAAATAAAAATTTTTAAAGGGCTACAGGTGAAGTTTAAATTGTAGAATGTACAAGACCCTGGGTTAATTCACTAGTACCACACAAAATAAAGTGCAAAATATTGTCTTTTTCATTAAATTAAATTTAAATGTAAATTGACTTTAAGAGAAGCTATGCTTTATTATTAATATTTTCAGAAATCCTCTTAGGTGAGTCATGCATTTGTAGTCCTTAACCCTGTTTGGGGATTAGCAGGAAACAACATCTACATAGATCAGTTCCTTGTTTCAGTTTCTACTGTTCCTATTCAATTACGTGCATTTTTATTGGTTATGCCCTTATAGCCAGATCTCCTTAGTTCCAAATCAACTTTTCTGCCTTCTTCCAGTGCTGACAATTAACTCATGTTACCAATTCCATCATTTGATTTTTGGGACAGACAGAAGCTCAGAGAAAGAAACCATTTGAATGTGCCTCATCCCAGTTCCCTTTGGTGTATCAGTGGCTGAGATTCTGTTTTCACTAGACTATCTCCGGCATCTATAGGTCAACTTGTTCAGAGAAAAGTGGTTCACAATCAATGGGTCCCTTTGTGTCACTAATGTCACCTTTTCTTATTGGTCTTCTTTAACTGTGCCCTACATTTTAAATCATCTCTTTATTAAAACATATTATTCTATTATAATCTTTAAGTGTACTAGCTCTATCCAGCCTGTAATTAACATATAAGCATGCGTGCTTGTTTTGTTTGTTTGTATGTTTTTGTTTTTTTTTCTCTCAACTTTCAGATCCTCTTGGCAGAAAAGTCACAAACTTCATCTTACCTGACAGAATCAGAAAACATTACATGTCTAGGCCTATCATATGCTGTACTACATGTTGATGTAATTAATTGTTTAATCAGTATTCTAAGTTGGTGCAATAATATACTGTGCATAGAAATAGACACATACATGTATGATGTAGATACTGTATACAATAATATATGAAGTAATACACTACTTTTCTTTTTTTAATGTTTATTATTGTGAAAATAGTGTACAGAGGGGTTACAATCGCATGAGTAAGGTAATAAGTACATTTCTTAGCAAGCATTGTTGCCTCCTCCTTTGTTTTCCCCTACCATCCCTTCCCTTCCCACCTCCTCAACTATACTCCCCGCCTAAACTGTAAAGTTCATTTTTCAACATCTCATTGTTGGAATGGGTCAACCTGTATCCCTATTTAAACAATTTGTTTTTTCCCTTCTGCTCCCCAAATTATACCAACATCAAATAGAGTGAAAACAGGGGTTATACTGTGGAAGAGGAACATAAAAAACAACAACAAAAAAAACATGATCCCTTATAAATACGTTAAAAACATTAGCAAGAAAGAAAAAAAAAAACACTGTGTCCTTATCTTGAAGTTCATTTCACTTAACATCAGCTTATCTTTTAAATTTGTCTCATGTCCTTTCATTTAAGAACTGTCCCCAAGCTGACCTTTACCTTAAACCTTTACCTCCTACTTCCTTTTCATTCCTTCTCATTTCTTTTGTATGACTGAGTGGGGATAATAAGCATTGCAAATTCAAAGGAAAATGATTAGATAGGAAATCATTATAGATATTTTATAATTTATTTGTGCATACACAAAAATTAATTTAGTTTAGTAATCAGAAATTATACTACTACATCAATAATATTAGATGAAATCAAATACTTTATTATTTCCTTTTCATGGCAAAACATTTCTCTTCTGTTATATTTCTTTCAACCAAGCTAAAAGGCAGAGGTTAGCCAGGCAAATTGTGCCTGGCAGTTTCGGGAAGAGAGGTTATACATTTTCAGTCCACGATTGGCAGCTGTGAGGACAAAGGAGCCCATTTAATGCAATAGTTCCCTCTGGACACACTCTCTCACCATTTGCAGAATAAGCATCTCTTTGTATTATCACACAATTGGAAATTAAGGAAGTTAGGGAAACTAGCTTCTCCCTTTATTAACACATTTGCTGCAAGGTGCCAATAGCTCATGCCTAAAGGCTTAGCTACCCTACAACCCTACAGTTGAGGTCTGAGGATCAGGGTTTGAAGTCATCCCAAGCAGGACAGCCTTTGAGCTCTAGTTAACCACTCAAAACCTGAAGTTAAGCTATTGCTCAAGTGATAGAGTGATAACCTTGAGCAAGGATCAGCATTAGGCCCTGAGTTCAAGCCCCAGGATACTCTCTTTCATACACACACACACACACACACACACACACACACAATCTCCCAAAATGATGGGATGACATTGATCAAAACGTACTGATATATAGAATTAGAAATAAAACTCAACCTCTTTCTGAAAGGTAATAAAATAATTAAAAAAATTTCCCAGTAGCTACAACACCTAAAATTCTGTCATTATTTTCTTCTAGAGATGCTGAATTGCATTCTCTCTTTTTAAAGTACAATGAATGAGAGAGAGAGACAGAGACAGAGACAGAAACAGAAACTAAAAAATGGCATAGGTTAAATAGTTCTCCATCAAGAGTGACTAATCTCTAAAATGTGTGTGAAAGAGAGAACATTTGGGCTCATGAAGGAGGTGAAGCCCCAGGGCTTCATACACACTTTCCCCCAGAATGTTCACCGTTTTTAGTACCATATTTCACTTATATAGCAATTTTGTTCACAAATTAGTGCACAGGGCCAACAGGGCTTCTATTGAGAATGTTGCTCTGTTATGAAAATGGTATCCTCCAATGTCAAGTCATATACCAGCCAAGTGTGGTGATACACTCCTACAGGCCCAATTACTTGGAAGGACACTAGTTCAATGCTAGACTAGGGTATAGAATGAGACACATTTTTTTAAAGTTTATGATTTGTTTAAATTATCAAGGTGATGTACAGGGCATTACAGTTACATAAGTAAGGTAATAAGTATATTTCTTGTCAAACTTGTTACCCCTTCCCTCCCTACTTTCCTTCCCCCCACCCCCGCACCACCCCAATTGTAAGTTAATGGAAAGACTTGGAAAACAAATCATATTAAGTGAAGTAAGCCAGACCCAAAGAAATACAAATCCCATGGATTCCCTCATTTACAATAATTAGTATACATCTAGGATAATCATCAGATGAGCAGAATAGCTCAAAAACTATGCACATAGGACCATATAACATGGTGCTAAGCAAAATGAACTCTAAGACATGGACAGAAGTTTTTCTTTGTTGTTGTTTTTAAAGTACTATGTGATTTTCGTGTTTCCTTTGTATGTTCTTCCCCCTATGGTATATCCCCTGTTATCACTGTATTTGAGACACAATTTTAAACCAGAAGACATATAATGAAGCAATGCAATTTGTGGTTCTCATATGACTAGTGTAAATGAATGATAATTTTAAAAGTTAGGACATTGTGTTGACAGGTGAGAAAGATAAGATCTGAGAGACTGTGATAGACACCATGTACTGAATCTGGGGTGTCATGCAGCGTGCACTAGAAAGTAAATTGTCTTAGGTAAGATTTTGTAGTGTAAACTTGAGATACATATGAAATAATTACAATGAGGAGAGGTCGTTTTACAATCTCATTAAAATTCTTGATAGCTAATCCAGAATCCACATTTTGATCTTCATTCAGTGTGTTAAGCAAGAATTAGTACTCACTGTTTAGCTCAGAATTTATGTGAGAGGAAATTATTGGGAGACCTAGGCTGGGTTTTATTTTTCTCTCTCATTGGTTTAATAATAAAAAGAAATATTTTTAAAACAATGCCAAAGGGAGCATCGACTTGTATTTCAGGTTAAGCAACTGCAGTCTATTCTCTGATAACAATGAAGAATTTCCTTTTCAGCTGATAAGCCTAGGAGTATTTATCTTTGGCTGATCATAGAACAAAGTTGGCCTGGGCTTTCCATCTGATTTCAGAAGGCTCTGTTCACACAAAGAAACTATGAAGTTGAAAATGGCTTTTGACTTATCTGATACTTATCATTTCTGGCACCTCTTCATGAAAAGAAAATAAAAGTGAGGTGGCAGTTAAATAAGGTGACAATTTCTAAAATAAAAACAGATGTGGGAAATGGCCACTTTTATCCTTTACTCTCAGGAGTTTCATGAGAATGAGTGTTGTTTATGATTTCAAGGAGTAACATTCACCTTATCTCCCTGGCCTACTTGGTATGTTCTTAGCACAGCATGTGAACCAGGAAAGAAACATAGGCATTAATCCCACAGCAATCCATTTTTAAAGCCTCCTTAAGAATTATCTCAGTAGTCCGGGTTATCATCTGCAACTAGAGGTAGAATTGCAGTTACTGAATGAAGAGGTCAAATACCACCATGGAAAAGAATATTATTTCTGCTCCATAGTTTGTTTTATATTATACATAAACTCTAACAAATAATATTTTTACATATTAAAACATTGAATTATTTTATAAACATAAAGGCTTATAATGAGGAGTTAGACCTTTTTGTAATCAAAGTCCATGTTCTAATTTATTTTCTAAATTATTTTTTATTTTATATAATACGATAATAGTACAATATTATTAAATATATTATCCTATATCATATTAAAGTATAGCATAATACATTATTGCAATATATTATTGCACAGCATAATGTATATTGTACAATATATCATTAAAATATGATGTAATTTATTATACTATATTATATAACATATGTTATACTAATAATATATTAATATAACTAGTATATATTAATATAATATATAATATATACTGATAATAAACTATATATAGTATATAATATATAGTATATATTATATTATATTGTAATAACATATTATTGCATCAGTGTGGCAAAAAACATTTTAATAGCTGTCTTGTATGTAGTATTAGAATCCTCTGTAAAGATGATTCAAGATTTTTCTTAAGATGTTCTAAAACCTTAAATTATGGGGAATTTCTCCTACTGGATCAATCTGATCTCATTCTCTACAATCAAATTTGGCTGAGTACTCTGTTAGTGTATATGGATTAAAAATAGTTTTGTTTTTAGAACAAAAGCAGTGCTTTGTCAGCACATTAGTGCATCAAACATTTTAACAACTCCTGCTTATCTTTTTTTTCTACCTATCTTTTTATATTAACATTCTTACTTGCTGAACTCTTAATCAGGTGACTTGGTTACTAGACATTTTATCCTAAATTTGCCTTACTTTACTAGTATTCTTCTGTGATTTATCCATAATTGAGCACTATTCTCTTTGTGTGAGCAGATGAATATAGAATATAGACAAATGAGATTTAAGAAGTATTTTTATTGAAAACTAGTATTTATTTTCATCACAGATGTATGTGAAACTTACAGTCAAATAACATCTTGAGATGTGCTTGCATTTGGATCTGCTAGTGCATTCTGATACATACTTTAAATTTTTTAATGATTTTAAAATGTAACATTGTTTATTTTTAAGTCCAAACTTGTACTTTTGGGGTTCTGTATTTGCTCATCACAGATGTTGAACATTTATGTTTTTGTCTTCTAGAATTTTAACTAAAACTTTTTATTCCATAGTCACTGGCAATTGTCATGAACAGAACATTGTGCCACAAAAGGAAAATTTGCAGTATTTCCTTCTCTCTAGCTGTGGCAATGTGCCCTCCTGAGGAATTTCTCTACTAGACCTTCACTTGCCCTAAAGCCTTCAGAACCTACCATTCCTGCCTCACGTCAAGTCATGTCGACTAAATTATAGGAACCAACTCCCTGTCCAACTCCCCCAAACACAAAGGCTTTGATCAAATTTCCTAGTCTCCAAACAGAAGTAAGACTCAAAGGAACAGAAATATTAATAAAACTGCAGTTTTAAAAGAACATTATTACCATAGTTACAAATATTTGAAGGGATTGCAATGTAAATAATGAACTGGCAATTATTAAGCCTGATAGTGGTAGTGGACTTACAATAAAGAGGCTCCGGTGGCTCATGCCTGTAATCCTAGCTACTCAGGAGGCTGAGATCTGAGGATCACAGTTCAAAGCCACCCTGGGCAGGAAACTCCATGAGACTCTGATCTCCATTAAACCACTAGAAAACTGGAAGTCGTGCTGTGGCTCAAGCAGTAGAGCGCTTTCCTTGAGCTGAAGTGCTGAGGGACAGCGCCCAGGCCCAGAGTTCAAGCCCCACGATTGACCAAAAGGAAAAAAAAAAAGTGCTAACTATGAGTTGTTTTATAGAGGATTGCAATTCTAATCAGAGATTGAAGGGGCCAGATGAACTATGGAATGTGCAATGTTTTAGCTAGATGTTTTACACTGAGAAGGCAGAAGTTGTACGTAGCGAAGTGAGCAGTTGGGAAATAAGTATTACAGATATTACTGGATGAGATGGTTTTATAGTGATATGATTCAAGAAACTGCTGTCTCCAGTGAGGACAACCTCCTCAGGGCTCTTCAGATAAGGATTGCTGGTGATATTTTAAATAGAAAAGCATCACTCACGTTATATACTGACTCCAGTACGGTTTATATTCTGACATAGTGAGCTTTTCTATTAATATGATCATGTGGACTTGGAAGCTGAGTTTGATTCCCCTATGATTGTTGAGGGGTATAGTTACTAGAGGTCATGTGATTGAGCTTTAAACAAATATTAAAATATTTATTCCTTCTCTTTTCTTCCCACCCCCACAATGAGAACTTTGGGAAGCTGCCTATCTCTTCTGGAGAGATGTAAAGGAAACAAGAAGAGGAATGAACTAGAATAAGTATAGAATATAGTATAGTATAAGTATAGAATAAGCATAATTAAGGAAGGAGACATATAATAGATGCATAGATATACATCAGAGAGAAAATCTGAGAAGGGCCATGAGTCCTAAGAGTATTCTTTCAAGGATATATACATATATACATATATGTGTGTGTTCATATGTATGTGTGTATGTGCATGTGTGCATTAATACTTTTTGCCAAACGTACTTGGCTCTCCAAGATACCATTGATATACAATTATTTGATTCTTCATCGCATGGACCCAAGTACAGACTAAGAAGACACTAGATGCATCTGTGTGAGAACCAGGTAGTATCTTAAGATCACTTGTTTTCTGTTCTATGCCTGGACTAACTTTTCTTTAGTCTCTCTAAATGTACACAAAACTTGTCAAATACCTGTTCCTCTGATGAAGTAGTATTTCCCCAAAGTTTGAGTCTCCCTTAGACCATTAATTGTTCTCCTTTCTGCATTTTTTTTTTGTCGGTCGTGGGGCTTGAACTCTGGGCCTGGGCACTGTCCCTCAGCTCTTCAGCTCAAGGTGAGCACTCTACCATTTGAGCTACAGCGCCACTTCCGGTTTTCTGGTGGTTTATTGGAGATAGGAGTCTCACGGTCTTTCCTGCCCGGGCTGGCTTTGAGCCGTGATCCTCAGATCTCAGCCTACTGAGTAGCTAGGATTACAGACGTGAGCCACCAGCGCCCGGCTTCCTTTCTGCATTTTATGATTGACTTTACTCAGAGGTACTTCTTTCCATTGTCCTTGTACCCTCAAGGTTGGTAACTCTCTGTCGGTAGTGCCCAGGCATACTGCTTATTCATGTAGCCAATTTCTTCCTACTGTAATGACACTGGCAGCCAGTCTTCAATCACTGCTCCATTCAGAACAAGTTCTACTTTGGTGAAATAAGAATTTTAGTGAGGTATGTAGTTGACAGAAGCAAAATATAGCTCTTGACAAATGTATTTAAATTTCAAGTTTTTTTTTTAAATTTGTTTTTAGTTTTGCTGTCTATTTCTAGCTCAGCTTTGGAATCTTTCTTACCTTTGTCAGAATTTCACCCTCGGGACACATCCAGTGCATTTGTCAGCCAAGTTTCTTTTCCTGTCTCAAATCAGTCATCTTGGTTTTTGACCCATCAAAAAGTTAGCTGGGCCATAATTTCATATATATATATATATATATACATATATATATTCCCAAATATATGCGTGCATTTATACACATATGCATATGTGTATATAGAATTATAAATGTATAACATGTTTTTTATATTAAAGAACAAAAGTCACAATAGTTCTGTATTTAGTGAAATTAAAGGGAATAAATCTTCATTATTAATGAAATGGAAGACACAGACACAGAGATCTTCATTGCCTCTTCCATCTCCCTCTGGCTGATTCTTCAGCTTGCATTAAGCTCATTTACGTCAGAATTGGCATAGAAGAGGAATCAGATTCTGCATGCTGACATTCATTTTGATTACAACAGTTTTGATTAGGACCAGGATGTCAGGACAGGAGGGATATGATCAACAGGAAATGGCATCAACAGAGAATCCATTCTGAGAGCTACAATGATTTCAATATCTGATTATCTTCTTCTTATTAGGTGCTATCAATTTACCAGAATACGTCTGTGAAGCACAATTTAAAGGATATGTCCTTACGTATACATGTGCGTGCACACACACACACAGACATTAAAAAAACATATTTGCAATTTCCAACTCATCTTTAGCACCTAGTCAAGCCCAATAGCAAGCTTGAAATTGGAAAAAATTGCAACTCCCTCCACCAAAAACCTAAAAGGAAAAAACAATCCATTCTGATCCAATTTGTAAACTTAACTTGTTTTAGGAAAACATATTTAAAAGCAGAAATTTAAGACAGGTAAGGCAAAGCAGTCCAGTGTTACTGCACTGAGAATTAAGATGCACAGATTTGGGACAACATACAGACACCAACAAGATTCATGATGAGGTGAACCAAATCACCTTATACCCATATTTCTTTTTTCTAATGTTTAAAATGAGAAGGCAAAATTGACCACCTCTAATGTTCCTTTTCAGCTCAATTATACTATGACTTGTAAATCACTAGGCTACTGATTTGTGAGAAAGATAAATAGTGATGTAATATGAAAGATACATTTTAAGATGTCTTGTTTTAACATTAACTATTCCATTATAAAAATGCAATTCAATCTGTTTGTGTGAGACTAATTCACACAAAATTTCCACATAATCTCAGCTGTTCATCCGGAGAAAGTACACACACACATGCATGAATTATGTATAAGGATAGTGGTCACAGGACAGAGGCTAAAACTACCAAAAAAACAAAAAAAAAAGCTTAGAAATCCAAAGTGTCTGAGAAATGTTTAAATGAAGATGATCTTTTATAAATCAGAAAATCAGTGAAAGTCCTTGATTTATTTTCCATGTGCAAATTACTAATCAAAAATTTGGCATACTTTATATATCACAGGGAAATACTCTCATTTTCCATTCAAAATTTCCTGTTTTCCATTCAAATTAGGATGAATATTTCATCAACTAGTTATGAAGAATTGGTAATGAGGACTCTAAATTAGACACAGATCATTCACCTGTGGCATATGCTGTCAGGATGTGTGAGGTAGACATTTTTCCACACTCTTTCTCCTATGTGCTTCATGGAAAAACATGACCAAATCTCGTATTACTCATTTATAAGGTTCTCCTAAGAATGTGTTTTTCTTCTGTGGGTTTTTTTTTATTCTGTCCATTCTAGAGTTATTTCTCTATATACATTTTTATTGTGAAAATACCGTACAGAGGGGTTACAATTACATGGGCAAATGAATACATTTCTTATCAAGCATTGTAGCCTCCTCCGTTGTTTCCTCTTCCCATCCCTTCCTATCTTCCCCACACCCCCCCACTCACACCAAAGTTGTAAAGTTCATTTTTCTATATAACGTCTTGTACATCTCATTGTTGCAATGGGTCCACCTGTATTCCTATTTAAACAGTTTGTTTTTTCCCTTCCCCTCCCTAAATTATACAAACAATAAAAATGCACAAGAATAACTTTTACTAAAGTGCTATTATTTTTATTTAGAAAAAAATAGTATGACCAAGGAGGGTTTGATTTCACCACTGTGGCTTTTTTCTTTTTTCTTTCCTTTTATTAAGTATATTACCAGAGAGAACAGCATGCATATTTTTTTCATTATGTGAAAAGCAACTCCTTCCAACCAAAGGTGTGAATACTTTTAAAGCTGAAACTTTCCGTGTTGCATCTTGCCATCCAATGGAAGTGACAGGTTGTGTCTGTTCCAGTGACAGCTGGGAATGGAGACAGCTCAGCTCTCAGTAACCCTGTTTCCCCAGCATGAAGAATGCTTCCCCATCTCCAAAATGTCTCTAGTGGAGCTCTCTGGGGGCCTTATTAATCTCAGAAATCACTGTCCAGAGAAGACAGCCTGACCTTTTGCCTCAGACATTCACATACTTTCCTAGGGTCATTGGTAGCCTTATGGTACACTGAGGCAAAGATACTGAGTGCTGTCCTGCCCACAGGACCAGCCCAGGTTATTTCTTGGACAAATTTCTAGCAGAACTTTTTACACCTTACTGCCACAGACTCACCTCCAAATATATACAAGGACAAGAAAATGTTTAATTGATTAAATAATCCAGATCATATGAAAGTGTCAAAAAATTCTGCTCCAGAGTTTTGGATATTTCCCCCAAGTTTATGAAAAAAAATCCTGATTTGGAATTCATGGTGTTAAGAATGCTGGAGACCCAGATGCCCCTCAGTAGATGAATGGATCAAGAAAATGTGGTATATATACACAATGGAATTCTATGCCTCCATCAGAAAGAATGACATTGCCCCATTTCTTAGGAAATAGAAAGACTTGGAAAAAATTATATTAAGTGAAGAATGCTGGAGAGAGGGAGGAAAGAATGGAGGAAAGAGAAAACATTAGAATCAAGGACTCAAGCTACACACACACACACACACACACACACACTAATGTTATATATGTATAATATATATACATATATATAATGTATAATATATATGTATATGTATATATATAGCTTGAGGAAATCTGGGCCAGAATGCTGAAGAGTCAGATATATGCCTAAGATACAGCAGGTGCCTGTCATGTTCTGAGGACTACCTTATGCAATGATTTCATGTTTGGGAGCATGAACAACTCTGCTCCTGTGGTTAAGCATAATGCAGTTCCTGAACAGGTGCAACTTTCCCAAGTCAATCTTTTTTATTCTCTTGACCTAGGTCTGCATTGTAATACTCAGTGTTTATCTGATTGACTTTCAATTGATAGCAGTTCTAAATCTCTTACTTCAAGTTTCCCTCCCCTTCTCTATATTCTCTCTATCAAAGGATTAGTGATCTGAAAAAAATAATAAAGGTACTAAAGACTGAAGCATGCTGCTAATGGGTCCATTGCAAAGTTGACTTAAAAAAAAGAATTATCATTTGTTAATGAATTAACAAATTCTGATCACATTCTTTCCAGTTCCTTAAAGCAAATGTTGGACAGCCCCTAAGACTAGTTAGTACCACTTAGGTACTATTTTGTGGCTTAATGCTGCTAGCCTCTTATTGAACAAAGTAAACTATACTAGAGGGAGGTGATCCTTCTCCCTCCCCCACTGTTTTAATTTTCTATGATTCTAACTGTTTAAAATTCATATGAGAAGAATGTTCACACAAGGCTCTCAGAGGCTGCTGGGATATCAGTTATCTGTCAAATTTTCAAGTACAATTTAAATACACTCAGATTAGCATTATGTACTATGCCATGTGTTATTAGGGGTTCCAGGAAATTATCTCTGTACACTCATCCAGCTCACTTACAAAATTAATACTAAAGGGAAGAAATTGGAGCAACATTAAAATGAGCAAAACAATGAACAAATAGCTTATTTTAATGAAAGCATGGGAGAGTACACCGAAGGTACATTAAGTAAAAACAGAGTATCTATCTCGGCTTCTAAAAGAGTCTATTCATGAGTTCATGAGTGCACAGAGATGCCACACTTCCAGCCATTGCTCACTGTGGCCATTGCTCACTTATAGCCATTGCTGTAGTTAGCAGTGGAGCTGACACCTGTAGAGAGAGGTAATCTGTTTAGCAGGGAAGCTGTCTCACAAGACAATAGACTTGTTAATTGTTGGTCTCCCACTGACAATGTAAAGCTGGAAGAAAATAACTGCTTCCAACCTTTGGAAGCTTTTCTTTTGTTTAAGAACAAGAATTGTATTTGTTCTCTGTTGGTACATTCACTCAAACTAAAATAAAATAGAAAGGAGTGACAAGGGAACCAATTTTACCTCAATACATTGCATTTTCTAAAATCTTAGATTTCCCTGCCTTGTGTTTGTTGTACATTTTAGGGCAATCAAAGCACAACTATATGTTTGTAGTCTACCATTGATGTCATTCATGTTCTACGAATGTTTTTCAATGTATGATGAACCTTCTAAACAATAGTGCTTCATCCTCTCAGTTAAGGGCAAACAGCATTAAACTGACTTCTGGTGTTAAGTCATTAATTGAGCCAACACAGGCACCATGGAAGACTGCTTTTTGGCTGTCATTGAAGAGATCCAAGCAGGCGCTGCAAGACTATCTGTAGAAGATGCCTAATTAGGAAGGAAATGTTTCTGGGACACTCTTTCCTGCAATTCTAAGACACCTTATAAGTTACAGAATTTTCAAAGTGATACATGAGATGTTAAAGACAGCTAAGGAAAAATTAGACTAGTCATTTGCAATTGCTTCTTCTCCTGTTTTTGAAAGTTCAAGTTTTTCAGTGGTTGTATGAAAGGTCTGGATGGACTTTTAGATCCTCTACTATATGTGTCTAGCAGAACTCATGAGACTATCTCTGCCTCAGCTTCAGCCAACTTCATTCCTTTTGGAGCCTGAAGATCACTGAAGTTGCAGTACTTAGGGAATAGAAATCTTTCCCTCCTAATCTGTCTTCTTAAAACCTGATAATTCCTCAGCTGAATTTTTGATGCTTTAAGGGGCTTAAAATGTGTACCTAGATTTATCATAAATCAATACCTACCAATCTCTAAGGACTTTGCCTAACTTTCTAATTTGTGTAGCAGTAAACCCATATCATTTTCTTAGACATGTCAGTGACATCTCCCATTAGAGATTGACAGGAACCACCAGTACACTTTACTCTATTTTGGGAGTGTGTATGAGAAGTGCCAAGACCATTAAAAAGGAAGTAAAAATGCAACTTGAGGCATATTTTTTGACTTCTGCTGTCCAGAAAGTTGATAAAAGCAATTATGTAATCCAGCACAAATCCAAATAGAAAGAATAAAGATAGGCTCTGCTCACTCATAAGTCAAATAGCAAATAACCCCAAGAATCATTCCAGTTGAGAGTTAAGGGCCACATCAAACAGTGCAGGATAGGTGTAGTTCAGGCTACTTTTGTCTGTTTCTTTAGCTTTATCATTAGGCGATCAGGATTTGCTAAATTATCTGGGTTTTCTAAGCAATGACAAAAATGAATCTAGAATACCTCTATATGAGGTCAATTAAGGCTGCTGGAAAAGTTCTAATTCATGACCTAAAACTAGTGATAAAAACTAATGCTGAGAAAAAAGTGCTTAAAGAGAAGTGTGAAAGAAGATGTCATACTTGTATTCAAGAATGTGAAGGACTTTTTTTTTTTTATTAACTTGGGGTTTAACTCTTTCCATCTCACAGAAGTACAATGAGAAATGACAGAAAGAAAGTTTCCATCTGAAAATTGATACTTTGTAACAAGTGTCACAGCAAAGCACTGAGAAAGGTGATTGCGAATTCCTGGTCTCTAAAAAGAAGTCAAAGTGAATGAGTATAAATGGCAGATGAGGATGGGAGTCTTACAAAGATGGGAAAGAGAAGGCTGACAACATCTTTCTCCCCTTTCATTCTCTAGGATGTTGAATATGGTCCTGGAAGGGTGAATGCAAACAAACACTGCTTGTTGCTTTCAGAATTAACATGACCCATATGCTGTGGTTTATAGTTTTTTCTAGTCACTCAGGAGACTATATTCAAATAGATGATGAGAAATTTCTTGTCTGACAAATGATGGTTCTGGACTGGGTCTTGGAGACTCTTTTCAAATGCTTCTCATTTCATTATTTATTTATTTTTGATTCTTTGCTAATCTGCTTTCCTTATTTAGATTTACATCTTAATGAACTATGGTCAGTAACCAAAGAAGACCACATGTGAAGGATCAAACAAACTGATGTATAAGTTAGTTACTTGCAGTGAGGATAAATATTATTTTCTAGAAATTGTACTACCATCTGGCTCCCACAATGGTAATCTCTGATAATTCTTTGAGATGCTTAATCAAACACAGATATCAGGAAATTCCAGAAAGTTCAGGAACTTTTTCCCAGTTTGATCACACTCATATCTGAATTGATTCACTTATTTATTTTTTGTTTCTGTACATTTGCTATCTACATCTCTCTTTTAGGCCAGTCCCTTTCAGCCTCTATTTTTCTTTCTTTCCAAGATGTTATTCTGTATGCTTATTCTCTAAGAAAAATTTAAAACAGTTAAGAGGAGGAAACAATAATCCTGCTTACCTTTGAACCTGATACTGTAGCAACAGGCTTCCAATCTAGTGATGTTAAATGTATTGCTCACAATACATCTCAGTGTATTCATCCTTCAAGTCTCTAAAAGATAACTGGGAGAAAAACAACCACTGTTAGTCATGTAGGAAAACTCTAGTGTTGAGCCCTATCGGTGCTTTTATACTTGTCACTCATTTATCTTTTCCTCTAGGAAAATTTCTTAAGGTTGTCCAGTACTCTCTCGTATTTCATTTTCAACACTATCAAATCTGACATCACAATCTGTGTTTAAATTTTACTTTTACCACTAACAGTTTCACACTTACTTATAATAAACCATTAAAGGTTTTCGTCCATCTATTGTGATTAGATATACCAGCTAATAATTTACTAAGCACCTACTATATCCTGGTACTTGATGTTAAAACAGCAGGCATGCTTTATGATTATTACTCTGTGTCTTCCACCACTGTATTTTCATCTAAGTTCCGTCGCTATATAGTTTGGCACTTTTCCATAGATCATCCTTTATGTCAACATTTTACATGAGAAATAGCAGAGTTGAACTCAAGACCTTGCTCTTGCTAAACAAGCACAATCTGCCATTGAGCCATGCCCTCACCCGTGCTGGTTTCATTACTGAATTATGACCTCTCTTTTTTTTAAATTTTATTTTATTTTATTTGTGAACATAATGTACAGAGGGGTTACAATTGCATGGGCAGGATAATGCATACATTTCTTACCAAGTATTGTATCCTCCTCCTTTGTTTACCCTTCACATCCCTCTGACCCCTCTTTTTTATTTTGGTAAGGCCTTGTGATTTTTGCCCTGGCCAATTTCAGATGGAAATACTCCAGATCTCTTCCTCCTTAAATACTAGGGATTTACAAACATGAGCCACCTCACCAAGCTGAATGTTTGACTTTTCTATAAAAATCATATTCAGATGTACTACTTAAAAAAATATATATATACACATTTGTATATATATACAAATATTTACATATATATATATATACATACATACATAACATACATATACATACAAATATATACATAAATATAAATATATACATATATACAAATGTAAACATTTGTATATATATATTCATTGTAAGAGTGGCAGAAACTACAGGATTATATGATTTAAGAGCTCTTAGACTCCTTTCTTTGGTAGCAGTATTGAGAACTGAACCCAGCACCTTGTGCTTCCTAGATAGAGATTATAACACTTGACTCATTCCCTGCCCCTCCAGGCACATTTTCTTTAATGAATGTGGGAATAAGGCCTTGTGCTTATGATTGAGTTGGCCTGGGTGGTAGATGATCCTATTTAGGCATCTTGTGTTGTTGGAATGACAAGCACACATCTCCTAACCCAACTACTGGTTGTGTAGATTGGTCTTCAAGTACCATCCTTCAGATGTGCATTGTAGATTGTCTAAGTATACCTGTCCATTGATGTTGTTGGTATTTGAGGGACTTATCTTCCAAGATGGTACATAAAAGTATCCATATTTCTCTCATGTATCTAACATAGTACCATTTTCTTGAGGATGCAATTATAAATATTGTGGAAAATGTAGTAGGAACTGTTCTCCTAGCCCTTTCAAAGTGAGATCTTAGGAAGTGAAATTATCCATGCTCAGTTTTGTGGAGGATGCAGAGAATCAAGATTTTTCACAAACCTCACTTTTATTTTGGGGACCAGTCTGCTTTGTAGATTTCACCAAGCCATGAGCAGAATTGTCAATGGCAACTGTTGGTGATTTTTTTCTAGCTAGTAATGATTATTCTTGGCTTTTAAATTTTCTCTGTTTAAAAAAATGTTGTTGTTTTGATTCGCATTTCTTTTATGGCCAGACATTTTGAGTATTTCTTCATGTGTCTATTGGCCATTCTTATTTCCTCTTCAGAGGAGGCTCTCTTTAAGGCTTTAGCCCACTTATTAATCGGGTGGTTGTTTCTTTGAGAATTTGTTTTTCTGGGATTTAATTTTTTGATTTCTAAGCATATTTTAGATATGAGACCCTTGTCCGTTGTATGGCTAGTGAAGATCAACTCCCAATCCATGGGCTTTCTATTGATCTTGCTAGCTATGTCCTTTGCCATGCAGTAACTCTGCAGTTTAATGCAATCCCATTTATGCAACCTTTCTTTGATTTGTTGTGTTTCTGAGTCTTTATTAAGAAATTTTCACTGTGCCAAGGTTCCCTAAAGCTTCTCCTATTCCTTCCTGTAATGTTTTCAGGGTGTCTGTTTTTATCTCGAGGTCTTTGATCCATTTGGAGTTGATTCTGTTGCAGGGTGATATATAAGAATCTAACTTTAGTTTTCTGATTTGGCTAGCACCATTTACTGAAGAGGTTTTCTTTCTTCCACCCTATTGATCGATAATTTCCAAGCCTTTAGAATTATGAGAAATAAATTTCATTGTTTATTAATTTTTAAAAAATATTGTGGTTAGACTATTGGGAAAGAGATGTATTAGCTGTTTACTGAGAGATCATTTTTAAGTGATGGATTTTCTACTCTAATTTTACTTGGTGTTGCTGACAACTTGTGGAAGTGTTGAGAAACAAAAGAAATCAGAAAGTCAGCAGGATGCATCCTGACATTAGAGGACAAGAATTATGAGATCAGATCTAAGAGCCAAAATTTATATGGTCTACAAAAGAGAGATCTCCAAAGCAGGCCGTCCATGACACCACCTATAAATATCATCAAGGTAACAAAATAAGCAAAATAAATTATTTAGAGGCACAAAAGATAATAGGGGAAGAATGATTGTCTGGAGCTAAGTGAGGGAGACTTTAAAATAGGATATAAAAAGAAAACTTATTTAGCTAAAAATAAAACCAAACATTTGAACTAACAAAATTTAAGGTCTATCACAAGTTTATGATGAAGTACATTTTTAGAAAGCCTAAAGAATAGACAAGAATTTTTTAAATGTGAATTACTAAATATTCATGGTGAAGATTAGGATCTAGTTTCAGTATTTCTTTTTCCCTAGCTGTAAGACTCTTGATAAGCTCTTTTTAAATATGCATAAATAGAATAACACTAAAAGTTTGTTCTATTCTAACAATTAATTATATGGCGATTGTAATATTGCTACTAATTTTTGAAGTGAATAATATATATCTAAATCTATCTCCTCAACTTGTATGAAGCCCTTTATACTATCATTCCACTTCTGTTCTTCCTATTGACAGGATTTCTGCATATCCACTTGCAAAATTCTATGTCACTAATGGAATGAGATACCAATACTATTGTTCTCAAATGATCAATCTGAAACATCTAATAGAACTGACCAACACATTTATAACAAAAATTCCTCTTGCTTATATCTTCTAATAACTTTCTCATTCTGTTTATGCTGATTTCATATACTAAATAATTCAGATATAAGCTTCAACATCTTATTATGCAATTTAATTAAAACACAAAAAGTCTCTTGGACAGGCATTTTAGTAAATATTACCTTGGACAGTTATAAAGCACCCATAAAGGCACTTTTGCCTTATTTTCACATGTTTTAAAGTATCCATACCATTAATTTGACTATGCCTTTAAATAGTCTTTGCCTAACACAATTTGTTTATTTGGTAAAAGTTAACACTGACTGACTTACTAGAAGACATTTGTAATCATTACTCTCCATACTATATTACTGTAAAGAATACTAATATAAAACAATTTTAATAGTTTTTTCTTACTGCTTACAACCAATTAAAACTTCGGCCCAGAATGAAAAGAAAAAGAAAAATGGAACCAGGACTCCCTTTTAAAGTAAGTTCCAGCTTAGTAAGTTTTCAAACTAGTAAAGCCAATATTAATAAATGGATAAATTTAAGAGCATTCCAGATCACTAGAAATTAAGGAAGTCAACAGTGACTTATCAGATTCCATGGATTTCTTCTCATCAGAATCATGTGTTAATCACTCTCCTGCTCCAAAGTGGGCACTGTGCTCTCCTTTAAGCATAAAGTAGAACCTGCTCCCTGCTGGCTCATGCTTGCCTGTAATCCTAGGTACTCAGGAGGCTGAGCTCTTTCTAGCCTGGGCAGGAAAGTCTGTGAGACTCTTATCCCCAATTAACTACCAGAAAACCAGAAGTAGTGCTGTGCCTCAAGTGGTAGAGTGCTCACCTTGAGCTGAAGAGCTCAGGGACAGCGCCCAGGCCCAGAGTTCAAGCCCCAAGCCGACAAAAATTCCACAACTGACAAAAAAAAATAGAAAAGAAAAGAATAAAAAGCAAAGGAGGATATTCTTGGGAGAGGACCAAAAGGATTCAGTAGCTTTGTGCAGATATTCATATAAAATGATGGTTATCTAAATGAATCCCAAGAAATGGAAATAAGATTTTTTTTATCGTAGAGTTGATGATTCCTTTTCTTTCCTTTTTCTTTGATTTATTCCCTTCTATCACTGTTTTTGATTTATGTACCCTTTGTTTTGAATGTAACTTTGTCTCATTTGGGGAGGGAAAGGGGTAGCACAGAAATGATGGAACAAAAGGTGAACCAATTTCTCAGTGATACTCACTAGACACTATGTTGGAAATGAACTATATAACTTAGGAGGGAGGGAAGTAAGGAGAAGAAAAACTGGAAGAGAATGGGGGAGTGACACTCTTTAAAAGGAAATATACTCATTACCTGACTTATCTAACTATAGCCCCTCATCTTTACAAGAAAATTTTAAAAATTAAGAAAGAATAAAGAAAAAACAAGACAAGCTGGTTGAAATTGCACTGACTTGTATGCGTAGCTACTGGAGAGGGTGAACAGAAAGATCACTTTAACCTAGGTCCAGATTAGATAACATAATAACACACCAAAAAAATGTTCAGCACCACGAATGGGATCCAAATTCTATATTCTGTGATTTAGAATTCTTTACTTTCAATGGTTTTAAATGATAACTAATTCTAGACTATATTTCTACTTTCCTTAACCCTATCATATTTCACTTTACCCTATCATATTTCATTCATTGCACTCTCTACATTTCCATATTTGAACTTTGAGATCATATATGAGGTCCTAAGTTAAATTCTAACATGAGAAATTACTTTTCCTTAAGTTTTCATATCACTTATTTTATTTGGACGCAACGTTTCCTTTCTTTGTTTTCCTATCACACTTCACTCACTCTTCCATTCAAGTAAAACCAATGTTCTGGTGTATTCTGAGCCTGTTCCACAGATAATCAGTGTTGAAAAGGAAGAATAATTTGACAATAGTGTATTTTCCTCTGTTTTTCTTTTTTTGTCCCAAAGCCGAAAACAGTTGTAGAATAAATGAATTTGAGTATCAGCAAATTAATCCCGTTTGTAGTGAAAGAATCACAGTTGAAAAAATTTATTTAGATCATATGTAAGACCCATAAGGCCTCAGGTTGAAAAGTGAATAATTCGATTTATACTTTGAATTTTCCTGTGTAAATTCATAAGCTTCTGTGTGAGGCAGAAGTCTGTGCTCTGCAGATTAAATTCTGTCTCTTGTTTGCTGAATTAGCATTTTACTCTTCATTCTTCAGCTTTATTGTTGCTATTTTGATTTTTGGCTCAAGCAGTGTGTGTTCTTCTGCCTTAGAGTATTCTTATATTTTATGGTGAGGATGTAAATGACAAACATTCATTTATGTAGAGATTATCACTTAATTTGCTAATTATCTTTTGCCACAGTGATTTATTTTTTTCATTAAGGTATAAATAGTAAATTATGCACTTTAAAAGGTTTATTTGATTAATAGTGGTGATATATAATCACCTACTTGGTACAATTAATGCTTTCATCTAACAGAAAAGTTTTAGTCACCTAGCTCATGGCAGGCACTGTTCTGTTGATTAAAATTTATGAGAGATCACTGACTTGGACAGAGGTCTTACACTAGGGCAAAGAAGATCCATCATAAATGAAGTCATACTAAGTTTTGTGTCGCCAACTGAAATCAAAGTTATTTTCTTGTAACAGCAGATCTTCAGAGAAATTAAGAGAAAATTTTCAAAGAAACAAGTGAGCTTATTACAAAATGCACACACACACACACACACACACAAACCTACAACAACAACAAAAACACCCAAAGAGATTCCCAGCAATCATTCCAAAGGGATCCAGTCAATGTGAGTCAATGTAAACAGGAATTTTCCTGGGCTCTAAACCAAATAAGAATCATAACCTGAAGAAAACTGATGCCAACCAATCTGAGTTTTGCATTATTCCAGTTCATGTTCCTGCCAGGCTACCTTTGCAAACCCAACTGCACTATTACCCACAATGGAACCACTATCTATTTTATAGACTGGCTTTTGCTCCCCAAATCAAATAAATTGGTCCTTAAAGTTTCATTTGTTGAAATTTTGTTCCTTGATAGTTTTATTGTCTGGATAGACCAAGCTGAATACATGATATTTAATGAAGTAAAATGAAATACAAAGAATCATCCTTATAATATATGCAAAAGATGCACTAAAAAAGACAAGAGTGGCTTTGTAGACAAAGTTGTGAAAATTCTGTCAATGACTAGCGCCCGTGCACGCGCGTGCGCGCGCACACACACACACACACACACAAATACAAACACCTTAACAGCTCCTGATGGAGTTTAGAAGTATATCTACAGGGCTGGGAAGGTGGCTCAGTGGTAGAGTGCTTTTCCTGCATGCATGACGCTCTGCTTGCAATTCCTCAGCATCACATAAGTAGAAAAATCCACAAGTGGCACTGTGGCTCAAGTGGTAAAGTGCTAGCCTTGAGCTGAAGATTTGAGGGACAGAGCTCAGGCCCAGGACCAACAAAAAAAAAAGGATATCTACATAAATAGTGTTAATCTATTAGCTTTCAGGAAATTGCTTGTTACATTAATATCTTTTCTTTTTTCTACCCTGGAGAGTTAAGTACAGTGTACATAGAAGAGATGGAATGTACTCTGTCCTTGTTCAAGTAGTCAGTGTCTCTGTATGAATATAAACAAAGATGACCTTGGTCATCATATAATGGACATATCTACTCAAAAGGAATGATATAGTTTTCAGAACCAAGATTAACAGTTACAGGGCACATTAGAATAAGAAAATGCAAACTGATCATTTAACAATTTTCCCAGGTACAAAAAAGATATCATTTTGGTTGTTTAAGTGATTTTTTTTTTAGAATTTTCTTAATCTGGGACATACTTCACACACACACACACACACACACACACACACACACACAATCTCAGAGGATTTAGGGTACACCCAATAAATAATAAGATACGCAAACTGAGTAATGTCACTAAATAAGCTGAACTCCAATAACATTAGTACTTCAATGTTCAGTCATTACCACATATAAGATACATTATGCTTAGTAATTCATAGGAAAGAGCTAGGGTGAAGGGGCTTTCTCAAAATTTCAAAATGTAAGGGTAATAAAAAGAGTTAAAATGAAGGACTTTCCTGCATCTCATGTTTTTTTTTCTTTTTTCTTTCCTTCCAGCTAATAATAAAAATCCTTCTGATTTATAAATGAGTAATATAGACTGATATATTACTAATAGAGAAGAAAGCCAATTAACTAACTGAATTTCCTTGTCTTAGCCACTTATTTGTACTCTGAAAGACATTTGTATGGATTCCTGTCTGTGAATCAACATCAGAATAAGTGTGTTGAATAAAGAGCAAGACCAAGGACACAGCTGATACACCCTCTGTGCTTCACAACCAAGTCAACAAGCCTGATATGGAAAACAGAGTTACAGATGGTGAAATCCATAGTAGAAGAGATGTGATTTCTCTCAAGGTCATAAGATTTATAGTAGCAGAACTAAAAACAAAACCCAGGAAGACTTTGAAGCTAAATGCTACTGCTTACACATCTCATTTCTTTGAATAATAAAATTTCAATTTAATATGCAGAGGATAATTAAATTACAGCCACATTTCTTTATTTGAGCCAGTCCTAGGGATAATAATTCTGTTTGGTAAATGACTACATGTAGCTCACATTTTCTATCTGTGAAGTGTGAAGACTATGTAAAGGACAACAATGGAATGCAGGGGTTGTGTTCATGTGACAATCTAAAACCTTGTATTATCTAGGCTTTTGAAATATGAATATGTGTATATCTCCAGTTTATAGGTGGATTTCCCTAAAATCAGTATATAGAATTCATTAAGCCATCTTGTGGGAAAGGGTAGGGAGCTCTAACTCAAGGAAGTTTAAGTTATAGAGGTCAAATATAAGAAGAGGTTGCACTAAAACTGGGACTTGATGAGTGACAGCGCTCCTATAAAGACAGAGCAGAGCTGACTTCATTTACCAAGAATTGGACTGATGTCTTTCAAGAAATGTTGAGGATAAGACACAAGCAGGGTTTTGATGGAAGTATCCAGAATGCACTTATATTCATTTTTCTAGCTCTGGGGAGAATCAAGCTTATAGCTACAGACAGGACAATTACCTCCAGAAAGGTCCTAAATAGATGGACAAACATAAGTGAATTTACAATGAAAGGGTAGGACAAAACTTGGAACTTGGAAAAGAATCAGTAGAAAATGTTTTGTTGCAGGCCTCATGTCATATTCATAAGTGAAAACAATTAAAAACTGGGCCCCACAAAACTGTAAGCCTTTATTGTAAACTGAAATCATCTAGTTAAAAACCACAAACTAGGGAAACATATTTTCAGAATATTTATATGCCAAAAGACATTACTAGAATATATAAACATGTTTCAAAAGCTCAGTAATAAAAGAAAATTTTGGTGGAAAAGAAATGGTTTGAAAAAATGTTTTAGCAAGGAAGAAATGCTGATGGGTGATAAACACAATAATATGATCCTTTCTTTGGTGTATTAGGTGGCTGAGAGCATCATTCTTTCAAAGATAGCAATAAAATATATATAATGTCATATACTTAAGCCATCCTAACAACTTGCTCAATATTTTTCTTATGAATTTCTTCACTGTTTTGGCAATAGTAGATATGAATTCAGGGCCTTGTACTTGCCAGACTGGTGCTCTACAATTTCAACCATACCTCCAGCCCTGTTTTCTTCTAGTTACTTTGAGATAGGGTTTCAGAAACTTTCAGCCAAGGATGGCATTGAACTGTGATGATCCTTCTCTCAGATTCCCAAGTACCAAAGATTACAAGTTTGGACCCCTGGTGACTGGCTAGATGGTGTTTAAAAAGTATGAATATTAATTCACTAGTGAGTTAATTAATTAAGAGTGCATAGGCCATTTTATAGATATATACATTGATGCACAGTGAAAAAAGGTAATTTACCCAAGGTCACACAGCTCAGATTTGAGCCTATGAAATCTGGGTCTAGATCTGCTTTCTTAATGGTAAGAATTTGCTACCTCTCCAAAGGCCAGCAAGAAAATGCAGTGCCCAGCAGATTAATCAAAAGAGCTTATTACAGATGCATACAGAAATGCTTAAAATATTTTTCACTTCTAGAGTAGCTTAAAAATTAGATATTAGGAAAAGCAAACACAGGCAAAACACTTGACTCCATCTAATCACTATGCACATTTTAAATAAACATATTTTACTGACAATAAACACACAGACTATCACTCTCTTACTGAAGGAAAGGGTCTGTTTTTAACAACTAGGGATTGTGAAAACCATCCTAAGAACAATTTTTTACAATATGTCTGGATAAATGAGAAGACCCCAAGCTGTATAAGAATTTAAATAAGGAGAAGGAAGTTGGACATTTGAAAAATAGGCTGCTATGATCTTTTATCCTACCGTAATTGTCAACAAAAACATTCATCATGTATCCCTTTCATGCTTGTCACAGTCCGTGTGTTCAAGTTTGTTTCTAATAATTCAGTGTAAACAAGGGTGATCCATGTTCAAGCATGATAATGACCTAATTCAATTACCTCCCAATGGTAGAACTACGACTGTCAACTGAGCTGAAGCAATTACTGCTAGTCTGGCATTAATTCAACCACACTGAAGACTCATACTTTAAATGCTCTAAGTTGCTGGTTTGTTTGTTTTGTCTTTCCTTTATAAAATGGTAGTTTCCTTTCTTCCAGATTGAACACTGTGCAGGAAGATGTAGATAAAAAGCAAGCAGCTGGAATGTCTCTCAATTAATTGACCGTGATTAAGAGAAAAGAGTGTCTTTGAAAGTGCATCTGCAGAAGTCAGCCTATGACACGGCATCTTCCTCCAAGTCTCTGCTTCACTGTACTCCAGCAGCACAGTCTGAAAGATAGCCTAGTATGTGTGTGCACCTGACAACTGCAACTGTGCAGGGGTGGGCAGGAAAGAGGAGAAAGAGAGAGAGGGAGAGAGAGAGAGATTGTGCATGGGTGTTTGTGTATGTGAAAGGGAAAAAACAAGTAACAGAAGAGGGAGGGCAAAGAAGCAGAGAAGGAGAGCAAGAGAGGGAGATCGTGGGAGACGTGAAAGAGTGAAGGATCAGAAGGAGGGAGGGATGTAAAAGCCAGATTTTTATTGGAAGCAATTGAAGTGGTTGCTATGAGACCCGCTCCAGCACAGGACCAGCAGCCAGTCCGACGCTGATGGTCTTTACTTCGTACTAAACCTTTCCTTTGACACAGTTTTAGAGTTGTTTAGTATCTGAGCAAGCACCTGACACGGTGACTTTTTGCTTCCTTTTTCTCCTCCAGTCCTTAGGGTAAGATGGAGGTAGAAAATGAAGCCAGCTGCTCCCCGGCTAGTGCATCAAGCGGGTCCAGAGAGTACAAGGTGGTAATGCTGGGAGCTGGAGGAGTTGGTAAAAGCGGTAAGTTTTAACACCAAATTCTGGGGAGGGAGGGAGCGCTATAGAGGAGATTCCATAAAGGAAAGCATTGGAAATGCTAATGCTGGTAGGATCTAGCTAAGGTAGTTAAACAGAGAACTGACTGGCAGGATGTTTCCAAGTGAAAAAACTGTTTAAGGGATGCTGATGAATCAGGATAATTCAGAGGCAGCTAGTCATGAAACACTGAACTTGAAAAGAATGATTTTTTTTCTCTTTTAAGCAAATGCTAGGTAATATTAACAATTAATTTATAGGATTTTATGAAAGGAATGATATTTATTAAGTTGTCATGATGTGAGGGGAAAAAATGTGCTCCTCAAAACGTGTTCTCAAAAATATTCATGTAAAAATAAAAGGGTACTGAATATTGAATTAAAACAGACACAAGCACAGAGCCACCCTCAGGAGTCTCAGTGCTGATTGCTGTACTTGTTTCTCTGATTGGGAGCTTCCTGTCTCCTCTTCCTAGCCTCTGTCTGAGTGGTCTGTGCCTGGATTGAATGGTGGTAATGTTTGTTGTGTTCTTTTGTTTTGTCTTTGGAAGGTGACAGGAACTTAAAAAATGGCATTTGCTGTGAAATCCACTGAGGGTGATCAAACTAAGTTTGGTGATTCCTTGAATTAAAGGAAACAGCTAAAAATAAAAAAAAAAAAAGAGTGTGAGATGTCCAAGAAAACAATGTCTGGCAAATTTATTATTTAAAGAATAAAATTATAAATGCCTTATTCTTGAGGAACTTGAGACCAAATATAGCAATAAGAAAATAGCTGTGCAGAGATGTGTGAAGCTAAATAAGTGATAGATAGCATAGGGCAAAGGCCATTCCTAAAACACAGAGAGCTTTTTTTTAAAATTAACATAATAGTTAACTTCTGGGGAATGCATGGTTCAGGATATCAAAATACAAAGAAAATAACAAAAATTGCCCTGAACAGATAGTGTGAAAACAATTGAATAGTATAGTGCTAGAGAGTGGATTCAAAGTTAAGAACAATGTTCTTGGAAGATGTCAATAAGCTCATAACTTTGGAATGGTCCACAAGAGATAAGGAAATGGAACAGAATAAGAAGGGGGAAACAGGGGCTTTAGTGGACAAAAAAGATTTTTTAAAAACAGCAAAGAAAATGGCAAGAGTCATTCATTTGAATGATCTCTACTCTTTCCTTTTGTCCAAAAAGAATTACAATGCAAAGAAGAATAAAAAGAAATATGAACTGGACATGATCAGAAGCTAAATGCAAGTTTATGTAAGACAAAAATGTCTTCTAGAAGAAAATATGAAAGGAAAAGCTTTGTAGCTGTATTTGGGTGAGGAATTTTTTATTTCCTTAAAAAGCCCACATCAAAGTTCAACAACATAAAACCAGAAAACTTAAGCTTGACAACGGTGGGGTAGGATCAATGGGAAAGAGGTAGATGGATGGAGAAGTGATCTGGAGGGGGATTAACACAAGAATCCAATGCTACAAAATTAAGAGTTAGGAAAGGGGTGTGTAGTGGAGGGATGGGTGGGAACGTTGGAAGGAATGACATTGATCAAGACATCTTGTACTCATACCCTGTTTAGTTAAATGGCAACTCCTTTGTACAATTACTTAAAGAAAATAATCATAATTTAAAAATGATTAAAAATAAAATGTTTAAACAGGGAAAGAATCAAAATTAGATGTGGGCTTAGGAAGAGAAGTATGAAGGAGTCAGAATAAAGGGAAATATATAAATAAAGATATAAATATTTTAAAGAAATAACAAGTCAGATAGAATGCGGAAGAAAATCATGAACTACAAATCTGAGGAGAAAAACAGATTTAAAGAAAAGGCAAAAGACCCATCCATGCAAACTGGCACCAACAATCATGAAGTGGAAGATACTGCATGAATGCCCCTGTAACTTTGTTTTCCCTTTGTTTGTTGCCCTAATATTTTGTGTGTATGTGTTTTGTGTGTTTTTGCGATATTTTGGGGGGGTCTGTTTCTTGTTTTGCAGGGTTTAGGGATTTGTTAGTAGAATAACTAATTTTTGGCCATCTAGATATATTGCAAGGACCTAAAACTTTGAGAACAGAAATTTGTTTCACAGGAGCACCCCTCAACAACAAGAACAACATATATATATATATATATATATATATATATATACATATGTGTGTGTTCTATATATTTTATATATATAATACATATTGTATATAAACATATACAATATATAATATATATGGCATTAGGACATTAGATTGTTGGTGTTGTGTATCCTAATTTGATCTTCTCCACTATGATTTACAGAGACTATTCATGATGATCCAATAACTATAAGTTTCAATATAACACTGGACAAGTGTTCTTGGTTGCTTTCTTTTGTACCAAAGAAGCTTGCTTATAATCAAAGAGCAGAGAAAAAACATTTGCAATGAGACAAAGTCATGGCAAGTTAGCTTACCCTCTGAGAAGGTGAAGGGTAAGAGGGGTCAATACTTGGTTGCTGTGATTCTATAGATGATATATGTGGATATTAGTCTAAGGTCTATCTGAACCCTGGAAAATGCTATATTTAGGGCCAAGTATTTAGAGCCACAGTGATATAATCACATCTTGCCCTTGAATTTTCCTCTGTTATTATTCTATGGCTATCCATGCATGTATGAACAATGTTCCTAATATTAACATTGTTCTAAAGGTTAGAATGTATGTTTTCAAATAAACAATTTGTGTGTTGGTATGGGGATTTGAACTCAGGGCTTTGGGCTTTGGGTCCTCTACATGGAGCCACATCTCCAATCCAATTAAACAAAGTTTAAAGGCCACTTTTCATGTTGCTGATGATCTAAATCAGTAGTGGACTGTCTTGTGCTTAGCTAGGCCTGCTTCCACAGATTTAGTGCAGGTACTTCCAAGAGAGATCTGGCTTTTGCAGGATCTAACAAAGATGTATTAGCATTTCATATCTTTCCCAATTCTAAAAGGTAGGTCCATGACAACTATTATTTCTGTATTCTTTATGTCACCATCCTGGGGTTCAGCCTCAGGGCCTGAGTTCGATACCTGAGCTTGTTTGATGAACGCTAGTGCTCTACCACTAGAGCCACCCTTCCACTTCTCTCAGGAAGATAAGAATTTTCTGCCTGGGCTGGCTTTGAATTGATCCACAGATTTCAGTGTTTGGGCTTAAAAATATTTTATTTTTATTACAGAGGTGATGTACAGAGTGGGCATAGTTGCGTAAGTCAGGTAATGAGTACATTTCTTTTTGAACCATGGCACCTCTTCCTTCACTCTCTCCCACTTTTTCCCTCCCATCCCTACCCATAAGCTGTAGAGATCATTTTTCACCTGGTATCTAGTGAGTACCACTGCTATATTTGTTCTATTGAGTAGCCAGGATCACAGGCGTGAATCACTGGTGTCTGACTGTTTCCATATTTTTTTTAAATTTTTTTTTTTTTTGGTCCAGTTGTGGGGCCTGAACTCTGGGCCTGAGCACTGTCCCTCAGCTCTTCAGCTCAAGGCTAGTGCTCTACCACTTGAGCCACAGCACCACTTCTGGCTTTTTTTTTCTTTTTTTTTTTGCTTATGTGGTGCTGAGGAATTGAACCCAGGGCCTCAGGCATACAAGGCAAGCGCTCTACCACTGAGCCAACTTCCCAGCCCTGTTTCCATATTTTTAAGTAAACAATATCATAAAGATTTTCTATGTTTTTGAAAAATGATTTTTTTCTACTATGTTTACTTAAAATGTGGTTATGAGAAATTCAAAAATATTAACAACTTTTCTGAAATAGGAATTCACAAAAGGTTTCAAATGTATGGGTAAAACAATGTAGTCTTGTGAGAAAAGTTAAGCCATAAATATCCAAACAAGTTTATGCAGTTTGTATTTTATGTTCAGACCTGTATGACCGTACAGGGGCCAGATGAATTCAGAGAACATTCATAATACATGCCAGCAGGCAGGTATGGGTAACATGTATTTCCTGCTTATGTTTACCATAAACTACAATCTAAGTATGTGTCTGCATTTGTAGACAAGAAACCTGAAATCCAGTCAAATAACTTGTGCCTGGTCATGAGAGTAACAAGTGTAGAGTTCTGAGATATTTTATCCAACAATATAACATGATGTGTAGAACCCTGAAAAGCAAAGCAAGGAGTTCTACAATTTAAAATAAAATAGGACTACTAGTAATGCATTCTTTACATGTTATACTATAGAAATACCTTACCCATCTAAACTAACATTCTCACTTATATGCCTATGACTTTTAGTCACTTTTTAGTATATATAATTAAATAGTATACATACTATTTCCATATAAATATGAAAGTGTAGTCATAGTTATATAGATTAATATTTTAATTGTTCAAGAGCAGTATTAACTGCAGGGAAAATGGAAACAGAAAATGTAGCCGATAGGCTATTTAAAATATGATGAAATATCTTGAGATCTGAAGTTGGCAAGTTTATATTTATACTACTGGATAAATCACATATAGAACTCAAGCACGGTGATACAACTTAGTCTGTTTTACACTAGTCTAATACTTACAGCGGCAAAGCTTAATCATACAAAACAGCAGATATACAAGAAGAACCACATATATGGAGCCAGATACATAAGATTTATAGAGACCAATGAACAATATAAAGACTATGAGTATTTCTAGTGTAATATACTGTATATATTTGTGAAAGGAGTAGTTTTAGCTGCTCTTGTCATGGACATAAGGAAAGGATAACTGAGATAAAAGATATATTAACCCTTCTGCTCTCTATATACGGCCATGACATTCATGTCTTAAGTACAGTCATATCTGGCCAGTTATGCATGATGATAATCCCTCAGAATTATAATGAAAATGAGTAATACCTGCCACTCAGTGATGTTGCAGCCTTCTTAACATCATAGTAGAATGTATCATTCATGTTTTTGTGCTCAGGCTGGGGTGAGGAAAAAAATCCCATTGAATTATCAAGCATATAAAATGCCTAAAAGAATAGAATTACATAACTTTGTATTGTAAGTAATAAGCAATATCTATCTACCTATCTTTCTATTTATCTATCTATATACATTTTATGGCTTCAATTGCATCACTGTGTTTCTGTCTTGATGTAATTTTGTATATTTCTCATCATGAATAACAATACACAAACTAGTCTGGCAAGACACTACTCTCTTCCCCTGTCTCTTATAATATATATATATATATATATATATATATACCTAATATCATGTAACCATATACAAATATTACATATCCTATCTAATGTATATATTATGACATATCATCTGATTTATTATATACATAATATATAGCACCTGTGATTTCAGAATATCATGCATGTTTGTCTAAATACTCTCCATGATGTTTACTCATTGACAAAATCATCTGTTGCTGCATTTCTTAGAAGCTGTCCTAGTCATGAAGCAACCTATGATTAAATACATGCTAATATTTAGTTATAAAATAATTACTTAAGACTCTTTAAGAGAAAACTCCTTCTAAAACGTCACCATATGAAACAGGTATAACACAAATATAAAGTGTATCTATATTCGATGAAATAATGTCACATAATAGCAAAGCACAAGTTCATAAATATATAAATTATAATTATAACTAAAAAGCAAATAAAAGTCCCTTATCTCCCATTTCCTTTTTATTATTTTATTTTAATTTTTATTGTGAAAATACTGTACAGAGGGGTTACAATTACATGGACAAGATAATGAGTACATTTCTTATCAAGTATTGTAGCCTCTTCCTTTGTTTCCCCTTCCCATCCCTTCCCATCCTCCTGCTGCCCCCCCACCCGATCCTCTCCCCCCGTCCCCCCTGCACCAAAGTTGTAAAGTTCGTGTTCAACATAACCACTTGTACATCTCATTGTTGCAATGGGTCCACCTGTATCCCTATTTAAACGAATTATTTTTCCCCTTCCCCTCCACAAATTATACCAACATCAAATACAGTGAAAGCAGGGGTTATACCGTGGGGAGAGGGATATACAAAGTAACAAAGAAATAATCTTATAAATGTGTTAGAAACAATCACATGAAAGAAAAAAAAACATTTGAATACATATCTTAGGGTTCATTTCTCTAACATCAACTTATCTGACCTTTTCTGCTTGACTCAGACATATACTAGTTATTGCAAATAAGGGAAACCATGGGATTTATGTTTCTTTGGGCCTCGCTTATTTCACTTAATATAATTTTTTCCAGGTCTTGGGGAGCAGAAAATGTTTCTCCTCTCTTTCTCCCTATATCAACCTAAAACTTTTACTATAAAGTAAAATAAAGATAATATCATTCCAATTTTCCAATATATTTGATTCATGACATGTTTATATCTTTATTCCATTGCCTTCCATCCTCTACCTTCTCTCAAAGAATGGTTTTTCGTAGCTATAGGTGAAGAGGCTCATAAGTCTAAGCAGTTCTTATAACGCGACATAAGCACAGAACATGTCGATTTGTTGCTATTCACTTTCCCTACATTCATATCTGGTTTTCTCAGCCCAGCTTTACATCATCCAACAAATCTTAGTCAATAACAAAAAAACCCTTATTTTCCAGAAGATATGTCTGCCATCTGTCTAATTATCTGAATTGTTGATAAAATAATTTAAGGAGATGACTAGATCATCTGTCCACTTAGTTTACATTTGTTTAGATTAAGTCTTATATTAAATCTCCTATGCTCAATGTTAAAAGGTTTATCTAGCAGAATATAGAAATAAGGAAGTAGATACTAGATATTAAATAAATTATTTTTCTATTTAACTACATTAGAAAAGTATAATGCACCCAAATATCAAATGAGTTCTCCAAGCCTTCTCTGGTCACTATGATTCATTAATCTATGATTTAATACATATTTTCCAAGATATCAAGTGTGTATAAAAACTATGGAAATGATTCAGAACAAAGAAGGTTCCTTATAGCTAAGATTTTTAAACCTGGTCCCTGTCATCTAGGTGGGCACATTTTTGTGAAATGCAAAATGATGTTTGTGTTAAATCTTTGATGAAAGGGCTCTGGAAACTCAGGATCAAAGGTAGATAATTAGAGCTATGATCTTTGAGCATCAGTCACTGGAGAGATTGTCTCTACATTGTTTTTCAGATACTTTTTTTTTTGTCAGTCATGGGGCCTGAACTCTGGGCCTGTCCCACACTTCCCTCAGTTCTTCAGCTCAAGGCTAGCGCTCTACCACTGGAGCCACAGTACCACTTCTGGCTTTTTCTGCTTAGGTGGTGCTGAGGAATGGAGCCCAGGGCCTCATGCATGCAAGGCAAGCACTCTACCACTGAGTTACCCTCCCAGCCCCTTCAAATACTATTAATTCAGATACTATCTCTCATTAACACATTATAATTTGTGTGTTATAATAAATACCTTAATAACTTATGTGACATTAGTACATGAGAAATATTTTTAGAGGTTTTGAAGAGCAAAAACAGTATGAAACAAATGCAGCAGGGAAACTTGCTCTACACTATTTTGAAAGTGAATTATACAACATGTAGTGGAGGGGAATCTGGAAGGAAAACCTGGGAGAAAACAAGAGAAGAGGTGACACTGTTTAAAAAGGAATGTGTCATTAGCTGACTTATGTAACTAGATCCCCACTATACATCATCTTTACAATGACAATAAAATATTTTTAAAAATAATAAAAAGAAGAACAGGTGCCAGTGGGTCACGCCTGTAATCCTAGCTACTCAGGAGGCTGAGATCTGAGGATTGCAGTTCAAAGCCAGCCAGGACAGGAAAGTCTGTGAGACTCTTATCTCCAATAAACCACTCAGAAAACTGGAAGTGGTGCTGTGGCTCAAGTGGTAGAGTGCTAGCCTTGAGCTGGAGAGCTAAGGGGCAATGCCCAGGCCGAAAGTTCAAGCCTCCCCCAACCAAAAAAAAAGAAGAAGAAGAACAAGAGGGGTTGAACAGAGACAGTTTATACAACAGTAAGGATGAATATAGGGATTTAAAATGTACTATCCTAACCCCAAGATTGGAAACAGAGTTTATAAAAATAAGCAAAGGAAAAGGAAAAGATTCTAAGATTCTATTCGCACCATCAATTGTCCCACCTTAATTGTATAAAGGACAATCTTTCACTGTAATACTGTCACAAGAATTAATCAGATTAGCCAAATAAGGCTGAAGAAAAAAAAAAACAGAGACCTACTCATTCACAAGATGATTGAGACAGCATTGAAGCACAACATTTTAACTGACAATATTTCCAAGATTATATGCAATATATAGAGATTAAGTTAATAAGAGGAAGATAATACAGGTCTAGCTGTTTATCATGGAAAAAGATGGAGGATTAGTGAGTATATATCCATCAGTAGGTGAGCATGGATGCACTCTCTATTAGTCACATGCTGTTGAGCTCATTATACTTATAACATTCCAAATGTCCTGATCCTGACCACTCAATTTAACAGAACTAAATAACCTCACTAACAACACAAATTTATTGGAAACTTAGATCATGCTACTGAAGAGGACAATATCCTGAGTTAATCAGGTGGATATTGAAATGTAATAGATGCTTATCTCTTTTAGGGAGTATATCATTTCTAATTGTATAAATTATTGAATTTACAACAGAAACCACTTGTCCCAAATAGAAAATATCTTCCTTGTCTATTTAATAAATGTGTAGGTGCATACCAGTGAAAAGTCACAAACTATTGCCAAGAAATAGACACAACTTCAGTGTCATACACTCTGGGATAAACAAGAGGCGTATGAACAGAATCTTGATGCAGTTTGTTAATTTCAATGACACAGAGAGACACATGCTTCTCTGACCACAATGGGATCTGTGGGAAGTTACAGTGACCTATAACTAGGTTGTTTATTCAGCTATGACTTTGGTAGTAGTGATTTCCTGAATTCCTGGAGTGTGATTTTTCCCAATAGGCTATTCTATATTCAGTTGACCAGAATAAAATTGTGTTTTCCTTAGTAGGGAGCAGACTGCTGCCCATGATTGACTAACTGCATTTATGGATCTTTACAGACTGAGAAATTCTGATGGTACACCGTGATGGATGGTAGTCCATTGAAATGCTTACACATATGGACAGAACTCCTTTCACTGAATTTGGCTGCTATTGGCAAAGCTCAGCAGTGATCTCAATCTAATCATTTTTGGCTTTGTTTGTAGCTGTATCATGGCTATGACCAAGCAGTGCCATCTGTTCTTCTTGTCCTTCAGCTGGCACCAGCTAAGTATCATTGCTGGCTCCTGCAGTAGAGCATCACTTGTGCCATTCCTGACTGTCATTACCCTACTCTTGCTAACAACACAAAATTAGATAGGGCATGGGCAGGCAGAAGTTGTGGAAATATTGGGCTCTTCCATTCTGTACTGACATTCCCAGTCACTACAATACTCTTCTCCTGCCAACATAGGTGAAGACCTATTATTCTGATCAATCCCTGGAGTTCATATGAAGGACAGAAAGCCAAGAAGTTGGGTTAAATCTTCTTGATGTGTTCTATTGAGAAAGTAGCCAGAGGAAAGCTAGGGTTCAAGGTCCCAGGGAAATGTTTCTAAATGAACTGATACGTGATAGCATAAGGAAGTTGGGGTCTTAAAATTGAAATTGAGACTGGGATTACTGTTTTCTTTTTTAATTTTTTTCAATTGTCAAGGTCATGTGTAGAGTGGTTACAGTTACATAAGTAAGGTAATGAGTACATTTCTTGTCAAACTTGTTACCCCTTCCCTCATTTTTCCTCCTACTTTCCCACCCCACCAAGTTGTACAGATCATTTCCACCATATTATCTGGTGTAGGTTACTGTTGCATTGCCCCCCCCCCCCCTTGACCTTTGTCTCAACAATCCTAGAACAACAGAATGGTTAGACTAGGATTTTTAAATACTTGTATGAGACATGGTAATATTAAAAACTTTGGTTTGGATAAGTCAATATTCTGGCAGTCACTTAATAGATGGATAAGAAATTCATTGTTTTCTTGTCCACAGTCCTTGATCTGCTTTTAACTAAGCGACAAAAGCATGCATTTATCTTCAAACATCAGCATGGGCAAAATAGGAATCATTTTATCATACTGTGCTTTCCTTTTCTTCCTATCACAAATAGCACAAAGTTTTATTTTTTGGGAGGGGTGTCTTATATACCCCTGGCCTTGTTAAAAAGCTATCTATAATTCATGGAGTCCCACACTTTTACAGTAGAGGTGTGTTGATTATGTTTAATAGGTGAGAATGGTTAAGTGTGAAGAGCAAAAGTAATCTATCTTGGAACTCAGAGCCTGAAGAGGCTCTGAAAAACAGCTACAGGAGAGCCAAGGCCTTTAACTATAGACTTTGTACAACTGCATGTATTCCATCCACCCTTTATTTGTATGTTGAGGGTTCAGTATAAAAATTAGAACAAAATAATGTTACTTGAAGGTTTGAATACTGAAGGGAATCACATCCATATTTTCTTTTTTCTCTTTCTTTCTTTCTTTCTTTCTTCCTTTTTCTTTCTTTTTTTTGGTGGCCGTGGGACTCAAGGTTAGAGCTCTACCACTGAGCCACAGCACCACATCCAGTTTTGTGAGTGGTTTATTGGAGATAAGAGTCTCATGGGCATTTGTGCCCCAGCTGGCTTTGAACCAGGATCCTCAGATCTCAACCTCCTGAGTAGCTAGGATTACAGGTATGAGCCACTGACTCCCAGCCACATCCATATTTTCTACTTTGTAAACTGAGTGCAAAAATGACTATAATGACTCATACTCAAAAATACTAAAAATAAAAATGGGCACATAGTTCAGCACTGACTATGTTTTTAACATGAATGGATAAATTTGCTTTTAATTATTTAATCCTTAACAACACTTGATCTTGCACAGGTCACTTGAGCTCTGAGTTTTCATGTTCCTCACTAATGACAATAATTAAAATTATCTCAGAGAATTGCTTGGAGATATTAAAAAAGACAAGCTATGGATTATAATTGTCCAAACAAATCACATCTTCTTTAAAAGTGTAAGGTTTTCGGCAAGAAAAGACCACACCGAAAGGAATAAAAAGAATGTCAGGAAAGTTTATTGGGGTATGCTCCAGGGCTAACTCCCTGGTGGGGATCAGAGAGGGGGAACTTTCAGCATAACTTGTTTTACAAGTTTGACCAGTTTCAGGCTAGTGTCCCCAGACAGGTGATGTATAAAGAAGTGGCTTTTCTAGGCTGCCTCTGCCCTCTAGCACCCTGATAAAATCTATTGTCCTTCCTTCCTTCCTTCCTTCCTTCCTTCCTTCCTTCCTTCCTTCCTTCCTTCCTTCCTTCCTTCCTTCCTTCCTTTTTCTATCTCTTCCATTCCCTTCCTTTCCTTTCTTTTTAACTTCTCCCAAGCATGAAGGAGAATAGGGACAGATCTTTCCAATAACTTCTAGGAAAATACAATTTGTATTGAATGTTGCAAACCTGCCATTTTTGTATCCACTTATTCTATGCCTGATTGTGCTCTGTATATCTTTATATTGATTAGTGTCAGCTTTGGTCCCTTCAGTGGTAATTTCAGTGACAACAATAACACTAGTTTGCTAGTTACCTAGCTAACAGTCCTTTTATTCATCTTAATTGACCTGTAAAACACACACACACACACACACACACACACACACCACTACCTATAAGAAAAAGAATTTAAGGACAATTACCTGCTACAATAGGCACAAAGTGCTACTTAGAGAGCACTTTCACTGATTTTAGAGGAGCATGTCCATGCTTGAATCTGAATGGAAAGAATGTATCTAATATGTACGTTGTTTTCATAAATTTTGAGTAATAAGATTCTCATTGCTTACAGTCTTACCATTGAAACATTTCAATAATCATATTTAGTATTTATAGGGAAAATAAGCTACCAATATCTGCATTTATTGAAAGAATTCAGACTATTTAAAAGCAAATGCAGTATATACTTGATAGAAATTGTTACACGTTCAGTTCATCTGTTCCTACTTAATGTCTTTTAACCTTCCCTGAATAGTTTACCCCCTAAGAAGGGTCAATGAGGGAATAAAATGGAGAGTGAGGAACACTTAGCATTGGAAGAACAAGTGTGAAGGTTCAAAAGCTGAGAACAAAAATCTGAGCTGTGCAGACATATTATTTGAGGTGGGCTCTGATGCTGAAGGATTTCTTTTCATATCTCTCTTTTCTCTCCTGAAGTGGGAACTACAGTCAGATCTAAAAAAGAGCCTTATCTTTATCTTCTAGTATCTATTTTTCAGATAAATCACATTTGTCCCCTAAAATCTTGAAACTTCTTCACTCTAACATCTACAGAATCATTCCAACATTAGCTCTCTGCTGTGTTTCCTCAGTGTTTCTAACCAGATTTGTCCCTGCCTGACCTTGTAGAACATATATTCTCTCAGTTATAATACTCGAAGTTTGTTTTTGCTTATTACTCAGGTTCTTCTAGTTTGTGGTTTGTGGCCTTAACTGTTATTTAATTTTTCAGTTTTTATGTAACTTGCAATCTCTTTGATTTTTACTTTCCCAGTTCCTGGAGGGTAGTAAATACAGACATACATTTCATACTCTTTTTTTTTCCTTTGATGAAATATATGAAAGAAACTTTCATTTTTAAAGTAAATTTGATTTCTGTCTTTGAAGAAATGTGGGATAAATTATATTGAATTCAAATTAAGTTTTATTCTAAAATATTGTGGTATAAAGAGGCATAAGATACAAAAATAGAAATTGGTGCTAATAAAAATTTGGCAGATATGTGGGCAGGTGTTAGGGCTGTAGCCTGTAAACATAAACTCAGTCCACAAAGCCAAAGTAAGTTTGTGGATAAAAATCTGGTAAACAGTCAAGAGCAAATTTAATGTAAATACCATGTTCTAACCAGTGATGACATGTCAATAGATATTCCAGAATTAGAGTAATTAATTGAAACACAATGGTTAGGACAGCTGGCAAACAAATACATAAAGCAAAAAACAACTCACTTTGCATTTTCTAAACCATTTCCCATTGGAATAATTGGGGGAAAGGAGGAGGAAATAAAGTATTTATACAATGTTCTGAGAAATTCTTAACAAATCACTCTACACAACACTGTTTTGTGATTTTGACTTCAAACCATTTATTAAGAGTTCAGTGAATTTGTTTCTAGCTCAATTCTGAAAAGAGGTAAGGTACAATGACCACAACACAGTTTCCCACCAGCGTGAAGCCCATCCTTGGCCTTAAGTTTACCTTAATTTTGACAATCTCTCTATTAAGTGAAAGAAAAGAGAAATCCCTGAGAATAACAAACAAGTATAGAGTAGGATAATAATAAAGGCATCCTTTTACTTCAATTTGAAGAAGCTCTAAAACAAAAAAGTAAAATTATTGCTAGTATTTCATCAGAGAACAAATATAAAAATTAACTTCTCCAAGGATTAAAACCTTTTCCTAATTTTTTACTCTTCTATTTAGCCACTCACTATTTTCCAGTTATTTGACTATAATGAAAGAGCTTAAATTATGCAAAATCAGCTTTTTTATTTCTTTGAATCTACCCCCATAAAATCTTTTGCATTTCTCTGTTCTTAAAAAAGGTGTC
This sequence comes from Dipodomys ordii, assembly GCF_000151885.1. Lineage (NCBI taxonomy): Eukaryota > Metazoa > Chordata > Mammalia > Rodentia > Heteromyidae > Dipodomys > Dipodomys ordii. The sequence continues at coordinate 2,916,292 of NW_012267241.1, forward strand.
TCCCACTTACTTCATCATATAAAGACAAACTGAAAACATTTCTGCATAAAATACTCTGCTGTGACAAGCACACATGTTGTCTGCCTCTCAGAACTTATTTCCATTTTTCTTCAGTATAAGTTTGCAGTGGCCCCGAATGTTTGCAACAGCTTGGACTTTGAACATTGATAGACAAGTATTGAAATTCACTTCTGACACTTATCAGCCAAGTATCTTTGCTGTATGTTCCCTTCTCTTCTTGATTTCCTACTGTTGCGAGAAATGAGTAGATTTATGTAAGCTATTACTTTATACCTAATGAAGTTTATATCTAGACTAAAATCATAGGAGACATACCAAAATAGTCAAATTAAACAAAAACCTCTATCAATAGTAAGTGTGGCCTAGAATGAGAGCATAAATTCATTCCACCAGTCTGCAAAATGATTTGGCACTATGTATGAAGCAATGCATAAGTTGACAATATGATTTGGCGGTTCCTCTAACTATATATACTCAACAAAAAATTCACATAAGTGTGGACAAATGGCATGGCCAGAATGTTTACAACAGCAATGTATCTAATAGTCCCAAATTAACACTCTTTAAAGAAGAGTCCATCATCAATATGGCTGAATGAATCAAATTTATACCGACACACCCTAAATGGAAGAAGAGCAAGGAGCATTTACTATACTTAGAAGTTGCCAATATTATTCCACTAAGGAGAATTGAACCAAATCACTCTTTCAACTTTTAAAATATGTACTACAGATATATTGAGGGCTAGCATTCCTCCTCTCCATTCTTCTGGAGGCTACAATTGCATCTGTGAATTAGCCCCAGGCAACACCCCCTTCAGAAGCAAGTAACTTAATTTCCAAGAACAGTATCTGATTAGGAAGTGAGAAATACCTCACAGCTAATCTTGGTTGTTGTTGTTGATGGTGGTGGTTGTGGGGCCTGAACTCTGAGCCTGGGCGCTGTCCCTCAGCTCTTCAGCTCAAGGCTAGAGCTCTACCACTTGAGCCACAGCACCACTTCCAGCTTTTTCTGTTTATGTGGTGCTGAGGAATCGAACCCAGGGCTTCATGCATGCAAGGCAAGCTCTCTACCACTGAACCACCTTCCCAGCCCTCACAGTTAATCTTATTGGTGATAATTTCCCCAGTAATCTTTCCAACATAAATTTTACCTAGATAATTAACCTGAAATAAACATAGGAAATAAAAAGAAAAACTTTCTCCTCTCCCCTGCTGTTTGACTGTTATTTTAATTATCATGTGCCAGAAACTTGGGAGGGCTTCACATTTGCACAATCCAGGTGTTGGCTTCTGGTTTCTTCATGACAACACCAGTTTGACTGCATTCTCTACACAGCCTGTATATTTGAGATTTGGCTACCTGCATTTAAATCATGGTTTGCATCCAAGAGTGGTGCTATTTTCCTTAGCACAATACTCAATATCTTTGAACAGTTATTTCCTCCTCTGGCAAATGCGGATGATACTGAAGTGGCTAAATAGTTTCTAAAGAACAATGTGGATACATCGATGATAACAGCATCTAACACTTATATGTGAGCTCTCCTAATTGTTGTTTTATAAATTATTGTGTCTTTAAGAAAAACCTTCAGCCTTCTTCAGAGTGAAGATTATTTTCTCCAATTTGTCCAAGGCTGAAATGTTGTTTTCCTTTATTTCCCTATCTTTAACAATTCATATCATGTGTTGCGCTGAAAGATCATTCGAATCATCCCAAGGGCAAGAAATAAAAGCTACTTTTACTGGAAAAATTTTTTTTCTAGAAAAAAGAATTCTTCTGATTTGTAAGCCTCCAGTTCTCAGAGAAGGAAAAACCCTGAACATCTTAAAAATTCTTTGAAAAGTATATAGCTAGAATCACCGTGAGACCTGGAGAATTTCTGATATGTCCTTAACATGGCAAATTCCTGTGAAGTTTCTTGTATGGAAAACATAGTATACAATCCAATTTTGGAAGGAAATGAATTCAAAGGAGCTTCACTCATTTGCTCCATTCAAGGATATAATGGAAGGTCACACATTTACAAGGTCTCCAGATTGCTCCCATAATTCCTGGCACATGTAATCATTTTTAATCTTAAAAGTTTATAGCTAGCACTTGAGCTGTACCAGCTAATCTCTATCCAACTAATAAAGTTCTCTGCTTCTGCCTTTATTGATTAATTATCTGTTGGAGTTTTTAATATCCATTTGTGTTTAATTTGCTGATATTAAAAATGTCTCATTCCTGAAAGTGATGAATGATCTTCTAAAAGACAGCTCTTCAGTTTTGATGGATGTAATAGTGAGTTCATTGGAACCTGAATAGAAGCTCACCTTTGTGGGTCATTGTAATAAAGAATTCTGTAAGTCTTTTGAGGTTCTGAAAAACTTCCCCAATGAAGACAGACAAACATATTTTGAGATCTCTATGTAGATTCTCTAGAACCAACTTACAGTAAATATTTTCCAATCAGAACTACTCTCCCCGGTAAAATTCCTTTGCTTCAGGTACTGTGGCTTCCCCATTTCCTCCTGATGTTAGGCATCTATACCTTTCTGTCACACAGTTCACTCTATACACTTTTAATGATTGCTTAGAATTCTATTTATTCTATTTAATTTCTATTTAGTCTTTAAGAACTCAGAGCTAACCAATCCAGGCACTCTAATTTCCAATATTTCCAGTTTATTTTTGAGGGGAAAAAGTTCTTTTTAAATTTATTGTTTTATGATCTTTTGATCATTGTCCGAAGGAGTTTCATTTCAACGTGTCGATTTATGAGTTCAATGCATCTCAATAAGTGTCAAATGTTCCATCACCCTTTCCTACCATTTACTGAGGCCCCAATCCTCCTCTCACTTTCATATAATTTTCCCAAATGGAGTGGTATACTGTACCAGACATGAGTTCTTAGTGTTCTGTTTAAAAATATAATCTTAAGTAATTCTTAAAAGAGGTTTCAACATGTTGGTTTGTTAATGTGATACGTCTAGATCAGGCTCATCCCTTTCTTCATTTTGCCCCATCTCTGACAACCCCACCTATCCTCTGAATTTACCCAGATCCATTTTCATGTATTGAATTTTTATGACAGTATCTGCCCATCCTTCCTCTCCAATAGTTGGAACCTACTCCCCTTGATCTCACCCACACATGTTTCTGCTTCTTGGTTTTCATTTTGCCAAACTGTAAGATATTTACAAAAACAGCTTGGTGCTGGCACAAAAGTAGGCCTGGGGACCAATGGCACTCACTAGAAATAAACCCATATTCGTACAGTCATCTAATAGTTGACAAGGGAGCCAAAAATATAGGTTGGTGAAACAGAGTTTCTTCAACATTTCAACAGATATTTTTTTGGAAAACTAGATATCTATATGCAGAAGATTGAAACTGAGTCTCTGTCACCTTGCACCCATTCAAATATTAAACACCTAGATGTAAAAACCTGAAACCTAGAAACTATTTCAGGACAAGGGAGGGAGAAACATTAGAACATATCAATATAGGCATGATCTTCTTGAGAAGAATTTCAGGGGCTCAATATTTTTGTATTCTTCATGCAACACTGGCTGCATTCTGATTTTATTTTTGTATTAAATGTTCTCTATGTTTGGTCTATTTGAAACAATATAAAATCCTCAATAGTTAATCTAGTTTCATGCATTGTATACTCTAGTCCAGTAATTTCCAGAGTGGTGTTTGATGGTCTGTATCAGCAGAAGATCTAAAAGCTTGTTCAAAATCTGAATTCTGATGGGCCATTTCGGAACTATAGAACTTGATGCTCTGGAGATGAATCTCAACAATTTGTATGTTAAAGAGATTGTTTTATATGACAGATACATGATCACATTTGCAGCACTTTGGATTAATTTGAGAGAAAGTTTAAAATATAGAGGATTGGTTTTCTCCAACTCATTGAAAAATTATGTTGGAATTTTAATGGGCATTGTATTGAAGTTTTAAGTTGCTCATTCATTAGAAAGAATTATATTGTACCATTTGTAAAGAAATGGAAAGACCTGGAAAACATTTTGTTAAGTGAAGTAAGTCAGACCCAGAAAGACAAATGATATGTTTTCCTTAATATGTGGAAGCTAGATTTAGCTTACTAACTTATAAGTAAATACGTTGGGTGCTATGCAAGTGTATACCAATGTATTAACGGAAATATGATAAAGCCAATTCCTCAGAAGGGCAAAGTTCAACAAAATAAACATCAGGAAGCAGGTACTTAAAATGGGGTAGGCTCTAGAAGAAAGGGGTAGAGAAGAGAAGGGGTAAATCCAAGTGAGGAATTCAATGTATATCCAACAAAAATAAGAAGTGTGAGGAAAGGGGTGGGCAAGGTGGGGATAGGTAAAAATTTTGAAAAGGTGACATTAATCAAGATGCACTGTATCACAAACTGCTTTGTAAAATAGCAACTCCCTTGTACAACTACTTTTAGGAAATATAAAAATAAATATAGGACTTGTTTAAAATCATAGAAATTTACATTTAGCCTAGTCCGGTCTATTACCTAGGAATAAAATATTTTTGTAATTTTCATGTGATATTTTACAGCAATATTTGAGGACCATCAACTCTATAATACACATTTTCTCTCTCCCTCTTACAATAGCAAAACTTAAAAATATGCTAGCCAGTGACATTTGTACTACTTAATTAATTTTCCTCATTCTGACAACAGTTGTAGGAACAAAGGTACATCTTTTCTGGGCACAAGTCTTGTTACTTTGTTTTACTGCATGTCTCCACTGCATTGTTTTTAGTGCATTAGCATCACAACTTCCCAGAGAGGACAAAATCTAAACAACTACAGACTTTATGTGTTTTATCAATTATAATGTTATTTACATTTCATTTATTCATTTTACATATTTAACATAAATATTGATACATGTAAAATAGTATATATCTATATATGTAATATAGAGAATAAGAATAAGGATCAAAAAACTTTTCTGAAGCCGGGCGCTGGTGGCTCACGCCTGTAATCCTAGCTACTCAGGAGGCAGAGATCTGAGTCCTAGCTACTCAGGAGGCAGAGATCTGAGGATCGCAGTTCAAAGCCAGCCCAGGCAGGAAAGACCATGAGACTCCTATCTCCAATAAACCACCAGAAAACCGGAAGTGGCGCTGTAGCTCAAGTGGTAGAGCGCTCGCCTTGAGCTGAAGAGTTGAGGGACAGTGCCCAGGCCCAGAGTTCAAGCCCCACGACCGACAAAAAAAAAAAACAAAACTTTTCTGAACCCATCATCGGTGGAGCATTAGTTTGTAATTATACTTGATATGTCTGATCACCAAACTAACATGAATATCAGATCAGTACAGGTATTATAACATTCTGAGGAAAGGCAGATGTAAAAACAACAGCTTCTTTCCAGCATTCACTAATACATTTATATATGATTTATTCACATATACTTGCTGGCATGTATCTCCAAGTGAGGGGGCATGTATAGGCATATTGTCTACTGAATTTATATTTGATATGCTGTTAACCTATCTCAAAAACTTTTAGTGATAATAGGAACATGGTTTGCCCTTCTTAAAAATGTGATAAAACTAACAAATTTTTAGACCGTATTATCTCCTTGAAGTCTTGAATTAGTACAAACAATCTGAGCGTGAGTAACCTGATGCCTGGCTCAAGTCCATGTTTTAGTGATATACAGACTTCAGAAATTAAAATAGTCAAATTTTAAAGTTCCATTCAATATATGGGTCTGTTTTTCTGGTGCTCATGTGGGCTGCTTTCGTTCTTAGACCTCGACCCAGCTCTAAAAGAGAAGTCATTCATAATTAGCATCTATGTCCACCCATCTCTGTCTGTCCTTCCACCTTCCTCTCCAATGTGCAAAGTTCTCATTGTTCTGGTTGCTCTCTCTAAAAGCTAACTTCGATTAGGGACTTTTTCTGATAGACACTTCAGTAATTTTTAAATTATTATAAATATAGACATTGAATTTATACATTCAGTATCTCCCAAGAAGCCAGAATCTCTTAATAGAGAGACAAGGGACTTAGAGGGGAAAAGGATGGAAGAAGTAGCAACCAAATTTGTGGCATACTTTTCTGAAATAATGATGTTAAGTAGCTACTTCAATCAAATTATCATAGAAATTGAGTTGCTTAGAATCTGCATCATTGAAATATGACTTCATTTACAAAATCAGCCAGTGCATGTAGTTATATACCAGATCCATGGATAAATATTACAAATATCATCTTCCTGATGTTATTTTGGTTTAGATAAAATGATTACCTTGAAGATGAGCTTCTTACTTTTTAACATATTAGCAAGCATTTAAATAAATTTCCAACTAAATCATAAATTTCAAATTTATGTGTGTGCTTATCTATGTTTTAACATTGAACATTTCACCTGCATTTTTCAAATTGATGGGAACCACAGGTTGATAATTCAAGTCTGGTATTTTGGCTTGCTTTTATTTGTTATTCCTAGGTATTATTTCTCCACATGACATCCCATACCTTCATTAATTTATCAATTAATTCTGAGGCTTAAAATCTTCATATAATTAAGAAGGCTATATTCCCAATACAACATCTTCCAATATACTTATATATGAAACTCAATGCTGTGTTTTTCTGTTTCATCAAACTCCTGTTGTCCTCAGTCATTTTAGTTCCTCCAATGCCAATTAACTCAATTCAATATAATTAAAAATCCATGCTGTTATCAAGACACAGATAAAGAGAAAATGTATTTTAAATTAAATAATTATTGTACCATAGTATGAGATGATTAAAAGCACAGAGAGGTGTATTTGAATTTGCTCTATAGGCATTTTCCAGCCAGTGTCAACTCAAATTTTGAATAGACTCATCCTTTTATAATTCCATCCTTATGATATTAAATTCCATGAATTTACATAAGTACTCAATTTTCCTTGGCTTCTCTTTCTCTACCATACGGAGTCACATCAGACCTTCAGAAAAAACGAAATTATTACAAAAAACCCCCACAGCTCCACAGTAATAGTGATTGAGATATTACTGTTTGTGAATTTTTGTATTAATTTTGTATTTGGAAATAATGCATCAAAATGATTTTTTTCTTGATTACAGAAGTTTTGAGTATGTTTGACCTAACTTTGTGCCCAATTCAGTTCAGTCCAACCCTGTAGTCCATTTTTTAATTTAATTTTATTGTCAAGGTGATGTACAGAGAGGTTGCAGTTACATAAGGCAGGTAATGTATACATTTGATTTTGAACAGTGTCACCTCTTCCCTCATTTTCTCCCAGGTTTTTCCCTCTTGACCACCCTCCCCACGAGTTGTGTAGTTCTTTTCCTACATAGTGTCTACTGACCATCACTGCTGAATTACTTCACCCTTTGTCTCACCATTCCATTATTTATTCTGCTTTATGCATACTTCCTCTGCAGTGTAACCCAAACCTTGTTGGTTGGTCCATACACAAGGCTCTTGACATAATATGACAATAAAGACTGTATGATAATGGTCTGGAAACCTATCTCCCACCATTTTCCATTTGTTAGAGTGGGGAAAAGAAAAAGGGCTAGGTCTTTAACAATAAATTGGTGACAGTAAAAAAAATTAATATATATCTGAGGTATAGACAAAGTAAGTGTCAATTTTGCTACAAAAAGGCAAAAGCAGATTTCTCTATCTTCAATAAAAGTGACTTAAGTCTTGCCATTTTTAAAAGGGAGGGAATTTTGACAAATACAGAAAGAGGAGCCTTTTATCCTTGATTGATAGTCATGTAATTTAACCACAAGTACCTCAGTAACCTTCACTCCTTTGGGGCTCAGTTCTCTCATTTCAATTTGAAAATTGAAACCACTGAATTATTTAAGTTGAGATGGTCCCCAGGTCTCCCCAACACAATTCTCTAGCCTATTCACAGGATTCCATAAGATGGTTTCAATAGAAAAATATTTTATTTTAGTTTGTAATTATCTTTAAGTAATTGTATTAAAGCGTTGCTATTTAACAAAGCATCTTATGAATACAATATATCTTGATCATTGTCACCACTTTCAATAGTCTCACCCATCCCTCCCTTACCCAGCTGTTCCCTCGCTCTTCTTACTCAAGTAAATATGCATCAGTGATATTAAACTGTGATTACATTCCTTAAAAATTATAATAGTGCTAAGCTACAATCTCATCTATTCAGGAAAAGTAAAAGGAGGATCAAGGTCCTATGCTGGTCCCAAGCAAAACAGCAATTTCATATCTAGAAAAACACTAAAACCAGCTGGGTGCTGGTGGCTCATGCCTGTCTTCCTCATGAGACTGAGATATGAGGTTCATGGCTCAAAGCCAGTCCAGGAAAGAAACTCTGAGACTCTTATCTCACAGAAAACCAGAAGTGACACTGTGGCTCAGAGTGGTAGAGTGAGCTCAGGCCTGAGGTCAAGCCCCACAAGAGACAGAAAATAAAAAAGGACAAGACTTTTTGCTCAAATCGTTCGAGGGTTTATTTCTCAAGTACAAAGTCTTTATTTTAAGTTCCACAAAAAAACTTACAATTACCTCGGTAAAGAAAGTATAACTTTACTTACAAATAAAAACGTGTAATATTTTCAAACTATATTAGCTAGTGTTTGGTAGCAAAGATTCTTCTTAGCATGTAGCACATTCCTTTCACTAAAAGAAAGACTGAGACAGTGTTAGTTGTTCTTGGCTGAACCAACAGAGGAAACAGAAAAGACCTGTCATAGAACATAAATTCTAGCTTTGCTATATCCCTCTATTGTTTGCAAATCATATAACGCCCAGTTTATGAACTATTTCTACAGGATTTACAGGCATTGAGAAAGTGAATAGTGTTCCTACATCCTAAATTTCTGTCTTTGTAAACAGTCAATAGGAGCCCCTATTTGAAGGCAGTCTCTTAGGTTGCAATCAAATTGGCCTTTGATCTGCAGTTATTATATATATATAAAACCTATAATATATTATAATTATTTAATTATAATATATTGTGGTTATAGTATAATAAATTATATATAATTATGAAGATATATATATATATATATATATACATTATTAGTTGTGAGACTTGAACTCCAGCCTTCATGTTCTTGCTTAGCTTTGTCACTCATCACTGGCTTGCTACCATTAGAGTCATGCCTCTATGCTCAGCTTTCTGCTAGTTAACTGAAGATTAGAGTCTCTCTGATCTGTCTGTCGGCTGTGTCCAATCATGATTTTTCAGATCTCAGCTTCCTAAGTAGCAAGTAGCTAGGGTTATAGGTATGAGACACTAGTACATGACCAAGGAGGAGTCATTATGTTTTTAAAATACTCCAAAATTGTATTCAGGTGATCATAGGATTGAATTTAGGTGTTATAATACACATGAATATATACTCTCATATTTATTAAGAAACTGCTTTTATGTGGTAAGATGACAAAGATGGTTTTAGGAAGTAAATTATTTAGGTAAATAAGTTATTATTTACCTAAATAAACTATTTAGGTAAATTATTTCAGAATAGATAAATTTTTGTGGTACTGAGATTTAAACTTAGGGTCTCACACTTGCTAGGAAAGTGCTTTACTTTTTAAGTCACATGCCCAGTGTTTTTTGTTTTAGTTTGCTTTTAGATGTTGTTTCATGCTTTTGCATTAGCCAGTCTTGGACAGAATTTCTCCTAAGCAGCTGATATTTCACTCATATGCCAGACCTGGCTTGACAACACCTTGCTAAACTTTTGACAGACTTAGACTAACCAAGATTGTCCTGTTTCTGTCTTCTGAATAGTTGGGATTAACAATTCCTATACAAAATATCTTAAGGCATCTCACTCAAAGTTGTTCTTTTATTAATTGAGCAGCAAAGTGTGATTACTTCATTTTCATCAAGAAGAAACAAATCTTCATTTGGGGCTCATGCAAATAACTAGAAACAATGGGTTCTGACTCCAAGATTTCAATTTTGAGCATTAAAGAGCTAGATCTCCATGGAGTCTTTGCTATGTATGATATGCTTGAATAGATATGGACACTGTAACAGTTTTCCCAAAAGTCTTTTTCTGTGTACTCAAAATGTTAGAGGGACCAGTACCTTGGAGAGTAGAAATATTCTTACTATCATGTATATACAGATGCAAGGCTACAGACTAAAGAATTGTATGACACTATATAAACACAAATACCATCAAAATTTTCCAGAAAGTAATGTAGATGAACTGAAAAGTATCTTGGTGTTCCTATTGGAAATTATTGTAATTCTTGGAATAATTTTACTTTAGAGAAATGAAACTAACACTAAAGAACCTAAATGTTGCTAAGATCCAAGGCATTATGGATTTATCTGACATTTGTTAAATATAGTAAAGAAAGAAAAGGTTAAACCAAACATGAAATCTGCTCTCAATTACCGTATGTAAGGATGAGGATGGTAGCATTCAGCATTCTAAGTAACAAATAATCCAAAGGTCATCTTTGTCTTTAGAGTATATAATGCAATTTCTTCTGCAGTACTTTTCTGCTGGAAAGCTAAATTGGCTATTTTGTTTTAATTTCCAGGGAAAAATCAGTTTAAGGTGAAGGGCTCAGAGGCATACCTGGCTTCCAAGAAAACAAACTTTCAGATCCCAGCACAAGAAAGGTTCCAAATAAAATCATGGTGAGCCACTGCTCATGGCCAAATTTAACAGAAGCAAAGGAATCCTGAATGGAGCCTTGCAAAAAAGTTGCATTCTTGAGCACACCGTTACCTCAGTGGTTTTTATTCACTCATCTCCTATTATCACCCAGAACCAATCTAGAATACAAGCAATAGACATATTGAATGGGGGCCTCCTTTGCATAACTACGAAATGATAATAAAAATATAGTTTATAGAATAAGCAGTAGGACAGATAAACACATTTGTAGTTAAGAAATCAGTGAAACCTCATAGTCTTGGTGAGAAAGACAAAGTAAAATGTGGCTGTTTATCAAGATTTGTTTCATAGTGTGGTCACCAACATGGCTGGGTAGAGAAACACTTGAAGGATTCTATTAGCTTTGTCTTGTATCAGACCAAAAAGGGTAGAACACTGAGCAGTTGAAGACTTTAATGTAGACATGCTAGAAAAATAAAAATACAATGCTATTAAAAGAAAATACTATACTTTTCCAAGTATAAATAAATACTTCTCAATTCCACATGGGGCAAATTTAGGGATTCAGTTGTGAAAGAAGATACAAATGCACAAAATTAGAGAAGCATCCATTTCCATTGGACACTCGCTCTGTATTTTTTCCCAACGACAAAATGCTTGCAACATATATTTTAGTAATAACCACTTTCATCTGTACTTCCATTGATTCCCTCCATCAGAGACCATGAAAGAAGGGGAACACTTGAACATAGGTAGGTTTGTGTTGGTTGTCCCTGGCCAGCAGTGTGCACTCATTTAATTCCATAGGGGACTGATAATGGCCAGATGGAACGGAAACTGGAAAGGATGTTAAGTATGCCTGACAAAATGTGCCGTGCTTGCCAAAGCTCAGTTCAAGATGATATTCGTGGACAAAATTCAGAAATTTATTTTATAAAATGTGGATAATTTATTTTGAAATGTGCTATTAGCTTTAAATGAAAATCATGAAATCATGACTTATAGTAGAAGAATGTATTGCAGCTTTGTGTATTTTACCCTCTATCTAGTTTCTGTATTGGCTTACATTATATGAGCCTTTTATATAACAGAAGTGTCCCTTAAAGCCTATCTCTGATTTTCATTTAAGATAAAAAAAAAAACAATTTGCAAGAGTTTACTCTTATTCTGTTCCTCCTCTCCTCTTCTTTTCTTCTACTCTTTTTCTGCTATAGGTGCATCCTCACAGACAAGGCCTAACAACCATTTGGAAACAATCTAGTAGAAGAAACAATTCTAATAGCTACAGATCCTACGAGAGGAGAGTAGGCTTTGGGATAAAAGGTGTAGCCAGGATGCAACTCTGTGATAAGAGGGAAAACAGAAGAAATTTTCAGTAGTGGCTGTGAGCATTTATGGTTATATGAAGAACAATATGCACATATATGTAGCTGAGGGACAAGTGATATATTTAAGTCAAGTCCACAGGAAATATATGTTTTAAAGTTTATGTCTTAAGACAGACTCTAATTTAATTTTCTATAAAAAGTCAATCTTGAAAAACATAAGCTATGCACATATTGAGTATGTTCAGGACAGGCTATATCTCAGGCACTTACAGATTTCTGAACTAATTAAACATTAGCATTTCCAAAGGAGTCAATCTCTTGTCAAGAAACTTATTTATGAACACACACACAAATACAAAATGCCAAAAAAATTTCTTCAACATAGCCAGTGTTTATAGACCTTCATAAAAGGGGAACATACATAGTTTGGCTTTACTGGACATCTTAGGGATAAAACAACCAAGGCTACTGATTTAAAAAATATATATATTTATCCATTTTTATTAATCCTTATAAGGATATAAGGATTCTTATTTGTAAGCATGATACTAAAACTAGATATTTTTGAAATTAATATTGATAACCAATCTGTGAATTGTGAGTAGTTTCAAATACTTCCCAGAACTGAATTTTACTAAGGACATTAACACATAAAATTAGAGGCAACACAGATAGGATGAGATCTTGGTTTTGGAAAATGAGACATAGAGGATATTATAGGACTCAGGAGGAATTTAAGTATAGCCTGAATTTTTGATGACAAGCCATTATAGGAAAGGATAGAAGTTATTAGAAAGCAAATTTACGTTAGAAAACAGTTTCCTTAAAAATCATCTGTATATATCTGAAATAATTATAGAAAACTTTAATTATGACAAATACATGTAGGGAAACATGCATATGAAAGAAAAATAACCCCCAAAATATATGTACATATAAAGGAATTAAGATGTCCAAGTGTCTTTATTGCTAAATGGTTTGTAATATTTTTATGTAAATATTAAAATATTTTAGTTTATGTCTACTTTGTATTTATGACCACTATTTTCACAATGCTTCTTAAATAGTTTAACATAATGAGAATTGCTAATATTTTTAATTATATCTTGCAAGGCCTAGTTTCTGAAACTACTTTTTATTTTGGTATAAAGAAATTAATAAACACCAAACATTTTATTTCAGTCCTTCTCAACCCAAGGGTTCCCCTGACTATGCCAAGATGACTTAATTTCCCCCATTCCCATGGTCACATACCCCCTAATGTTTCCAAGATCATTTTAATTTTCACTTGTTCCATGGGGAATCCTAAGAGCCCACAAATTAGTCCTGGTTGTTTGTGTGTGTGTATACCAAGAGTTCTCAAATGCCTTTGGGATACTTATGCCTTCCGATTTAGATCATTTTTAAACCAGACATCTCTATGAGCATGAATTACTAATTCTGGATTACTGTTTCAGAATCAGCACCCATTTTTTTTTGTTTGGGTATTGTTTGTTCATATTTGACAGAGGGTTGTCTACAGCCTCAGCTGGCCTTAAACTTGAGATTTTGACAGAGTGTTGTCTACAGCCTCAGCTGGCCTTAAACTTGAGCTACTCTTCTCCCGGACTTTCCCTAAAGTGCTATCATTACGATGTGCACCCTCACACTCACTTTAAGGTCTCCTAACATTGACTACTCCTAGTGCTCTTCATAACATTTTATTAAAGTTAATCAATGGATTTTTAAAATAGAATTTAGACTCAGGTGAACTAATTGGATTATTTTTGAATGGATGACTTGGGTTACAAGTAGGCCACAAATGCAATCAGTAAGAATTTGCAGGATTCAGCTATATTTGACAACAGCATCATAATGAAAGTTAATGATATGGTGACTTTAAAGGCTGTACCACACACAGGCAAAGGTACAAAAATATCAGCAACTGTTTGATTCTATAACATCTTCCTGCTGCAATGTGGAAAAAGGGACATATACAAAGCATTTAAAATTGAAAGTCTAGCCTAAGATAGTTTGATTTGTTACAACCTAAAAGCTGTCAAAAACGAAACCAAAAAATCTAATATCTAGTATCTATATACGGATATAGAGATATTAGATTTTTGGTAATATATATAGATATTTATCTATATATAGTGCAATGAATTTAATTATGGTTATAAGACCAACATGACAATAAAACAATAAAATAATGAGCAACCATATGACCAGAATGGTGGGAAACAAAGTGATTCCTAATTAGGCAACCTATGTTCTTTTCAGACAGTTGCATTATCTTACTGGACAACCCTACAATGTAGTTTTTAAGTTACCTCGTTATATTTGAATTAGAAAAAGCAATTTAGGCCGGGCGCTGGTGGCTCACACCTGTAATCCTAGCTACTCAGGAGGCTGAGATCTAAGGATCGCGGTTCAAAGCCAGCCCAGGCAGAAAAGTCCGTGAAACTCTTATCTCCAATAAACCACCAGAAAACCGGAAGTGGCACTGTAGCTCAAGCGGTAGAGTACTCACCTTGAGCTGAAGAGTGCAGGGACAGCGCCCAGGCCCAGAATTCAAGCCCCACGACTGAACAGAAAGAAAAAAAATCTTTTTAATGCTCAGATACTTATAACGTGGGATAATATACGCTAAGTAGTTCAGTCGGAAATCAGATTCAGAAAGAAGAGGGAAGCCGAGGAGGCAAGAGTATTTGGTAAAGAAAGGTGATGCTTTGTGTTCCTTTCTTCCCAAGAACCTCAGTCTTGTAAATGCCCAATACATGTTGAATAAAAGAACAAAAGATGTGAGAATTTCTTTTGCCTCCCTGCTTTTCTGGTAGTATCAATTCTACTGAAAGATTAATTACCACCTTACACAATAAAGGAAAATTGCAAAATGTCTGAGTAATCGAGATGCAGGATGAGCGACTGAAATATATACAAGAAATTGCAAGAAAAGAAAGATTTGTGGAAGACATTTATAAGGAGAGTACTCCTAATCCTTCAAGCAAGAGCTAAACCAGCCATCCTATTCTAGCTGCTTAGCTGGATTTGATGACGAGCTTGCTAATTGATTGTTTTGTTTTCAAGTGAAACATTTCAATTCAAATTTACTGGGGATTTAAAGGTTTTCTTTCCATTTATCTCCAAGAGTGATGTTTTGTTTCTTTTATGCAGTTCTGTATAGCCATAAAGAAAAAAAAAAGAAGACTTAAAAGAACTCAGCTCCAAATGACTGATAGGATTGTAACAGTGCCAAGGATGTTGTTAGCTGGATTGGAACCAGATTGGAATTTTTTTTGGAATGAATATATGACAAATTAAAATATGTAGAGATGTGAAGGAATGTTCTGAGAACTGACAATTGTTTTACCAGTAGTCTGATTTAGAAGGAGATTAAATATGTGAGTAAAAAGGGAATACCAGGCCTCTATTCCACCAGGTTAGGTTGAAGGGAAAACTTTGAAAAGAGCCTGGTGAAGTCTAAAGAGGCTTTTATATTATAGTATATGGAGGGTTAAAGAAAGGAATTACACATTGCATAGAAACCATTTTTCCAAATACTAACTAATCTGATACAATAGTATAAAACCTTTCAGAACACACTATCCTCTTGGTATTACTGGCTCATGCCTTATAAACCTAGCTATTCAGCATGCTGAGATGTGAGGATCAAAGTTTGAAACCAGAAATGGGCAGGTAGGTCCTGAGAATCTTATGTTTTAATCACCAAAAAGTTGAAAGTAGAAATATGACTCAAATGATAGAGGGCTAGCTGTGAACAAACATTATCAGGCAAGCAAATATTGGTGGCTCATGCCTGTAATCCTAGTTACTCAGGAGGCTGAGATCTGAGGATCAAGGTTCAAAACCAACCCAGGCAGAAAAGTCTGTGAGATTCTTATCTCCAATTAACCACTACAAAGCCAGAAGTGGTATTGTGGCTCAAAGTGATAGTATCCATGCTAGCCTTGAGCAAAATAGCTGAGGAACAGTGTCCAGGCCCCAAGTTAAAGCCCCACAACCCACCCTTCCAAAAAATGATAAGGAACAGTATCCAGGTCCTGAGTTTAAGCCTCAGGATATATACCCAAAAAGAAAACACTACCCACAGAGTAATTTCCAGTTATGAATGATCAATAGCATCCTGTGCTATCTTTGTAACTTGGGAGTTGATTCACAAATAACTGTAATTTCTACTACAGGTGATCTGTAGTGCTATTAGTACTCCATTTGGGGTGTAATTATTAAGCATAGAACAAAATGTCAACTGTCAACTAGAGATTCAATAAAAATAAAGATGTTCTTCTTTATCCTGTTCAAATTCACAGACCTCTAATCGAGAGGGATTTATCAAGGGATAAAAAGATAGATTGAAGTTAAAATTGAACATACTCCTCCAGAATTAAATTGAGAATTTTCCAAAAAACATCAGACTAACATCAAGACAATTTGAAAAGCGAGGTTCCATAAGCCTTAAAAATAATTATTTCTGAATTTCAGAGAAACTGAGCCTCTAGATTAGACAATTTTATTATCCACAGAAGAGGGAGAAAAATAGTCTACTAGATCTCAATGATTCTTTGAAATAATTCGCAAAATTATTGAGTAAAATACATATTTTACTTTGAAGAAATATAGCTCCTGGAAAAGTCGAGATTACTGTTTGTATTCTAAACTGTTATTTCAGAGTCACATTTTGAACTATGTAGCAAGGAAAGCTTAATTACCACATGGTTATGAGGTCTAAGTTGGTGGGGAGAGATGATAAAATTGGTTGTATTATGGAACATAAGCTGACAAATACAGAGCTGGCTTAAGAATCACAGGAAACATGCAGACTCTTACAAAAATACTCAAATGTAGGCAGGCATTTGACTGTATTATGGCTGCATTTCTCACAGGCATTATCATTACATAAAACTGTTGCTGTGGCAATTTTCAGCTGAATATATTCATTGTGTTGAAGAAATTCAGTACATAATGGCTAATGAACTTAATGAACACTGTGGTAAATACACAAATCATGTTTTTATATAAATAACAAGATCAATAAAAGCTGCTTCCCTGATCTTCTCTGCATTCCCTCTGGTTAAAATATACCTTGTGTGGGATGAGAACACATGTGATAGTTTTCGTTTAATCCCCTTGTATATTCCCTTTTGTCTAGATGGTGCCTCACATGCATAGTCCGTGGCACTCAATATCTTACAAGTTTTATTGAGTTGAAAAAAAAACACTTATCCAATTAATTACCTTCTGCATTACCACCAATGAGGAAATTAAAGAGCAGTGGTAGGCTGTGTCTCAGGAACTACTTCTGTAAGACGTAAAGAAATAAATTGTAGCTCAATTTTTAAACTGAAAGATTCTGGTGAAGGGACTGGTAATCTATGGATTATCAATTCCTCGCCCCTCATACAGCTTATTTGACATTGTGATGACAGACTTTCCAGACCTGGAAAATAAATCTCCCAGAAAATTGTTTGCAAAGAGAACAAATAGTTCCTGCCTTTAGACTTTTTCCAGCCAGGTGCAAACTTGTTGTACCAATTTTACATTTTTCCATTCACTTATCGTGTATTCTGGGGGACATATTTTGATCTATAGAATTTATGTTTCGGGACAAATACGTAATACATTATGATAGCAATGACAAGTTCTGTTGTAGCAAAAGGAGAGTGATAGGAGAGTTAGGTTTTATTAACTTCAAGGGTGTCCATGCTGAAGAAGTAGCACCCGTGCCGAGGTCAAAAGGAAGTAAATGGCAACATTTGTGAATATTTGGGGAAATAGACTCCAGAGGAATGTGTCATTAAATTGAAGGCCACAGTGGCAGAGGGGGCGGGGCGTATCAGGGGGCGGGGCGTATCAGGGGCGGGGCGTATCAGGAAACACATAGGCCATGGGAAGCATTTTAGATTATATAATGTCAGAAGAAATCATCAGCAAATTTTGAGTAACAATATGCCATAAGTCAATAAAAAAAATAAGCTGTGTGTACACAAAGACAAAAGCCAGAAGGTTACTTTCATGGGGAAGCTAAGTTGAGATCCACTGGGAAGAAAGATGTGAACATTGGTATTTATTTTCAAACTGAGAAAACATTTAAAAGATTATTCGTTTGTTTATTCGTTCATTTATTCTTAGGGATCTTGACTTACTTATTCTATTTATGTAACTCCTGTGTTATCCTTAAGAAGTTAGACAAGGGGGTTTCATTTAAAACGTGCCAGTTTAAGAAGATGAGTACAATGCATCTTAATGTCATTTCATCATTCTCCCTGATCTCTCAGAACCTGAACTAGTCCCTCAATTTTCCTAGTTCCATTTTTTACATTTATACACCAAATGCTATGACTACATTCTCCCATCCATCCTCTTGTCACTTGACTTCAGCCTCTTGACACCTCAAATTCCACACTAAATTTAGGAACCATTATATAATTATCATTCTGTCCAGTACCAACGCAACACAAAACTTTAGTCAGTCTTCTTGGACTCTGTTTCTTTTTTGAACTTTCAAGAGTATCATCACATCAGTGACACTCAATTGTATAGTCAAATACTACTTTAGAAATGCTAGCATGCCATCCCTTAAATAAGTAAATGTATATAGATATATACATATATGTATATGTGTGTGTGTGTATACACACCGCAGTCTCTTTCAGAGACGTTTATTCTTTGTTCTTTTTTTCTTTTTTTGGGCCAGTCCTGGGGCTTGAATTCAGAGCCTGGCTGCTGTCCCTGAGCTTTTTTGCTCAAGGCCAGACCTCTCTCACATGAACTACTGTTCTACTTCCTGCATTTTAGTGCTTAATGGAGATAGAGTTTCATAATGTTGCTTCCTGGGTTGGCTTTGAACATATTCTCAGATCTCAGCTTCCTGAGTAACTAAGATTACTGGTCTGAGTAACCACCACAGTCTAATGTGTATTTTTATTGCCCAAAACAATGATGTTTCTTTCTTGCTTCCCAGTTATAGTTAGCCAGTCAATCATTTCTTTCTTCTCTAGCACCTTGACAACCAGTACAGTAAGCCTGCTGGTGTATCATGAAATCTCCCTGGTTTTTGTCTCACATGTGGGTTTTACTTTTTAGTAAAATAATAAGGAACAAAGTTAATTCTGTGTTCTTTGGGACCTCCCATTTTTCACATTTCCTCTCATTCATTCTCCAAGAAAAGCTGTATGGTTCTGAGTCGGTTGTTACAATGATTATGGGAGGATTGCAAGGAAGTAAATTTCCTAAGCTGAAGTGTGAATTCTCACACTAAATAGATTTCCAATATTGGAATGTTTACCCATTTACATAACTCCCCAAGTTACTTATCTGTATCTATTACACCAACGTGCTGACTTGTCTTTAAAAATAAAGTTAATGAGTCATGGAAAGAAACTTTCTTACAATTCTCAACATAATATAGCCACCTTATACAGCATCATCTAATTGCTTAAATATTAACTTCTTGGATCTTAGTAGATATTTTTCCAGCATTAGCCCAATTTTCAGGTGTGTATTACATCTACCAATAAAGTCAATATATGCACCCTCAACATGATGAAAACTGAACTTATTGCTTTGTTTTCAATGTTTTCTCATTCTCAATTATAGGTATTCCATCATCCAAAAAGTGGTGCATGCTTAATCCTTCCCCCCGAAAATGTTTTAGACATTTTCATGTATAGTTCATGCCATATTGATTTTTTTCTTCAACATAAACCTTCTTTCTTCCACTATGTCTATAATCAATGTCCTTTCTAGGGGACTCACCATCACTTCCAATAATATTCTTTTCTCCATATATTGGCATTACATTCCTTTCCCTGTGGTATCTTTCTAAGACATCTAGTGAGATATATCATTCCTTGCTCTGGTGCTCCAAGACTACATTAAAGCTTAAAGACAATAGCAGTGCTACCAATATCCTACAACCTGAAGTCTACATTTCCAGTCTTGTTTCCAAACAACCTCTGCTTCATGATTTTCCTTTAGCACTATCAAAGAGACAGCCATACCTACTACACTTTCTTCTGTGAATTGTCAATCCCACCCCTACACATAAACATAGACCACATATGAACTTGAACATTGTTTGATCGTGTGCTAAAATTTTAGCCTAGTCATTCAGTCTTCTCTATTTTCCAAGTGAGTCTAAATAGCACAACTTTCCCAATTGGGTAACGATTTCATTTCCATGTTTAATTTTTGTTATATGCCAAGAGGATTAGAAGAATAGTCCCCTAATTCGACCATGAGATTTTTTTAAATAGAAGAATGACGAATTTATCTTTTTTTCTCTAGTACTTATTAGTGAGGTAGAACTTAAGGTCTAAATAAACATATATACAATATCAGAATCCCAAAATCAAATGACAACAGTGATATACAATAGGGGGAAGAACATACAAAAGAAATAAAAATCACATAGTACATTAAAAACAACAACAACAAACCTCTTGTGGCCAATGTCTTGGGAGTTTATTTCACTTAATGTCATATTGTATGGTCATATGTATGTAGCAATTGAGCTATTCTGCTCAATTGCTAGATTTCCTAGATGCATACTAAGTATGGAAAATAAGGCAAACCACGGGACCTGTGTTTCTTTGGGTCTGGCTTACTTCACTTAATATGACTTTTACTAAGTCTTTCCATTTCCTTACAAATGGGGCAGTGTCATTCTTTCTATTCTTACATTTTTATTCTAATGTTCATTGTGTATTCATTTAGAGAGGTTGTACTAAACCTGCAAGTCAGCTGTAATCCAGAAAAGATTCGAACTTCAGTTTTACTTTAAAATATTGTATATTATCTTTAAGTAGTTGTACAAAGAAGTTGCCATGAAACAAAGCAGGTTATGAATGCATTGTGTCTTGATCACCTTCACCCTTTCAACCTTCTCACTCACCCTTCCAAACCCATCCTTTTCCTCAAAATTTTTATTTTTTAGGATATATAGTGAATGCGTTTTTGCTATTAAATGAAGCAGTTATGTACACAACACACCTTGATCTGTGTCACCCCTTCACCATTTTCATCCCCCTTCAGTCCACCCTTTTTCAGATTTTTCTGAGTTTGCTGGTATAGACAATGGATTGTTTTCATTTGCCTACTTCTTTCCCCTTATCCTCACCAACCACCCCCACCCCATTTGAAAGTATCCATTTCCTGGTACTTACTTGGTTGGGCTTTGACTTAATCATTCTAAACAATTTACTACTTGACCTTTCCATAGAGTCTATATCACTTGAGTTCATTCATCTTTAACTCCGTGCATACTATTATGGCACATTCTAGCTACCACAAATGAGGGAAAACATGCAAATTATATGAATGGTACAATATAATGTTTTTATGGTGGATGAGTAGAATTTCATTGTGTATATATATCGCATTTGCTTGATCTATTCGTCCACTGAGCAGCATCTGGGTCATAATCAAGAAAACTAAGAATAACAAATTTTGGCAAAGAGTTGCCCAAAGGGAACTCTATTACACTGTTGGTAATGTAAGTTTGTTCAACCACTCCGGAAAGTAGAATGGAAGTTCCTCGAAAAACTAAATAGAATTACCCTATGGCCCAGCAATTACACTCCTGAGCATTTATCCAAAAGAGAACAAACAAGGTTAGCATGAAGCCATCAGCACAATTATGTTCATGGAAACCTTATTTAGCATAGTCAAGATAATGAGTCAAACATTTTTGCGATTATCAAAGTTTCAAGGGAAGGGATGAAATTATCCAAATGGAAATGAATTCTTTTCCTGACTTATGTAACTGTAACCCCCCTGTAGCATTTTCAATTAAAAATTCAAAAAAAAAATAAAACAGCATAGGGACTGGATGCCAGTGGCTCATACCTGTAATCCTAGCTACTCAGGAGGTTGAAATTTGAGGATCATTGTTCAAAGCCAGCCTGGAGAAGACATATGTAAGAAAGAGGATGTACAGAGGGATTACAGTTACACGAGTAAGGTGATGAGTAGATTACTTGTCGACCATTGTTACCCCTTCCCTTGTTGTTGTCCCACTATCTCTTCCCTCCCCCACCTCTCAAACTCCTCCAGACCTCCAACCCACCCAAACTGTAAAGTTTATTTTCAATATACTGTCCTGTGGGTATCATTGTTGCAATAGGTCATCCTGTGTCCTTGTTCACCATTTTGTTATTCCCCTTCACCTCTTCAGATTAGACAAATGTGTATACAAAATGCAGGGTACCAAAATCAAGTACAGTAACAACAGGGGATATACCATAGGGGGAAGAACATACAAAGAAAACAAAAAATCACATTTTAAACAACAACAGTAAAGACAGACCACTTGTGTCCATATCTTGCGATTCATTTCACTTATCACCATCTTATATGGTCATGTGTACATAGATTTTGAGCTTTTCAGTTTATCTGTTAAGATTCTCCTATACGTGTACAGAAGAATTTCTAGCAAATATTGATATGATCAAACTAAACCAAGATGAGTTAAACCAACATAACAGACCCATATCAAGCATCAAAATAGAAACAAGCAGAAAAGTTCAGATAAGATGTTGTGAAGCAAAATGAACCCCAAGATAAGTATGTTTCTAACATACTTACAAGGTACCATGTGATTTTTGTGTTGCTTTGTATGCCCCTCCCCCATGGTATAACACATGTTTTCACTGTATTTGTTGTTGGTATAATTTGGGGAGGGAGGGGATAAAACAAATGTTTAAATAGGGATACAGGTTGACCCATTGCAACAATGAGATGTACAAGACACTATGTTGAAAAATGAACTTTATAATTTAGGTGGGGGGATGTATAATTTAGGGGAGTGTCGTTGAGGAGGTGGGAGAGAATGGGTGGTAGGGGAAAAACAAAGGAGGAGGCAACAATGCTTGATAAGAAATGTACTCATTACCTTGCTCATATAACGGTAACCACTTTATACAGTATTTTCACAATAAAACACTAATTAAAAAAGGAAACAGCAATAAGAAACTTTTATCTCTAATTAAACAGAACAATGTTGGAAATTGATCTGTTGGCTCAAGTGGTAGCATGCCAGTTTAGAGCAGAAAGCTAAGGGATAGTACACAGGACCTGAGATCAATCATTAGTATCACTACACACACACACATACACACACACACACACACAGGCACAAAAAAGAAATAAAATAAAAATTAGTCTGGTGGTGGCTCATGTCTGTGATTCTATCTAATCAGGAAGCTAAGATCTGAGGATCACTGTTCAAAGGTCAGCCTAAGCAGAAAAGTCCTTGAGACTTGCCTTGAGCAAAGAAGCTTAAGGACAGTGCCCAGGCCCTGAGTTTAAGCACCTGTACTGTCAAAACCAACCAACTAACTAACTAACTAACTAAATTTTAATAACGAAAAGCTTCAAGTGTGTGAAATTATTGCTATAAGTTGAATCCACTGTTAAAGTACTGTATTGATTTTTTATTTTATAGTCTTGCCATAAAATATATACATGCCACAGTGATCATAAATTTGATTTTGCCTCAACTATGTTTTGAATTAAATGATTATTTACATATCAAAAGATAGTAATCTAATATTTCTGCCTTATTGAATTTTACATATTTTTATTTATTCTCTGTAAAACTTTTCATGATTGCAGTTAGAAGAAGCTGTCACATTTTACTTCCTTTCTGTCTTCTGTGTTAATTACCATATAATGAATCTGTGTACTATATTTCGTACAGAAATCCCATATCATTTACCTATTACATGAAATTTTTGCCAATTTTTATGTTAAAAATAAAAAGTCAAGGAAATGCTAAGATAGAAATTTTATATTCTTTCACTAAAACAGCTAAATAGATTCAGAGAAGTTCAGTACTACATTAACTTCAGTTGTGTTTTGGAATATCCATTACATAATATTCTGTTTCCTTGCCCTTAAGTTTTGTTTTTCAAAAATATTTATATTATCTTTAAGTAATTGTACACAGAAATTGCCATTCAACATATTAGTTTATGAGTACATCTTGATCAATGTCGCCCCTTTCAACATTTTCACTCATCTTTCCCAATCTATCCTGTCCCTCACTTTTCTTAATTTAGTAGGCTATGTGTTGAGTTTTCATTTTTAATCTTTTGAAAATATGTCTTTCAAAACATATTGGTGGCTAAAAAGCAAATGAAAACATAATGAAGTTAATCTAAAAGACAAAGTAAGTTTTTTTTATTTTTAGATTTGTTGAAAAGTAACATGATTTTATTGGAAGTTAAGTCGCATGGCAGTATTTGAAAATTGAATGAAGTCTCCACAGTACAGTACTGAACTTTGTGCATCTTGTGATTTTTTTGTTCAGGGGTGGTCTCCCTGTAGCAATATGCCATATAGCAGAAATATTAAAAAATATCTTGTATTTTGCCACCATCAGGTGGGTATTATCAATTAAAAGGATAGTGAAGATTAGCCACTTTGAATACATGTTAACCTGTCAGTAAGATAAGATGTAATTCAGTGACAGGACCTTTGTCAAGCATGTGTGGATCCCTCTGATCAATCTTTAATACCAAGAATAGTTGAGTTAATAAAGTAGCAGCACATAAGCAAATGTTTGAAGATCTATCTCTGCACCTATAAAAATGCACTGATTAGCATGTACCTCAAGAAAGCATAGAGAAATAAAAGCCAGAAAATTCAATGCATATTCTACAAAATTAAGAAAAGTAAGCAAATGGTGGAGATGGGAGGGATGGCTGATCATGTTGAAAGGGAAGACATTAATTGATCAAGATTCATGGTATTCATATTCTGCTTTGCAAAATGGAAAGTACTTTGTACCTTCTTGCAGATAATAAAAATACTAAAAAATAAATTACTGTCTTGTAATTTACATTGCATTTTTAGAAAAGATGCATGGAACAAGAGAGAGCTTATGATGAAATCCCAGAAAGACCAAATATATAGAAATAAAAGAATATATTGAAATATATCTATCTGAATTTCCAAATAAAATGTTGCCAAATTATAGATTTACTATCATCTGATCAACCACATTATTGATTGAGAATGAGAATTTAGGTTTTGAGACTTTTTTCCAAATATGTCTTTACATTTTTGTTTTATCTTTTTGTTTCTTAATAATTTTTAAAAAGTCACCTTTAGGCTGTGTGCTGGTGGCTCATGCCTGTAATCTTAGCTACTCAGGATCTGAGGATCATGGTTCAAAGACAGCCCAGGCAGAAAAGTCCTAGAGACTCTGAGCTCCAATAAATTACTCAAACAAGCTGGGCGAGGTGCTGTGGCTCAAGTGGTAGAGCCCTAGCCTTGAGCACAACAAGGCTCAAGGACAGTGCCCAGGCCTTGTGTTCAAGTCTCCCCACCCCCACAAAAAAAGTTACCTTTACGTTAGAATATAAATTCAAAAGAAAATAGCTCCAGAAATCACAATGCTCTGGTTTAATTTTTTTAATGTTTTATAGAGACCTGCCTGTCATCTATAACCAAGTACTATATTCTGTCTGAAATTGCTTCTCTTTATTTAATTCCCATGTTATTCTGACTGAAATGTGCATTGCTTAGTAATTTGTCATCTCCAAAGTGTACATTATTTAGAACTACTGTAGTCAGGGGAATACGCTATTCACCAATAATAAATGCATTTAACTCTCTTCTAAAAAGGCCATGTATTATTCCAACTTGAAACCAATTCTTAGAAATTGTTTTTATTAGTTATTACATATTCTGGTATACCTTAGGGTGAGATGAGCTCTGAAGCTATAAAGATATGCACATCCTTCATCAAATTTGATTATATTTTATTTATTTCTGGACTGAAAATTGTGAATCCCTTGTGAGGGTATGTATCAATTAAATTATCTGATTTTATCGATTGAATGTTTGGGAATTTATGAAAACTTGTTTCCAATTCAAGGATTGGCACTGCTAAGCTTGTAAATCCTATACTATGTAAATCCACACAGTATATATTTTTCTTTTTTAATTTGTCATATAGTTTTAAGATTTTTAAGAAATTCTAGAATGAGGATCTGGCTTTAGGATCTGGGTACCCATGGGAATTAGGAGTTGCTTAGTTCGTTTTGAGTGTATGATCTACTCTTGCAGAATTCTCCAATCCACTCATTCTCATGGGGATACGTTATGTCTTATTAAAATATCTGCAACAATGTATTTAATTTCAGAATGAATATTCAACATTAAATACAATACTGATTTTAAATTTATTCATGTGAAGAATCATGATTTTCATATTATGAGCAAAAGGAAATAATTATCAACAAATAGTTTTAGCCCCTAAGCATTACAGAATATGGGATGCATAGTGACATACAGACTACAGAGAGAAGGAGAAAATGTGATGGAACATGGTTGACAAATTTCCTCTTCTGTGTTGAAGCACAAAGGATATATACATATATATGTATGTGTGTGTGTGTGTATATATATATATATATATATATATATATATATATACATGTATACATGGATAAAGTTTAGTAAAGAATTTCTATAAGGAATTATAGACTATTCACCAATGAACCTATACACATGTTCAAAGAAATGAAGGCCAAAGAACATGCAATACTTTCTTTTTTTTTTTTACATGCAATAGTTTCTAATGGAAGAAGAAAAATTTAAGAATAATTCCCTCCCCACAAGGACCTCAGAATGTAGCTGGAGAAATTAAGGTACTTTTCATGGCAATAGAACAATTCAAGTAAATGATGAAAATACCATGACCTCGTAAGTGCTTGCAGATATTCCAAAGGAAATTAAATAAATGGATGTGCATCAGTTTAAGAAAAAAAATCCCATGTAACTGTTGAAATCCCAATGTGATTGTTGATTTATTGAACTGGATTCATTGAGATGGCCTGAGAGGGCTGTGAACTGGTCTTACTTCTGTTTGTGTCCTATTTCTAATCTGTGAACTTGTACCTTCTGATGCCACTCTAGCTTGTATTAGTGCCAACTTCATATGTACTGAATGCTATATTCAGAACAAGAACAGCACGCTGGTTAACTGATATGAATCCTGGTAATATATGTAAAGTTTTCAAACCTCACTCTTGACATTTATCAAGTAGGGTAGTAATCACATTCATGCTAAAGTATCATTATGGGAATAAACGAGATGATGTGTGCAAAACTATTGCAGGGAAATCTTGCATATTTTCTGTTCTTAAGCATTAACACTTACTATACTACCTTAGTAAAATTGTTATGTCATCCCTCTTTGGAAAATGGATGTCATAACAATATTATTTCTATATATTCCTTATGGCTCTACTTCCTTTACAATCTTGCCTTTGGTGTGAGGCCAGAAGAGATGAGCTGTCATGTTGAAGATTGGTGTAAAGTGGGTGCTGATGGGATATAGGAAAAGGTGTTAGAGTTAAAACTTCAATGCACTGTTATACACAGTGATTTTTCTCTTTGATTTCCATTTATTATTATTATTATTAAGCAATAGTGGTGTTTGAACTAATGCTTTTGTAATTGCTAATCAGTTACCCTATTGTCCAAGCCAAGACTTCAATCTATTTTGCTCAAATTATGTTGTGACAGGGTTTATTTTTTTGCCCAGGTCATTTTTTTCTTTACAATTTATTTTATTGTAGAGATGCTGTACAGAGGGGCTACAGTTAAATGAGTAAGGCAATGAGTAAAATATCTTTTTTTAATTTAATTTTATTTTATTTGTGAACATACTGTACAGAGGGGTTACAATTGCATGGGCAGGATAATGCGTACATTTCTTACCAAGCATTGCATCCTCCTCCTTTGTTGAGTAAAATATCTTAATCAGTGTCACCTCTTCATTTGTTACATGTGTAAAACATCTGGGAATAAAATGTGTGTACTACCATGCTGATTATTTTGTTCAGGTTACGGTCTTCTGAACATTTTTATCTTTACTATTTCTTTTGTAATTATAACTAATAAGTTTTTTTTATTGTGAAGATACCGTACAGAGGGGTTACAATTACATGAGTAAGAAAATGAGTACATTTCTTATCAAGCATTGTTGCCTCCTCCTTTGTTTCCCCTTCCCATCCCTGCCCTCCCATCTCCCACCTCCCCCCCCCCCAGCCAAAGTTGTAAAGTTCGTTTTTCGACATAACATCTTGTACATCTCATTGTTGCAATCGGTCCACCTGTATCCCTATTAAAACAATTTGTTTTTTCCCTTCCCCTCCCCAAATTATACCACATCAAATACAGTGAAAACAGGGGTTATACCATGGGGGAGGGACATACAAAGCAACAAAGAAATCATCTTATAAATATGTTAGAAACAATAGCAAGAAAGAAAAACCATTTGAGTCTTTATGTTAGGGTTCATTTCCCTAACATCAACTTATCTGACCATTTCTGCTTGTCTCAGACATATATTAGTTCTGAACTTTTTGCCTTGTCTGACCTAGGCTCATATTGCAGAGCTAGGCTCTTTTAGAGTTAAGTTTTGAGAGGCAAAGGCCATTGCATAGTTTAGACTGTAATTTTTTTTAAATGACAGTAAGATTTCCTTGTGAGTTGTGTGGGTATGTATGTGTATGTTTGTGTATATGTATTTCCTATATTCTCACATACACAAACAGGGACATACCCAATCTTCCTTCTAAGTACATATAAAACCGTGAATTTCAAAATCCAATGTGCGTTTGAATCTTTCACTTAAAATTCTAGTCTAACACAGTAAGTCTGGGTGATGATGACTTAGTGTCTGAAATTTTGCAATTCTATCAAGCTCCCAGATGAAGCCAGAGCTAGGCAGCTCTCTGACTAGACAAGGTGATGTAGAATATTTATTTCTGCAGCTAAAAAATCACACCTGGACCTTTTTTTCAGTCTTTTATTTGATTATTATTTCTTTATATCCAGGATAACTTTAATGTCATTGAGCATTCAAATAATGTGTGTGTGTGTGTGTGTGTGTGTGTGTGTGTGTGTGTGTGTGTGTGTGTGTCTGTGTCTGTGTCTGTGTCTGTGTGTCTGTATATGTGTGAATACTGGAGCTTGAATTCAGGACATGGGACATGCCCCTTAACTTTTTTTGTTCAAGGCTGGTGTTTTGACAATTAAATTAGCGTCACTTCAATCTTTTTGGTGGTTAACTGAAGATAAGAGTCTCACGGACTTTCCTACTCCATAAGGGCTTGCACAAGAATCCTCAAATCTCACCCATATGAGTAGCTGGAATTACAAGTGTGAGCCACTGGAACCCAGCTCAAGCGGTTATTTTTACGTAATATACATGGTATAAATATATAAATTGTCAAAATCAAGAATGAGAAAACAAGTTATTTGCAGTGACGTTACTATTCTGAATCAAGTTGCTTGGTAGGAAAGTATTTGTCTCTTATGACAAGACTCACTTCATTTCCCCCCTCATATTAATTATCTCCCAGAGGAGAGATAAATTGGCTACATGTTATGCTAAGAATATAATCTTCTGAATACAGCTCTGACGAATTGTTTTGTTCATTAACATCATCTTTTTCTTTTTCCTATTTTGAGTTACTAAGGCAGAACCAAACAAAATCTTAAGACTGGTTTTGGAGTTACTTTTAATTTCCTGAATCCAGCCTTGACTCTGCCTTAGATGATATGAAATTAAAGACTGTCAGTCCTTTGAGGGTTAGCTACATTTCTATTCAGTGTACCAGCATCTCCGGCCCCACAATTGTTTGATATTCCTGGGTGGGAGTGCAGAAATCTGCAATGTTACAAACAAACCTTCAAGCGATATGAAACTCATTCTACTTTTCATGCTAGGTAAATACTGAATGCCAGTTGAATGCACGCACAGGAATGTTGGCTCTTCACCAAAAAACAATCCAGAATGATCTATGCTTAATATTCCCAATTCCTTTGCATTATTGAGAATGTGTTGAAACATGAGATCCATAAATGCCTAACTTTAATATAGGCTTGCCCTTTCTCAATGTGAAATAATAGCAAGAAAGTATGTAGAGCTATTTGGAAAGAAAATCCTGGAGATGAGGTTGACAGGTTTATAGCAATGTCCCTTGTCTTATTTGCAGTAACTCATTTTCTATATAGTGCTTCACATCAGGAAAGCCAAGGGCTAGAGGCCCCTGTGATTTAGCTCAAGCCATAAGTAAGATCGTGGTATCCAAGAGGCCAGAAAATAGGTCTGCTGATTAGAACAATATATTAGGGGGAAAGAGAATGAATGAGACAAATCTGCCTGTGACAAATATGAATAAGCATTTTTTTTGTTCAACTATTCTTCCTGGCTTTTATAAACAGAGAAGACACTGGACTGTGCTGACAAATAACCTCATCTGACAACTTACATTTATATAAACACCTTAGGTTGTTACATCCTTTTATGTAACCTCCATCATAGGACCAAAAACAGATAACTTTGCAAGAACTCAAACCATGAGAAAGCAAAAGCTCTATGAATGTCCTTCAAAATTATTTCAGACATTTTAAACCACAGAACACAGAGGTAAAACAGCAAGACAGGCAACCTTCTTTGTTTGTTGAACGTTCATTTGAAGATTGTCACAATTATGGTCAGTCAGAGACTATTGTCCAGAACATTCTTTCTAATAAAGCCTGAAAGACTCATCACTTCCTGGTCCTCGCTGATGCCTCAGGACCTCTCACATATGTCCAGAGCCTAGAATATGTTTTCCAAGTCTCCATAGGGTTTGGCTTTTATTCTCGGGCCTGGGATTTCAAACATCTTTCCAAACTTCATGATATATTTCTTCAATATGTGAACAGTGTAATAAAATGGCCGTCAAGTGCCGACTTCTTGTTCCTTAAGTGCTACCACTTACGATGTCCCCTACTGGTCATTTCTCAGCCTAAAATATTGTGAGTGTTACAGTGTCTTTAAACCTCAGTTCCTGTAAGTAAATATTTCCCCGGAAAGAAAACAGCTCTGGAAAGCTTCCCCAATAATCTTTTGCAATAAATGTTTATTAGCTTTGGTTACAAGGTCTGTACAGTGTTGGGGGAATGTTACTTTTGCCGGCTTTCAGATTCAATATGTGTGGTATCGATGGGTTTTATAGTGATGGCTTAGCTTCTCAGTGACATAAGGTCATTTTTAATACCTTGGACTTCATCTTTATCAGTAAATTGTTACAGTGTAGACATTGCTACCATAAAGTATTATTGCTCTAGAAAAGTCTTGGTAGGATTAGGCTTCTTTATATGTAATGATAGCATCAAGTCAACTACTCTGTCCACTGTATGCAGACAGAGACCGATGTTTAGCTGAATTCCTTTTATTCTTGCTTTTGCAGTCAGGACTAGTTCTTGGTTCCAACTTGAATGTTTAACAGTTGATAACTCATACATACCATAAGAGGCCTAGCGCAGAATTTACCATTACAATATCGTGTAATCTGTATGCTGCAATTGCTAACAAATAAACTGAATATCTCATTTGCCTGTCTTAGTTTACTTTTCGACATTTATAAATATCCTGGTTTACTAGACTTTATGATGTTTTCCTATGATATTTAACCTCACTTTGTACTAAAAGCCTTTCCTCCTAGAACAATATATGCAAAAAAACCCTCACAACTAGCCCTTTAGTAATATCTCCAAAAATAATCAATGCCTTTTATTGAAAACCTGTGTAGATTCATTTTGTGCTCTATTTTGAAATAACATCACATTTCCCAAACAAAATCCTTATGTTTTTATATTCACAGAGTTACTAAAAGTGCTCTATAGCTAAATGATGAATCTCTTTTATTTAGTCTTTT
Organism: Dipodomys ordii; assembly: GCF_000151885.1. Classification (NCBI taxonomy): domain Eukaryota; kingdom Metazoa; phylum Chordata; class Mammalia; order Rodentia; family Heteromyidae; genus Dipodomys; species Dipodomys ordii. The sequence continues at coordinate 2,947,973 of NW_012267241.1, forward strand.
CCTTATACTTTCCTGGAGAATTTGAAGAATATCTTGGACGGCTGTTTCGAATTTGGAAATAAGTATTCTTGAAAAGAGATGTTATCCTTACCAATTTGATTCTCTTTCACTTGCTGATACCCAGTTTTCTAGCATCACAACAGAAATTTCTATTTGGAATCTTAGTGTCATTTTAGCACTGCTCCCAGAGGGCATATTTCTATATGAGACACTGTAGCAAGAGCAAAATAAACAAGTGATTTGCACCGTGTTTCTTCCTAAGAGCTGTGTGGTTGTCACATCAGGATTTTATTGATATGCATTACTGAAAAACAGTCACTGATGATCAGGCTGCACTTTCACTGTCCACATGGACTTACAGGGTTACCGAAGGAAGAGCAAATGAATAATCGAAATGAATTCAAGATACTTTCAGTAAGGGTGAATTAGGCCTTTCTTGCTTCCAAAGTCTGAAGAGATACCCTCAAATTGATGCAGTTTAACAGAAACTGGGGTGAGTTCAGTGTGTAGCAAGATTTGACAACCCTAGGGTAGATAAAAAAAATTAGCAGATGGAAAAACATACACATATATATATGTACCTATATCACCATGGACATCACAACAGAATCAAGATCTGCTTCACTTCTGTTTAGTTTCAGTAATAAACTTCAGTGAATCCACTATGAGGGTAACAAAATCTGCCTGACAGACAAATTTATCCTAATTTCAAAATTTAGAGAAGATTATAAGAAGAAGAATATCCAACCTGAAAGAATATTTTGCTTTACATAACCAGAATCACTTTTATAACATCCCAGGAAATCCTTCTTTTATTCAAAGTATGAAACAAATAGATGAGAGGGAAAAAAACCATTCTTAGGACTTTAAACAGTATAAATATGTTGGCAGAAATTTTACCTGAATCTCACTGTTTGCTTAAAGTATTTATTTTCCAGATATTATTTATTTCTCTTTGTCATTAATGAATGAATCTTGACAAGTGAGTACTCTTTAATTAAATTCTTTGAGTTCATACAAGCCACATTTCTTCACTAGGTGCTACTTCCTTTCTTCCTTTTAAACATAGTACTTGACATATGTAATTCATCTCCCAGGAGCTCCAGATTAGTCTTTTCCTGAAATTTCATCATCTTTTTACTCTGATAGTAACACATTTATAAATGACCTCAAAGGGACAGCATAGAAATCCTTGCATTCCCAATGGGATATCCTGATCTCTCCGCAAAACTTCAGGTCCTTCGTATTTTTTGGAGATGATATTTGATTACAGATAGAACACACTCTAGCTTTGTCACTCTTGAAAATGCAGGACAGGTATAGAGAGAGAGGCTTGTTAGAATTTGGAGCTGGAGCAAAGTAAAACTGACTTTTTTTTGCAAAATTGAATTATACGACTTTTCTTAATAAGGAATTGCAAAGAGTTCCAAGGTGTCAAAAACCTGTCAACTGTTCTGCTTAAATATCAGATGATTACAAAGAAAGTAACAACAGAAAACACAAAAAGTGAGTGCAAATTATAATTGAATGACTATAAGAACACATGTTTAAAGTAAAAATGCAGATTCTACAGTCAATTGTACTAACATTTCTACTGGTAAGGTATGTAAAATCAAATAAGAACTTTTCTTCTATGAGTAGCTACTTTCTAGATGATACCATTAAAAGAAAAAAAAGTAATCATTTACTATGTTTAAGTTTATGTTTGGTACTATTTTGATTATACTATGATACTATATCAATATTGAATATCATCCTCTTTTGGTACACAATTTCAAAACAACATATTAAATAATTAAATCAGCAAGGACTTATGTGATAGATTTTATGGGGACTGAAACATTATTTTTACCGTGATACAAATATTGAAACCCTGCTTCTAGTCTCCATATAGCACAGAAAAGTCTCAAAGATAGTTGCTATAATATGCAAGTCATTGTGCGTTTTTATGCCTACCATTCCATTTAACCTTCAAACAAATTCTACACCTATTTTATGTACAAGGAAGCTATTGCTGCTTAAAAGGATGTTGGCAGTTTCCTATAGAGACATAATGATTAGTATAATGATTGTAAGTGCAGGCTGAGTGCCTGAAATTGACCTAGAGATGTATCTCCTATTATATAATCTCGGGCAAATTACCAAAACTGCTTGTGCATCCATTCCCTGATTTATAACATAATGATAATGGTGGTACCAGGACTTAAGATACTTAACAATCATACCTACTATAAGGCTTGTAACATACTAAACAGGAGAATTAGGAAATGTTTAATAAATTATTCCATGCAATTTGTGGAGAACAGCAGTGCAGTTTAAACTCCAGCACCTTACCTTTAAAGCCAATCCCATTTACACTACAGCCATAGGAAAATGAGTACACAGCAGATGGTACTGCATTCCAGTTCAACTCTTCTGTCAAAGCTGGCAGGAAACTGGCAAGGTATTTGTACCTATTCTTTTCAACATTCATAAACAATAGTATCTAATATACCATGTATGATTGACAAAATATTGTTAACTTTTGCTTACTTCCATCCATTATACTTATGCTTACCCACAAAAGCTACTTGGGGATATGCAAGATTTAGAGAAGAATTGGTTTCAGTAGCTCATTCCTGTAATCCAAGCTACTCCCAAGGCAGAGATTGGGATGACTGAAGTTTGAGATCAGTTTGAGCAAACAGTTCACAAGACTCCATCTCAACTAATAAAAGATGGTTAAAGTGGCATACACTTGTCATCTAAGCTGCAAAAAGAAACAAATAGGAGAATCACAGTGCAGGACAGTTGCATACAAATGTGACATCCTATTCTAAAAGCAAAATAGGATGAGGATGTGGTTCAACTAGCAGAGAGGAATGAAAGAATGAAAAAAATAGAAAAGAATGAAGTGCAGTAGAAGGTAATCAGAGTTCATTAAAGAGAAGAAGTAAGAGCTCAATGAAAAAGAAAAAGTAAAGTAAATGTGATTTTAGATAAAAAGAGGAAGTAGAATGTGAAAAGAAAACATTGTTGGGGCCAAGACTGCAGTTTAGAAGAGATCAGCTGAACTAGGAGCTCCTGTGATTTTCACTTTCAGTATAAGAGACAGGAAGGAAAAATGGAATTGGAAGTGATGAGGAAGGAATTTGGAAGGGGTGGGAATTAGAAAGTTTTATTTATAATGCTATATGATAAGTCCTCCAAAGGATTGATAAAACTAGAGTGAGGATAGCTATCTTCATCATCTGTTCTCAAATTAGATTTTTACATTCTATAAAATGCCATGGATATTACAACAAATAAGCTTAATTAATCAATTATTGCTACAAATAATTCTTCATTCTTCATATACTTTTAATTAAAAATTTCAAAGCACCCATATATTGTAATGATTTAGGATCAGGCCCTCTACCCATATATCAATGGGATTATTTTACTTTTTAATTACATATGTAATAAAAGTAAAGTTAATGCCATAATTAAAGATTGACATTACAGGAAAGAGAAGGAACTGATCATTATTTATTAGCCATTGTTGAATAGAAGGACAATGACATCAAAAGAAGAAGAACTTTGAGTTAATTTCATGAGAGCAAAATGTTATTATTCAGTAAGCAATGTCTGGCTCCAATTCTGTTAAGCAAAAAAAAGTCCTAGATATTCTGGCTGCTCTAAATCACAGCATCATATAGAGTAGTATTAAGTTTATGATGCTCCACTACAATAGTAGACGTAAACAATAGTCAAAAGAAAACTCTAGCTGGAAGAATAACAATTTTATCTGGAAGACAGTGACTTGGAAATATCCTAATTTATGGTTAAAAACTTACTTTGTTATCATTTTTGAGATGTGTATTATTGTTAAGTCGTTTTACGAAAGAGTTGTCATTCAACAAAGCAGTTTATGAATGCAGTGTTGCTTTCCAACATTGTAACCCACCCATCCTGACTCACCCCTTCCCTCACTTTTCTTAATTTTAGGTTATGTATTTATTTATTTTTTTTACCATTTAACAAAATAGTTTATGTATACAGTGCATCTTAATCTGTGTCACCTCATCAAAATCTTCACTCCAGTTTGAGCCACCCTCTTCCATTATTTTTCTCAATTCTAGGGGATACAATGAATTCTTGATTCTACTTTCCCACGTCATTCTTCTAACCCTCCCGCTTGCAAGTACTCATGCCCTAGCACTTATTTTGGAGGCTTTGACTTAGTCTTTCTAAAGAAATATACTATTTGACTTCTCCATACAGTTTATTATACTTCAGTTAATTCATTTGTAATCCTTTGCATACCACCCAGTGTGATTACTTGTAGATTTATAGGTGCATTCTAGCTACCACAAATGAGGGGAAATATGAAACTTTTGTTTCTCTGGTTCTGGATTACTTTGCTTAATATAATTTGTTCCAAGTCTTTACAAATGACACGATGTAATTTTTTTCTAATGGATGAGTAGAATTCCATTAGGTATATGTACATCTTCTTGGTCTATTTGTTCATTAAGTGGCATGTGGACTGATACTGTATCTTTGATTTCATATAAATAGTGTGTCAGTGATCATGCTTGTGCTGGTAGCTTTAGTGTGGCCTTGTTTGTGCTCTATCGGATAAAAGCCCAGGAGTAGAATTGCTGGGTCATAGGGTAGTTTTATGTTTAGCTTCGTAGGCAATCTTCATACTCTTTGCAGAGTGCTTGAACAAGTTTACATTCCCACCAACAGCTAGTAGCCAGATCCTCACCAGCATTTGTTACTGTCAATTTTCTTGAAAATGTTTTTTTATTTTCTAATTATTTAACTTATTATTTTATATAATTAATGATCAGAAAATATAGCTTATCTCCCTTCTGAGTTAATGAACTGCTTCAAGAGTGAAGCCAGCCTTTCATATGCATTGCTGGAATAATTTCAAATGTAGACTGAGAGCTAGGTACATAGTTATGACTACACAAGTTTTCTTAGCTAAGATTTCTTATAAATTAAGTTATGATATTGTTTGAAATTTTTTGAAAGATTATTTCTAGAGATCTCTACAAATGCACCATTTTTAATGGAGGTCCTTTGTTTCTTGCCTCTTGTTTACTTTGTCGTATCATCTTGCTTTTTGGATTTAACATTCACATATCAGGGAGACCATGTGCTAATTGTCTCTTTGCTCTTGGCTTACCTCACTCAACATGATTTCTTCTAGTTCCACCCATTTACCTGAAAATGTCATTATTTTGTTCTTTCTAATGGCTGCATAATATTCCATTGTATATAGGTACCACAATTTTTGGATCCATTCATCTGTGGTGGGGTATCTGGGTTGTTTCTATATCCTGGCTATTGTGAACAATGCTGCAATAAACATGGAGGTGCATATGTCCTTGTATTCTGGTTCCTGTTATTCAGGATAGATGCCTAAGAGTGGTATTGCTGGGTCATAGTGGAGGTCAATATTTAGCTTTCTGAGGACCCTCCAGACTGCTTTCCAAAGTGGTTGTATAAGTGCACATTCCCACCAGCAGTGTAATAGGGTTCCTCTTCTCTGCATCCCCTCCAGCATTTGTCATTGACTGACTTTAGGATGTGGGCCATTCTGACTGGGGTAAGGTGGTATTTCAGTGTTGTCTTTATTTTCATGATTTCCTTTCAGCTCTTTCTTTCTTTCTTTTCTTATTGTGAAAATACCGTACAGAGGGGTTACAATTACATGGACAAGGTAATGAGTATATTTCTTATCAAGCATTGTTGCTTCCTCTTTGTTTTCCCTTACCATCCTTTCCCATCTCCCCCTCGACCACTAAACACCCCCCTCCCTGCCCTGGCCAAAGTTGTGAAGTTCATTTTTTGACATAATGACTTGTACATGTCATTGTTGTAATGGGTCCAACTGTATCCCTATTTAAACAATTTGTTTTTTCCTTTCCTCTCCACAAATTATACCAACATCAAATACAGTGAAAGCAGGGGTAATACCTTGGGGGAGGGACATACAAAGCAACAAAGAAATCATCTCATAAATATGTTAGAAACAATTTTTATCTACATATCTCATTTACGTTTCTGAACAAGTATCCTTGTTTCCAGTAATGTCATTTCAGATCTAGTTTTTCACTTTTTGGAAGGGAGTTTTATCATTAAAATGCATTGTTAAATCTGTCACCTCACTTATAAAAATTAGCCTTGTGATTTATCCATTGCTTCCACAAACATTTTAAATGCTTATCAATAATGAAACTGAGCCCTTAGATGTGTTCTCATTTGTATCTAGCTCCCCACAACTCATATGCATTCTGAGTTTTCGGGGTTCCATCTCTACTCAGATACCAGAAATTACCACATGTGATGCATTTCCCAAGATTTGGGGAGTTCTGATCATTCAGCTGCTTTTGCTTGGAAGACTTATCTGGTCCTTACTCCCTTCACATTATTAACCCCTAGAGTATCTTTAGTATTTGTGATTAGGATGGCCCTGCTTTCTCAGAGAAGTAATTATTCATCTCTGAATTTAACATACTATCCTTTCTTCTTTGCCTAAAGTAAAACATGTGATTAACAATTATAACATTTCTTGCACAGCAATATAATTGTTTCATTTTTGTACATTTTTTATTGTAAAAATGCTTACAGAGTGGTTACAGTTATATGAGCAAGGTAATGAGTACATTTCTTTCCACACTGAGTTACTTTGTTCCAACATGTGTCTCTAACACATAATAGAATACCTAGCTTTTGTGAAATTATTTTTTGAATAAACAGATAGAAAAAAGAGCAACATAGAGAATAATCTAATCAATGTATATTATATACACTTACAGCTATGCCTTGAAAGCCCTTAATATACCACAATAAAATGAGATGTACAAAACACTATGTTGAAAACGAACTTTACAACTTCGGCGGGGGTTGGGGGGGTAGTTGTGAAGGTGGGAGAGAAGGGATGGTAGAAGGAGAACAAAGGAGGAAGCAACAATGCTCAATAGGGAATGTACCCATTACCATGCTCATGTAACTGTAGCCGCTCTGTACAGCATACACATACAAACACATACAAAAATGTTCAGAAAAAATGAACAAGTCTAGTACAGTCCTGTGGTTCAGAATTTGAGAAACTGATCTGGAGTTATTATTATTTGTCTAAATTAATTCAATGAACTAGTTTTTGCCATCATGAGAATTCACTCATCCTAATAATATTGCACACAACTCATTCTAGCAAACCCTGGACAACTTCCAGACAGTTCTTAGTGTGTCATTGGTTATAATGGAAACTACAGCTGCCCTTGGGATTTCACAAGGCATCCTTTACTGTCAGCATGTCAGTCAGTGTTAGTTTGCCAGCTCTCTCATCCTAACTCACTTGAGTTTTGCTCCAGAGAGCTGGAATACCATATTAGTAGTGCTGCAATTAAAAAAGCCAATACACAAAGCAACTTCAAGGTGGGTGTGTGTCCAATATTCAAACAAGTTTTCAATTCAGTGTAACTTGTGATCAAAATAATCTATATAAACCAGTACCTGGCTTGTTTCAAGAGAGTGGAATTGAAGCCTGCTTGTCACAGAGGCTCATGACATTGGGCCCAAATTTTCCTCCTGTCACCATCTCAAGTTCTCATAGAATCCACGAGAAAGATTGAATATGCACAACATGGTCACAATCTGCCTGAACTGTGCATAATCTTAAAATTTTAAGTTGTAGCAAACAATTGTGTAGATGTGACACCAACCTTAACAACTTTTTATTCAATTGGGTAAGATAGCAGATCCTACTTATTTTGCATTTTTTGTAGTTGTGACATTGATTCTTTGTGAGGGTACTGAGAATGGAAGGCAGAAAACTATATAATAGATAGACAGATGATAGACAGACAGACAGCATGATTAAACACACCAACTACTGTGTAAAAAGAGGAGAAGAAAAGAAAGGAAATGAAACAAATAAAAAAGGAGACAGTGAACTTGGTTTAAGTATATACTATACATCTATGGAATTATCACAATGATACCTCATTGCATGGTTGATTTGTGATAATTAAATAGTAAAAAAGAAGAGTGATATCAATGAAAGAAGATTATCCAAACTGAGATTACAATGTTTACATTCATTTCTCAGCTTTGATTTTTCTGCTTTGAGGCCATCATTCCAGCCTGTCAGAATTGTTCCACAAACTTGCTTTTGACATTGAGCTTATAGGTCATTGCCTTTAGTTAGTCATTCTGCATACTTCTAAAATATAAATATGTAGTCAAAAATACATACTGTAAAAAAATAAATACATAGTCAAAAATAAGGTATAAGTCAAAATTCCCCCTGCTTTATCTGCAATAGTATGATTACATTTACAAAATCAGTAATGTAAACTGGTGTGATATGAGCAAGACTGTGGTAAAAATATGCCTTTTATTGGGTCTGGTAATCACATTTTCAGAATGTTCCTCTCTGACAAGATCTGTGATATCATGCAACTGTGTGAATCAAAAGATGCTAATGAAATATTTAAAGGAGATTCCAGAAGCTCAGAGGAATTCAAGGTACATAATAAATTTTTGGCAGGAATAATAATGAAAGAAAATAATAATGAAAGAAGAAAATTATTCTTTTTCTCTGTACCATTCTAATGAATGAGGATTACAAAACAACTGAGTAAAGGTAGGACAGAAAGTACACAAAAGAACAATGTTTTGGCCAGGCACCAGTGACTCACACCTGTAATCCTAGCTACTCAGGAGGCTGAGATCTGAGGATCATGGTTGAAATCCAGCCCTAGCAGGAAAGTCCATGAGACTCTTATCTCCAATTAACTACTAGAAAACGAGAAGTGGTGCTGTGGCTGGCCTTGAGCTGAAAAGCTGAGGGACAACGCCCAAGCCCAGAGTTCAAGCCTCACGACGGACATAAAACAAAAAACAAAACAATGTTTTGAATTCTGAAAGAAAGCATTATGATAACACCTAACCATTAGATGTCATGCTTTGAGTATTTTCTAAACCTATGATAGAGAATATTTAAACTCTAGGCACATATTGGTAACCACTATTATCAACACAGTTCTCTGAAATGGCTTGCAAATGGTTTTGTGTCAGAACTCAAGACAACATCGATGTATTATGGGAAATAAAAAGGAATTGCATTCTCAGACAGTGTAGCTGTTAATGTCTATGATAACTCAGGATACATTGTACACTTTCTGAGGTTTAAAAACTTTGGAATTGTCTATAATTCCATCTCCCATGCATTTGAATAAGACTCCAATACTGTCTCCATTAATTGTGCTTTATGGAATGGAGCTAAAGGGAGAGATGTATTTACCCATATCAGTGCAGGTATGCAAGGTATCAACAACAGTTCATTTACCTTCGGAGATGAGGTTTATCCTAGATGATAAAAGACTTTAGAAGAGATTGGTGAACATGTCTATTTTTCTTCTTTGTTTCATTGAATACAAAATAAACTGTCAGCATAGAGCAAATAAGTAATGACTGGTAATATTGAGTTTTAATATCCGTCGCCATTTTCATGTCTCATCAATCATTCTTGAAGATCAGTCAGTGAAGATGAATAGAGTTTTTAAAGTCTTGAAAGCACAATTTTTTTCTATTAGCAGTTGGTTTGTGGAGAAGGAAGAGAAATTACCAAAGTAAAAGAAATGATTCCGTAGAAAAAGAAACAATTAAACAGAGGAACTACAGCAGCTTGCCTCTTCAAGATATTTAATCGAATATCATTCTCTCAATTAAATGGTACAATTTTAGTCCATCCAGATTGCTACAAATATCAACCTGTTTCTCCTTACCTACTATCATCCCATATCTACACACATGTAGGAACATGGACATATAACAGGACTTTGATATTTTATGGATAAATAAATTAGATTCTCAGGTTGTTTAACCATTTTTGAACTGCGGTGGTTTTCTTCTAAGAAAATAATAATCAACCCAGAAAATCTAATTTCATGATTTAAAAGGCATCAGAACACCAGTACCAACAATACTGATCCCCCCCCCTCTTTTTTCCTTCTTTTTCTTTTTCCTCTGGGAATGAGGGGAATCCTGAGGCTTGAATTCAGGGTATGAGACTTGTCCTTGAGCCGTTTGGTTCAAGGCTAATTAATGCTCTTGAGCCACTTCTGGCTTTTTGGTGGTAGTTTATTGCAGAGAAAAGTCTCATGACTTTCCCTGCCTGAGTTAATTTGGAACCACAATCATCAGATCTCATCTTGGTGAGTAGTTAGTATTACAGAAGTCAGCTATTGGCACCTGGCTGGAGACCCATTTCTAAATGTTAAATTTGTAGAAATTTAGAACACAGAGTAACACCAGGGAAAATATGTTATAACTGCATTAATTAAGGGCTGGGAAGGTGGCTCAGTGGTAGAGTGCTTGCCTTGAATGCATGAGGCTCTGGGTTCGATTCCTCAGCACCACATAACAGAAAAAAGCCAGAAGTGGTGCTGTGGCTCAAGTTGATAGAGCGCTAGCCTTGAGCTGAAGAATCGGCAAAATAAATAAATAAATAAATGCAATCTCACAGCAATTTTAAAAAATGCATTAATTAGAAAACAATACAAGGTAAGTCACACGGATCTAATATTCTTTTGTTTTTTTTTAATCTACCACATGATTCCAATTCCTAAGTTCTACTGTTACAAAGAGAATCAAGGAAAAGTTTGTAAGAAACTAGATGAATATTTCACCACTATTCTTAGTCTTTACATATGGCATTGACTTCATGATGACCTCCTTTGGGTGTGTCCCAGGTGAGCAGTCATCAGTCGCAATGGGCATGCTCAGCAGGTGGCTGCCAGCACGATCCTCTGTATGCCTTCTTGGGTTGTATCCTGCTCCATAGACAGAATTCACAGGATGCTATTTTGGGGCCCCAATGCAATGCATTTAGAAAATATTTAAAATATAAGTTCCAACACCATTGTGTTGGCTTTGAGGCAAGTGACTGAGGGTTCTAGACTTTTTCATTCATTTCACTATCATTCAAACAGTGAACATTTAGTGTTTGCCCAAGTTTTTCAGTAACAATGTTTGGCTCACTAATGAATGAGCATAATGTTTTTTTAGGTTGAGTGAAATTAATGAGAACATATTAGCACAACAGAAAGAACCCAGAATTTGAATCTGATGACTGAGTTGGTTTGCTTTTTTTTTTTTTTTTCAGAGCCCTTCAATTCTGGCCAAGTTAATACAAATGCCAAACCCTTTTGTTGTTGTTAAATTGCTTCTTTAAGAAATTTGTAAGATTAGGTACCTGATTTTCATGCATTTTTGGACTGACACTTAAATTTTCCATCATAAATTTATTTCAAAGAGTATAAATCGTAGCTTTTTTTATAATATTCTTTTTCAATGTTTTATAATGGAAAGACTTGGAAAAGATTCTATTAACTGAAATAATCCAGACCCAAAGAAACATAGGTCCCATTTATCTGCAATAAATCTTAGCTTTCAAAAAATAAAATGTTATCAATATTTTTTGAATTATTAAAATCATTTTTATTATTAAGATAAAGGTGATTTTCAGAGGGATTTTACTGAACTTTTCAGATTTTACTGTGTTTCATCTTAGGTAATGTAATGAGCACATTTCTTTAGGAACAATGTCATCTCTTTCTTTGCTCTCTCCCAATTTTTCCCCTCCTGTTCCAATGCATGAGTTGTACAGTTAATTTTCAACATAGTGTCTACAGAGTGCCACCGTTCATTTGTTCACCCTTTGCCCCTCCATTAATTTACTATGAGAGCATAACTGGGATTATAAATGACAGTAATTTAGTGTGCACTATTATACTTTTTTAAAAGACTGCATGAATAAGTTCTCTAATATTAGAAATGTTCTTATCATTCCTGCAATTTGTATATCTGTTCACTCAGAATGTCATTGTTAAAAATCAAATTAAAATATTTTATCATTGATTTAATAAAAATTTCATTATCCTTCTATTAATTTGTATATACATATTATTGGGTTTTCCTCTCCAACTTCTCCTATCATGGTAGTTTCTAACAAGTGAAAATCTTTGCCTGTTTTACTCACTGATGCCTCAAGCATGTAAACTATGTCTAGTACACAGTAAGTATTTGGATTAGATTTAATTAATTAATTAATGCCAACAAGGGAGTCCTAGTTAGGAAAAATGAGTTTGATTTCAATTTACTGGTAAGGGATTTCTTCCCAAGGAAGGCTATCTGTGAGTAAAAATGTGAACATCTAAGAAAAACAAGCATTCATATATCTTGGAAAGAGCATTCCAGAAGGAAAGCAAAAGTTCAGATGAGGAACTTTCTTAGTAAACTTTCCTTAGGAAAGGTCTGAAAACATCTCAGGTGACCAGAGTTACTATAACAGAACGATACATTAGGTAATTGACTTACTTGGTTGAATAACTCTGATCTTGTATGAATAAAGAGCAGTGCTTGGCTTCTGCTGCTTTCACTTATTTTTTGCCCTACTTCTCAGTTCTCCCTGCCTTCTTGAATATAAGAAATTAATATGGCAAAAGTTAAGTCATTTTTAACCCCCCCCCACCTGCAAGGAAAGAAAAATAATGGGAGAAATGGAACTAAGCCTTAGTGACCAGACTGTCAGAAACAACATTCTCATTTCACTAGCTGATCATCCATTCCCAAAGGGAAAGCAGTGACTTGTTATAGTCTAGCCCTGTGTTAGTAAATTATATTGTTAAGTAATCAAATATCTTATGGAGGGAAAATATTGTTACTAGACATAACAATGAATGATGGGAGCATTATATATATATATATATATATATAGTTTAAAATATTATATACAGTTTAAAATAACTGCTTTCTAATTTTCTTTTTCCATAATGCTAGTCTAGGCTCTGGCCAACCCCTGCTGAACAGCCAAAGAGCATGCATGATATGCAATTTGATGATTTAATACTGAATAATGTAAAAAAGAGGCAATTGATATAAATTTAACTTTAAATAAAATATTGAATTATAGAAATATATGAATAATAAATTGATTTTTAAATTAAAAACATATGCATATGAAAGGAAAGACTCAACAAAATGAGTTTACTTTTTTAAAAATGATAGTTATAGTCTCACTACTACTGTTGCAAGGACATCTAAGATACTTTGGTCATTATTTACAGTATGTACTTAATGAATATTTGATAAAGCCTTTGGACGAACTCAATTTACATAACGTATGTTAATGATATGGCCACTAATAACTGTAAAGGGATTTTATATGCTATCCATCAGATACTTACAAATGGTATCTGAAGCTTAAAATTCAGTAAATATTGGTATCTATTAGAAGGAAAGTCTATTTGTTTCCTATACAACCTCCATCTACAGATTGTAATAATTTTAGAAATAATGCACGAGGTCCATTTGAGTCCAGTTAATATTCTTTATCTTAATTCTAAAACGTTCATTAAGATTGTAATTTATGATTCAGAATATTCTGATGTATTTTTTTCTCCAGACATATACACTGTGTACTTTGCTCTCCACATAGTTTTATTAGCACCAGATAGTTACACAAACATTTTAATATGTCCATCTGTGAATACAATGTACGTAGATCTGACTCCTTCCTACATTAATCTCCCTCCTCCCCACTAACTCCTCCCCAAACCATCCCCCCAAGCTCATTGTTCTACTTGCACATATTTACCCAAAGCTTTGTGACCATATTCACTTACATTCACCATCTTTGCTCACCTCCCATCTCCCAGATAAGATTTATTTTACATTTTATATTTTACAAATCCAAGATAAGTAGGACATGTTTTACATTCCTATTCTTCATATCTCTTCGTATATTAAGAAATGCAGTCAAGATGCTGAGCTATTTTCAGCCATTTGTATCCTGAACTAATAGGAACTCTTGCAGACAAATTTGAAGACTAGTTTTCCAGTACATTCTTTGTTTCCCACCTAACCCCACACTCACACCTCCAAGTGCCTTATTTCCTATTTCATGAAGTTAAAATTCATTTGGGATTCACTATGCTAGAGAGATTTCACCCATTTTAAATTTTTCTTTATTTTTTAATTAAATTTTATTGTCAAGGTGAAGTACAGAGGGGTTAGAGTTAAATATGTAAGGTAGTAACTACATTTGTTGAACATTGTTTCCCCCTCCACACATTTTTTTCTTTTTTTTTTCTTTTTTGTTGGTCGTGGGGCTTGAACTCTGGGCTTGGACACTGTCCCTCAGCTCTTCAGCTCAAGGCTAGTGCTCTACTACAGCGCCATTTCCTGTTTTCTGGCGGTTTATTGGAGATAAGAGTTTCACGGATCTTCCTGCACGGGTGGCTTTGAACCTTGATATTCAGATCTCAGCCTCCTGAGGAGCTAGGATTACAGGTGTGAGCCACCAGCGCCCGGCTTCCATACATATTCTTATGAATATATTTTGAAAAGTTTCTAGAGTAGTCTTGACACTTGCTTTATACTTCTCTTTTCCTTCCTTTTCAAAATGAATTATCTAGTTGAAATAAACAGCTTAATAGATATCATCTGCATGAAAAACTGAATGCACTACATTCAGCAACATTCAATCTTAATTATCCAGGAGAAAATTATCTAGAATTACCTTTTAAAAGCTATATATCAAGAGTTATGGAAGGATAATCCCATTATGCATGTGTGATCTCACAGTTACCTTAGGAACCCTTGTGAAGGCCAAGTGTCAAGCTCCCAACTTCTTCCAGAGGTTGAAATGTTGTATATCAAAGTTGGAAAAAACATACTTATCTGAACTGCATCCATTACCAAAGAAGGATTCTTTTCATCAATGCAATTTTTATTTATTTTTGAAAAGGTTTAGCCTTTCAAAATCATTTCTCTGTCTGCATAGATCTACAGTTTTCTCTGAATAACCAACTTGAAATATGCAAAAGAAATATGTTCAAGATGGGATATTTTGCTGTCCAACCTAAGTGTTTAGAAATGATTTTTCAAAAGCTGTTTCACTTGAATATTACCTGCCTAAGGGAAATGGCTCTTAAATGTCACCTAGAGGCATCAATTTCATAAAATCACAAGAAAATATTTTTTTACAAATAATTCTTTCTAAAACTGTATTGTAAAGATTTGGAACAAACTCAGTAGGGTCCTTTTCCCTTAATCAGAGGATATGAGAATTAACGGGTTCTGTCACTGGTGCAATAAGAAGCAGGTTTCCATACAAGCATAAACTCAAACACCTAAATATATGCCATGTGTTCTTATAAATAACTACGAAGTTTGTCTTGGATGAATTTTACAATGATTGTAGATCTTTTACTTCAATATGTTCTGAACTTCTTTACTTCTGTGACTCCTTCCCATATGTTTGGCTTTTAACTTAGACTATAATTATACAAGCCATTATCTAAGATTTCTTGATAGTTTCTGTCCTGCAACTGGTGGCTGGTAGGAAGAAGGAAAATGTGTGTATTGAATACAATATCACTTGGAAAGAGGCATTCACCATTATTAGGATAGTTAAAGAAAACCTAAGCTGGAAAGTAGTTACATCAGTAGATATAGCTCATTCAGAAAACGTTCTTGCAAAAAAAAAAAAAAAAAGAACTCAAGCACAGAACTGAGCTAAATTCTAAATGCATTAAGTTGTGGTGAAGACTTACTCAATGAGCAGGCATAACCATAGGATGGGAACCTAATATGGAGGGAAAGTATTTCTATAAAACTGAGAAGACAAGTAGTTCCTTAGACAGTGGTAAAATTTTAGTCTGAAAGGAAAGATGACCATAGTCATGTTATCTATGAAAAAGTATACATGTTGGTAATGTCACAAGGAAGAATATAGGCTATGTTCAAATTTTTAAAGATCACAATGAAGAAAAAGAAAACATTTACAGTGAAATCAATTTTGACTTGAGTTCAGTAGAGATGTTTGTATTTATGAAATTCTGAGCAATAGTAATTGCAGAAGGCATCAAGATATATTTGAAATATATCTGGAAATAAAATTTAAAATTCATGCTGTTTTTACGGAGAATATGAAAAGAGAAAGTCCCACAGACATTTTCAAGATGTTTGTCTAAACCACGGACTGCATAATATGAATGCTGGAGCCATTAGTCACACTATTTATGCATACATGCATGCACGCCTGCATACATTCATGCATCCATTCCATTCATATATATATATGGAGAGAGAGGTATAGTCAGACTATCCTCAGTTTAGTTTCAAATTTGTTGAATTTAAGCTCACACTGATTATAAAATTACTGAGTCTCAAAACTAATGGCTCAATATGAGTCCAGGCCTCTGACCTCTGTATTCTAACTGAGAAAAACCCAACTGTTAACAAAGAGGTAGAAACAATTGCCATAGTAAAGCTCAGGAGAAGGATAAATAAAAAAGCTCCTCTTGATATTCACTTAATAAACATGCTGCTTTCTGATTGTTTTCCTAGAATAATCTAACTCCTGAGGCTATCTGTAAAGAATGTTGATTTGAATTTCAAAAATTTTCCCAAAGGTGTCAAATTAAGTAACATTTTCATATACAGACATCTTTTTTGTCAAGGCAAAAGCAGGAGGAAAATAATTAAAGTGCATACTGCAATTCTTTTCCACTGGATTGCATTTCTTTGCATTTCTCAGCAAAGCTAGACAGTGTGCTTACATGTTCACTGAATTTATATAAATCTTTCCTACTCTAAACACTTGCTGAAGTGTAAACATACTATTCTGGAGAACCAGATCTGGACAGTAGATAGGCAGCAATGATAGATCTTATACAGAAACAACTGCTGCAGGGGAAAGAGATTTAAGTATAGAATGAAGGTCAATTCTGAATACAATAGGAATATTACAGATTCGTAGACTAAAAGCAGATGGTGAAGAGAAGAAGGGGAGAATTTGTATTGGTGGATAGAAAAGTTTCTAAGAGGCATCCAAGGTAGGATTCTTGCTAAGCCAACTTAATGGGACTCTTGATAAAAGTAGGCTGTGATAAAGCAAGTCTGATTTACTCCAAAATGATATGTAGAATCTGTGCTACAATGAAGTTATGTCAACCTTGTTCGTATTCAAGGACAGTGGCCAAATTTGAGCCATAATTAAAAGGAGGAATCAGGATCTTACAGTTTGAATAAAGAGGTAGACTTTGTCAATGTAAAAACAGAAGTTTTTTAAAAAATAAAAGAACTATTGTCGATTATTGTTTTAAGTTTCTTGTTTTACTTGAGTCACCATTGTCTCCTTAGAATGGAAATTCACAGGAAGAAACACTTAAAAATATAAACATCGTTATAGAAAGTCACATGCTTCACAACATTAAGAGTCATTTGGCCCATAGATTAGACACCCTATATATGACAGGGATGTAATAAGGCAGCCCTTATACATTTTGAATTTGGAGGTTGTTTATAACAAACCCAACTCCCTCTCCCTCTCCTTACCCTCACTCTCTCCCTGTTCCCCCCTCCCTTTCTCATTGTTGGTTGTGGGGCATGGGTGCTGTCCCTGAGCTCTTCAGCTCAAGGCTAGAGTTCTACCATTTTGAGCCACAGTACCATTTCCAGTTTTCTGGTGGTTAATTGGAAATAAGAGTCTCACGGGGACTTTTCCTGCCTTGGCTGGTTTTGAACCGCAATCCTCAAATCTCATCCTCCTGAGTAGCAAGGATTACAAGCATGAGCAACCGGTGCCGGGCTTCTCAACCATCTCTTAAAGGATATATGGGAAAAGTAAAAACTTTTTGAGTCCTAAGAGGCTGTGTTTGCCCATATGTGAGAAGGATAACTGAATTTTTTTTCTGGTACTGTAGAAATAGCTTATGACAAAAAGGCAAGGTTATAAATCCCGTGGTGTTAGAAGGTAGCCAGGTATGGGCATTAAGTAGGCATGCTTATATGAACCATTTTCTTTTTGACCTCTCAGCTTCAGTTACTTTTGAAAGGGCAAGGACAAGTCACCCCCATTCAGCAGGAAGTAGCCAGAACAGAGATCAACATCTCCATGTCCAGACAACAGTCAGCGAAAACTCAGAGGGGAGAAATAAAGGAAAACATTGGCAAATGGCTTCAGACCAACTTGTTCCCCTACCTAAATTAGAGGATGGTTTTAGGTATTGTCATAACCCAGGCCAGCCCTTCTATAAGCTACCACCAAGGAGAGAGTCTTGTTTATTACAAACAAGCCAATTACCTTCTTATAAATTTCTGAAAGAGATGAAAAAAGGATGGTGTGGAGGGATATACAAAACAACTGGACAATGCTTGATAAGAAATGTACTCATTATCTTGCCCATGTAATTGTAACCCCTCTGTACAGTATGTTCACAATAAAAAAAAGAATAATAAGTAAAGAGCATGTCCATGTCAAAAAAAAGAAATGTACTCATTATCTTGCCCATGTAATTGTAACCCCTCTGTACAGTATGTTCACAATAGAAAAATAAATTTTTTTTAAAAATGAAAACAGGAAAAAGCAAAACAAAACAAAAACAAACAAACAAACAAACAACCTGGTCCCTCACCATCCGGTAAGCAATCAGATCTTACTGTTCACTCTCCTAGCCTTCACTTTTTACTAAGTAAACTCTTTAAAGCTGTAAAAATAAATAAAAGAATAAGTATATCTTCAGTGGAAAAATATTTCCAATAACCAGCTATTAAACTACAGATCTCCAACACCAAAATATTGAGTGTTCTTATTTGTACCCTAATGCCTTCTTTCCTGAAAGACATTTAAAATGTAAATATATGTATTCCAAGAAAAAAATGGTACTATTTAACACCTTTTCCTCTGTATAACTTGCTGTTATTATCAAAGCGTAGTTCATGTAGTATAATTAAATTATTCCTAAACATAGATTATTTACTAGAAACTACTGAGAGTGATGAGCTATTTTGGTGAATACCGTATTGAGGAATTGATAACGTTTTAGTAAATTAAATCTATTTTTCTTTCAGCAATGACAATGCAGTTTATTAGCCATCAATTCCCGGATTATCATGACCCCACCATAGGTAAGTGAAAGACTCAACTAAAGATACCATAAATGAGTTATTGGTTAATAGTTTGATATCGATGAAAGATAAGCCTATGATTTGTACTATGAACTGTAAGACATATTCATGAAGATGTAATGTATGAAAATACAAGTGAAAAGGTAATAGTTGTGGTTAATTCTTATTATGTACATGGGCATTTTTCTCTATTCTATTGTTTATTTAGGTAAATGTGGTTGAATGCTAGTAAGTTGGTTTTAGGATCCATTCATGGATATCTAGCACTTTAAAACCTGTAGTGTAAAAATATAACTGATTAAGTGATATGTGTGTCTGATTATTTGCTTACTTAAACCATATCTGAATTTTTTAATTCTGAATTTTCTATTGCAGAATTGACCATATTAACTTTGAGGAGTTTTTAGATATACATATAATGCCATTTAACATTCTTACCACATAGACGAGGAAACTGGGAACCAAAAATTATTTATATTGGTTAGAGCTAAAATTCCAACCAGCCATGTTACTCCTCTTGTAGGTTCCCTACTACATAGTGTTGTTCAAATGTTTTTCAAAAGAAGCTCACTCTCTGTTAAAAAAATGTTTTTTAGTCAAAATTACATTAGTGAATGGGTTGAAAATGCTTAAGCAGAGTCCATCACAGTTTTCTTTAAGTAGAGATACATCAAACAAGATGCATTGTACTTGTAAACTGATTTGTTGAATGGTAACTTCTTTGTGCAGCTTTTCAAAGATAATAGAAACATAGTTTAAAATTACAAAGTTTATTTCCCATAGAGGAAATCATGTGGCTTCAGGAACCATCACAGCTGACTGCATGTCTGCAGAAGAGTGTTTCTTTATATATTACCTACCATTTAAAGGATTACCTTTGATCGATTATCATATATATATATATATATATAGAGAGAGAGAGAGAGAGAGAGAGAGAGAGAGAGAATATCCATTCATCCTTATCCACTTCAGGGAATTTGATTCAATATCTTACTTGATACATAAAGCATTATCCTATATCCTAAGCTCCTACAGTCCTTTTCTTACATCCTACATCATATTTGGTTCTACTGCTGACATAAACAAAATGTACTCTTACATAACTGATAATTTACTAGGGCCTCCTCATTAGCTAAACTGAATTAATAATATTTAAGAATAGTTGATAGGTATTTTGTTAAGTACACAAAAGTTGAATCCTCTTTCTGAATACTATTTTACATGTGGTTATTTCTAATCAGTTTTTTTTCTACAAGCCTCTATGTTCCTTTTCTAACTGTCTTGCTTCAGGAATACGGCTTTGCTTAACCTACTATGAGATGCAGAAGATGGAAAATTTCTCAGAAAAGCTCTGAATCTTTTTCTTTCTTGTTGGAAAATTCACTAATATTTATTAAATCACTAGTTAACACTTTGTTCATTATTTGTCATCATGGCTTAAGTTTTACATGTAATTCTACCTCAAACTTTGGTCTCTAGCTTACCAATACCACACTTCTAAATAGTTTGAACTGGCAGTTATTTTGAATAAGTTATACATATTCAAGAAGAAAAGATGATGATTTCTATAGAAAAACCACGAAGCACATCCATCACTTGAGATTGAACAACTATACATTTGGTATTCAAAGTATAATTTTACTTTGGAATACATAAAATAATTTGAAAAGATGACTGACAGGTTCTGATGGCTCATGCCTGAGTAGCGAAGAGGACTTCGATCTGAAGTCAGTCTAGGAAGCAAAGTCCATGAGACTCTTATTTCCAATAAACTACCCCAAAAAGCTGGATATAGAAGTGTGGCTCAAGTCATAGAGTGCCAATCTTTTGCAAACAAAGCATAGAGACAGTGCTCAAGCCTGAGTTCAAGCTGAGGGAAAGGCACAAAGAAAAAGGAAGAAGAGATAGGAAGAGGGGAGAGAAGGGAAGGAGGAAAAGAAGGAGGAGGAAGAGAAGGATGGAAGAGGGAGAGGAAAGGGGGAAAAAGGGAGAGGAGGAGGAGGAGGAGGAGGAGGAGGAGGAGGAGGAGGAGGCAGCCTGAAAATTGAAAGAGTAGCTCATTACTTTCACTCATTACTTCTCATTTCTTCATTCATTCATGGGAATATGATTCTTTATTCACTGATGGGCTATGAGCTAACAACTTTCCAACAATATCTTGCTTGAATAAGGTGAGAATCTCATTTTCACTCCTGCAATAACTCAGTCTAACTGACTTAATAACCACTCAAGAGAAAGCTCATGCTAGTACAGTTTGAACATCCCACAAATTAGAAAAGAATAGTATGTATCAAGGATATTTTTTATGACTGAGGTAGGAAATCAATACTTTCTTTTCAATCCCTATCCAGTGCTGAGATCATTCTAATGAGGATTTTTTAAAATCCTACTGGCATGAGATGCTTCCCTGAAACCCTTGATGAACTTTATATGTCTTGTTTTTCCTGTCCCTTCCTACTCAGAATAAGTTCTTTCAAATATGAACTCTCCAGTGCTCTTTCTAACAAGAAAAAAGAATTATTTGATAACATTTTTCTTCCCAAAGGAATAATTATTTTCCTTATTTACTAGTGAAAGATACAGCCAATGATTTCTTTTATAAATTCAGTAAACGTATCTATGGCATGTATATTTAAATATACTGATTCTGTTTCTCAAGTGAAAAATGTCTTTGAGCAAAATTTCAACTACATTTCAACAGTGACATTTCTGGGTAAACCAAGTTATAATTTATACTTTTAAATTAGAACTTTAATAAGCATTCAATATTGTGTCAACTGTAGCTTAAGTTTTCCATGGAAAACAGCATGAAATTAATAACATTTGACAGAACTCTTGCTTCCAGGTAGGTGGTCCGCCACTTGAGTCAAACCCAAGGTTTTTTGCTTTAGTTACTTTATACCATGCTTTGCATTTGTCCCCTGGGCTGGTCTCAGACTATGACCATTGTACCCACAGACTCCCAAACAACTTGGATCAAAGTGGTACACTACCATACCCAGCTTGCTTGTTGAGATAGTCTTACTGATTCTTTGTCCAAGCTGGCATTGAAAAGCAACACTTCTGATCTTGCTTCTTTATTATCTGAGTAGATGCATTCCACAGATAATGAAGATAATTACTCAGAAGTGAGCCACCACGCATATCACAATATTTTGACCAGTTGACTGATGATTAATTCCTCATATCAATTATCATATTAGGCATATTTAAGTACTAAATCATGAAATTCTACCAGTATATGTCTTTCACCTCTCAAAATATTCAAATTCCTATTCTTTCATCCACAGGACCTCAAAATTCAAGCTCTCAATTTAGAAAGAAGAATTAAAGCAATACACAGATATCTAGTATCTTTGAAATAGTTATTACCCATAAAAAAAGCAGCAAAGTGCTACTTGAAAAGACTTTTAGAAGGATAGAGAAGCAATGGCCCACTCTTAAAAACTGTATTCACTATAGATTAGGATGACAGCTACCTATGTTTTTGCCCTTAGGTACTCTCAGTTCTTCAGGTCAAGACCAGGGCTCTACCACTTGAGCTACAGCACCATTTCCAGTTTTCTAGTGGTTTATTGGAGATAAGAGTCTCTTGGACTTTTCCTGCCCAGGCTGGGCTTTGAACCATGATACTCAGATTTCAGACTCCTGAGTAGCTAGGATTATAGGCATGAGCCACTGACTTCCTATGCAACTTCCTATGTTTTTTTTAAAGGCCAAGAAACTTGTATTGTCTATTCTAGAGTCCAATGGGTCTTTTTGTTCTCTGTTTAGTTCATACTATTTATTTAGGCATTACCAAGGGAAGACATTTTATACTATCAATAAAATGGTGCCCATGGATGATGGCTGAGGGCTGAGTTGTATGGGTAGGTGGGTGGAGATACTGAGTGATCCAGTTCTGTGATGACCAATGAGTGTACCATTCAGAAATTAAACATATTCAAGCTCATTCAGACCTGTAGTGTACATCTGAAAATAGTAATAAAAATGATGTATGTGTGTATATAGTAATATGACTTACTAATTATCAGATGTCAAAAGGCTTTTTAATAGTTGAGAAGAATCAACAACACAATTGACTTTTCAGCAAAAGAAAAACTTAAGACATGTAAGGAAACAATCTAGGGTCGTTTGCTATGGTTTACCCTTTTAATTCCTTATAACTTGCTTGGAGTTAAAAATCTAATTATATATAAACAAAAATGAATATGAATTGCAAATGAAGTTGATAATATTTTTTCTGCACTAAAAGATGAGAAAGATGAGCCCTTTTCCTTGAAACCAAGAATGTAAAAGTCAGTTATGGGTTTTCATTTTTGGACTGTGAATTTTCATCTGAATTATCATTGAATGGTACACTCATATGTTGAGAATTGCTTCAGCCCATGTATGTAGGTAAGGAAGATAAACATGACTATAGGAACATAATTCATATCTCATGACAAAGAAATACAGAAGGAAATAATATAGAATTTCAGAGAGTTTTCTCCAGATATTCCTCACTGGATGGAACTTTCTGAACGTTGAAAGGTTGTATGTTTGGAACGTTGAAAGGTATGTATATTTTCCTATCATGTGTCAGGTACCATGTTAAATATAGCATATATAGAGATCAAACACAGAGCTTTCAAAACATGCTCATACCAGTGAGGATTATAACCAAACCATTGTGATAATTCAATGACTTCATAAAAAAGAAAAGCACAAGATGTTACAGGTACATCTCACTTATCCCAAAACACAGTGAGTAAGTTTACATCACAAGACAAAATCCTAATTATTTTCCTTCCTTGTCCACTGAGGGATTAGGGGGATCTCCTTTCTACTTAACATGGACAATGATTGAACAGTGGGTTTTGTATGATCTGAATGGGTAAACAGAATAGTATTATAAAAATTGCTAAATAATATCACATGACTTTATCCAAATTTTAGGTTTTTTTGTAGCTTTAAGACAAAGACTATTTCCTTTAAAAATTAAAAAAGACATGATAATGTCAATTATTATTTATGTGAGGTTCTTTTTACTCTTTCTGCTTTTTCCTACTTATTTAATACAAAATTGCTTGTAAATGTATAATATACAAAGCACATTGTACAAGACATTGTACAAGAAATACAAATAAAAGGTGATCAAAAATGAGCAAAAACTCTATTGAGCTTTCTTTCCATTTTATTTCATCATCTCTAAAGCCAATCTGTCATATATTATTCATCAGGAATCCAATTGTGCTTTTCTTCCTCATTGTATTATTATGATGAGATCATTATATTAATACTGCACATAATTTAGTTAAGATTACCTTAAGGACCTATTCAGTTGTTTCTTTGGGTTGCTTTTCGTGAAGAAGAAAACAGCTTTAACAACCCAGGAATCAGTTATAGCTTCATTATCACATCTACCCATATATTCATTCAGGTTTCACAGACCTCAAATATTAATAAAGCCACCAAGTTTCTAGCTATTCTTAGATATCCTATTTTTAAGGAATGTGCTTTTGTAATTTAGTCAACTGTAAATGCTTTCACTCTTATAGTGTTTTAGACTTCAATTTCACTTACGAGACATGAATACTGCATAATACACCTATCTGAAAGATTTATATTCTCTCTGAGCAATTGGTAAGGACTGTAACAATCTTTACAGGAACAGAATAAAATGCCATACATAGTCTTCTTGGATGATTTGGGATGTTAGAAAAAAACAGGAACTTAAGTGCCAAAGTGTATCAAGACTTTGAACAAGTCATCTACAGAGTTTTTGTGTCCAGTGACTGTTAATGTAGGCACTGCTATATGTTTAAGCCAGTGAGAGACAAATGTAGCACATTAACTTTATATTTCTCAAGCTATGCATTTAGACAAATAGTCCAGTTTGTATCAAGCTAAAATAGTCTGCTTAGCAATGAAAATATGCAAAAAGGGTCAGCTAGTGTCACTAGAAAAATCTCTGTTCAAATGTAAATGATCAGAAGGGGTTGGTAATGCCCATAGCCATTAGGAAACATTTACATATTAGCATAGATTAATGTAATCAATTATTCAAAAGAGTGAACACAGAGCTGTGGTCTACAGAGCAGTACTGAAAATGCAGTTAAGAAATAAAGAGAAGAGAAGATATTGTTACTAGGTAAAATAAGTGCCATGATATAATTCTTGAAGGCAGTTAAGGATTATAAGTACAACTTTATGTTATATTTATTAATGACCTTGTCATGTATGAACCTATTATAATAGAAGGTTAATTACTGTGGAACCAAGTAGATTGGAAACTAAATTTTAACCTTATACTAGTCCCTGATGTTCAGTACAGACTCATTGTGTAACACACTGTTGTCAGCCACACTGGTATCCCTTCAGTTATTTTAAAAAATATTTTTATTATCTCTAGTAGTTGTACAAACAGCTGCTATTCACCGAAGCAGTTTATATATACAGTGTGTCATGAATAATTTTCATCTCTTTCACCACTCTCACCCACCACTCTCAACCTACCCCTTCCCTAACTTAGCTTAATTTTAGGTTATGCATAGAATATTTTTGCCATTTAACAAAGCAGTTTATGTATACAATGCATCTTGATTTCTGTCACCACTTCAACATCTTCACTCCCCTTCCCTTGTATTTCTCAATTCTGTGGTATATACAATAAATTCTTAACTATACTTTCTATCTTTCCCCTTTCATTGTCCCTTTAGCCCTACCCTCTTGCAAGTACCCATTTCCTGGGGCTTAGTTTGTTGGGCTTTGACAGTTTTTTTTTAAAATTATATTCTATTTGTGCTCTCCACAGACTCTATTACACTTCAGTTAAGTCATTTGTAATCCTTTATTTATTTGTAGATTTACAGGTACCTTCTAGTTACAACAAGTGAGAGAAAACATGCCACCTATGTTCCTCTAGGTCTGGCTTACATAGGGTAATAATTTTTTTCCAAGTTTTTCCATTTCTTATAAATGGCACAATATCATTCTTTCTGATGGATGATGATATGCCACATTTTCCTGATCCTTTCATCTATTGAGGGATTATCTTGGCAGATTCTGTATCTTGGTTTTGGCAAATAATAATGCTTCAGTGAACATGGTTGTGCTAGTAGCTTTAGTGTGACCTTGTTTGTGCTGTGTTGGGTAAATGCCCAGGATTGGAATTGCTGGGTCATAGGGTAGTTCTTATGCTAAGTTTCTTTTTTTTTCTTTTTTTAAAGAAACTCTATACTTCTTTCCAAAGTTGTTGAAACAGCTTACATCCCACCAACAGTTTAATAGACCTCCCTTTTGGCCACATTCATGCCTGTGCCACACATATACTTCCCTGCTAACATACCTTCCGGTCCTTGATTATCACTTTATCTAACAATTTCTTTTGGATCCTTTAGACCTTAATTTTTCCCCAATCTCCTCAGAGAGGACTTTCAACACATTTCCTAGCTACTCAAAAACATGAACACACACACACACACACACACACACACACACACACAGCATAAAGATTTATCCCTGAATTATCACATGGCTAGTGTAAGAAATATTTATCAAATTACAAATTTAAAATAGTAGATCTTTGTTTTTTATTTTCTGTGTGAGATCCAGAATCCATTGCAGCATGGAATATGTTTGTTTTTTGTTTTGTTGTTTTTTTTTAATTATACATGTGAGTCAACATAGGGCATGGTTTACAAAGAAGAAGTAAAACATTTGTTGAATGACTTTAGTGTCAAGATTCAATTTTATCTGGGATAAATTTGTATGATCACACAATTTTAAATCCACTGACCCTATATAATTTGATGTAGTACTATAAATGCCACCAGGATTAAACCCAATTTTTTGTATTTTTCTGAAGCTGCATTGGGCAGCTAAGCATGACCATGCAATCTGGTCTCACTTTCAGTGTATTAAGCTTGGTCTCCAATGGATTTTAATGATCCCTGGCAAATACACTCTGGTCATATTCTGCTCCCTTTCATTCTCCTAATGAAGAAACATATCTTTCCATAGTCACATTTTCATTGATGGTGCCTTACAAATATGGGAATTTTTTCACTAAGAAGCTATTTTCCCCCACCCAGAAGGTAATTATCTCCACTACTTGGAGTCCATATTTGGTGTCTCTACTTTTTCACTGCCCATATTTTTATGTAAATGTTTTTGTTCCATGGTTTGAGTTCAACAGAACCCACCCTACTCTCACATTCAGGAATCTTATTTCCACACATCATTTTTCTTTTTCTTAATGGATATTTCCCAATCATTATAGAATCATGCTGTTATTTTGTGCACCCTAAGCAGTAAAAATAGATAGATAGATAGATAGATAAATGAGTTCCTTTTATTTGGTATTTTTCTCCTATGAGTGCCATTGAAATTTCTTACAGCTTTCTTGTGAAACTCCTGAAAGAGTTGCTTGTATCAAAAGATTCTAATTCCCCTTCTATCTTCTTCAATCAACTCTAGCTATCTTTTCAAACCTATTACTCTACTGAAAGTATTTTATCAACATCACTTTGACTCCTTGGGGACTAGCCAATATCAATTTTCTTCTTACAGTTTTGACCTACAGTCACATTAGATATGGTCTACTGCTTTTGGAGTGTATCCAGTTGTTGTTGTGTTTTTTTTTCCATTTGCAATCTAGAATACTATACTCTTGTTTTTCCTCTCCCTTCTGTAATTTCTCCTCCCAATCCTATTTCTTCATCTCAGATACCTCTCTTAAATCCCAAGCTTAAATAGTCAACCTATATTTAGATGACCCTAATCTAGGCTGATTATCATTATTTTTTCCATAAACATGTTTGATGTATTATTTTTCTTATATCTGGGTTTATACCATCCCTTTTGGATACGTACATTTAAAATTTTTCTCTTTTCAAAGCTTCTCACTTCACACAAGATATTGTCAAGAAATTCTCTTGGTTTTACATTAGTGAAGAGAGGAAGGAGAGATGCAAATATAAAAACATGATGCATATTCAACAAAATTAGCAAAATCAAGGGAAGGGGTATTGTTGGGAGGGATGGGGGAGATATAACAGGACTGACATTGATTAACATTCATTGTATTAATAAATTACTGCTCATGACAACCACTTAGTGCAGGTACTTAATTATAAAGATAAAATTTTTAAAAATCTCCAAAATACCTCCATTTCTCCAATCTATCATCTGATTATGAACCAGCAAAATTTCCAGCTGAGGTTACTGCTACAGCTTTTAAGGAGTGTCCTTCATTCTTCTCTTGTTCAAATGCTTGGTTTATATGTACCACCAAGAGAGAACAGTTTTTCCTTTGTCACTATTGAGTTTTGAACTCGGGTTCTTATACTTAAAAAATATTTTCTTGTAAAAATGCTGTATAGAATAGTTACAGTTACATCAGTAAGGTAATTAGGACATTTCTCATTGGGCATTGTTACCCCATCCTTGGTTTTTCTCCCACTATCCCTTCCCTTCCTTACCTCTCCCACTCCGCCTCCTTCAGCCCTGCTAAAGAAGGTTCATTTTCAACATAATATCATTGTTGCAATGGGTCATCCTGTGTCCTTGTTTCAGCAGTTTGTTATTCCCATTCCCCTCCCCAAATTAAATAAATATATATACAAGATGCAGGGCACCAAAATCAAATACAGTGACCACAGGGATATACCATAGGAGGAAAAACATACAAAAGAAACAAAGAAAGAAATCCCATAATACATTAAAAACAACAACAAAGGAAAACCTCTTGTGTCCATATCTTGGGGTTCATTCAATTTAACATCATCTTATATGGTCATATGTACATAGCTTTTTAAGTTTTATTGCTCATCTGATAAGATGTTAGGAAATAATCTTGCACCTTTTCCTGGATTAATCATTCATTTTTGGCCCTCTAACACTTTAGCCATTATCTCCAATGCAGTTTTTTGGTTGGTAATTTGAAGACAACAGTCTCTAAGACTTTTGTGCTCAGGTTGGCTTGAGCCTGGATCCTTAAATATCAACCTCCTGAATAACTAAGATTACAGACATGCGCCACAGGTGCTAGACAGAGTGAACTTTGTGTATGTGCTGATGCTTGGGCTTGAACTCAGAGACTGGGTACTATCCCTCAGCTTTGAGGGTTTTTTTCCTCAAAACTAGATTTATTAGTTGAGCCACAGCTCAGCTTCTGCTTTGTTGGTAGTGAAATGGAAAGTGGAGTCTCACAAGCTGTCCTGCCTGACCTAGCTTTGATGTGTGATCCTCAGATCTCAGCCTCCTGAATAGCTAGGATTATAGACATGAGCCACCAGAACCCAGCAGAGTGAACCTGTTAAGGCTAAATCAGATTATGTCATTCAAGTCACAACAATTTGCTCCCTCATTTTTTTCTAACTTACAACTGCCAAAAAGGTATGAAGAAAAGTTTGGGTGAGTACCTCCATGTTGGACTAGTTACCTTGGTTGATCTCAAACCACAAATAATTAATGTCTCCAAAAATGACATACTTCACTCATCTGACTTTATTTCTTCTCCATATTCTTTTCTATGCTTTTGATTTTATTCTCAATTGTTTTGTTGTTCACAGAATTACCCAGTGATTTCTTATCTTAGCAGATTTTCACTTGACTTTCCTCTTCCTAGAATACTCTTTCCACAGATATCCACCAAGCTCACCAGATTACCTCCTCAACTCTGTTTCCATTCAGGCTCACAATGAACATTACCTAAACTCATAATTACATTCACCCTCTGCTATTTGTTCTTCCATAGCACATACCACTCTCTTACCTTATCTTTCATTAAAGGAAATCTAAATACTGTATTACTAGTTTAAGTATCCTAAAAATGTAGATCAGTGTGAGGTTTGTAGCAGATAATCAATAAATTGATGAGTGAGTGACTGAAGTACTTACTGGCCCATCATTGTTGAACAAATTAACATATATGGCTGACCTTTCCTTCATCGATAAAAACAAAATGGATGATATTTGTTCTCATCAGCATTATGTGAAATAAGATAGGTGTAATTGCTTCACACCCTGGATGAGAAGAATATTATCATTTCCTTAGGAAGAATCAATTGAACATGAAGATAATGGGAAAAAATGAAAGCTGTGAGGAACAAGTCTATGTTTCATGCTTTTTCTGTGAAGTTCCAGAAAGTTTATCCATAGAGGATGGGGCAAAAAGAATATCAATTTACTGACCTAACAAAAATCTGGAATTATTTAAAACATTCATTATTAGCATAATTTTTCCATTGACCAAATCGCATATAAAGGCAAACTGTATATAAAAGGCAAAATTAAAAATCCCTGATTCAATTTGCTATCTGAATGTCTTTCAGGAAGCTTGGTATAAACAGGGTATTGTCCTTATGACAGATGCTGTATATGTAAATAGCAAAGTAGCCTGTTAAATGTAGAATGCGTTAATGGAAGTTACGAAAACTGATAATTTAATAATGCTAGACTAAAAAGGCATGGCATTTTCGTCAAGACTGTCCTGCCCTGCACTAAAGAAGGCAAAGCATCCTCCTTAACTCCAAAATGTACAAGTGTTAGAAAAATCTTGGCAATAACTGAAAGAAAAGTTTCTGATTCTCAGCATTCATGCTGAACCAATTTCCTTTAAAATTAGACATTATTTATTTATGCAAACATAATCTTGTTTCTGTTGAGTTCTGTAGGTCAGGATAATTATGATTCTTTCAGGTTGGTTTACCTAGAAATGTTCCGAATCACGTGCATGCTCTTATTTAATAAGTAATTAGTAAGCCTCTAACATGTACCAAACATATTTTCTGGATCTATGCTATAGCCATAGGGAAAACAGAACACTTGCCCTCACAAAAATTATATTTCAAAGTGAATAGAACTATTATTCATCTGTAAATGTATAATGTCAAAAAGTTAATTTAAGTTGAATTTTATTATATGTATTTAATTTGTGGTCACTTTCATGTACAGCTAATTGTTTACTGGCTTACTTGCCATGACTTAAAAAATGTTCTTATTTCTCTGAGAATAAGAAAGATATTAGCTTGACTACAGAATAAAGTGAAAGGACTGGAAAGGAACTTATGCAAATGAGTAATCTGAAATTTCACCAGTATTACTGCCATAGCCCCATGGCCTGTGAGGTAATTTCTACCTCTTTCCCTGAATCTAGCAATTCCTAAGATGTCTCAACCATTTATAGTGAAGACAGTTTGAGGGAGGAGGGTTCAGGGTGAAAAGAGATGTGGATTTGCTTTTGCAAAATTATTAAAATAATTTGCTTGGTGTCTACCATTCTAGGGAAACTCTTACTAAGAGTTCAAGGTGTAACAAAAAGATTAAAATTGTTATCTTCTAAACCTAGTAACATTATAGACCACTATATGATTCTTACAGTATGCATAAATCTGTGCAAGTATATCATTTCATCATTACTCATATTGGTATTATTGATTCAGTGTAAATAGCATGAGTCTTTTACACTCAAATGAGAGTCCTAACTACCTTCAAGTTGGAAATCCGATGAATATGGCTACATATATGATGTCCAACATGTAATTTTTTGAAGTAATTATCATTAGGTAGTTAAACAGCAAAGGTACCATTTAACAAACCAGTTTATAAATATAGTATATTTTGATCAATATCACCCCTTTCAACATTCTCAGTCATCCCTCCCCTATTCACCCTTTCTTTCCCTTCACTCTTCTTAATGTTGTAGGATATATACACTGTTTTTTTTTTTTTTTTTTTGTCAAGCATGGGGACTGAACACTGGGCCTGAGCACTGTCCCTCAGCTCAGCTCAAGGCTAGCACGCTACCACTGGAGCCATTGCACCATCTTCAGCTTTTTCTGATTATGTGGTGCTGAGGAATATAATCCAAGGCCTCATGCATGCAAGCCAAGCACTCTACCACTGAGCCATGTTCCTAGCCCTACACGGGGTTCTTGCCTGAACTTTCCCCCTCCTCTTTATTTCTTTACCTGAAAAACTGCAAAAAATACTTTTATCTATCACAGGAGGCTGCTCTGAGGAGTAATAGGGCTAAGTGATGTGAAGAGTTTGGCATAGAACCTGAGACACTATAATCATGTCATCATTCTAAGTACTAACTCCTAATGCTAAGCAAATAATAAAAATGCTGTAATAATTATTCACTTTGCAGAATTTTCAGATAACACTACAGATATTGAAATTTTCAGTTTTGTTGTTGAATATGTTTAGTAAACAGTTACAATTACCTGTGGTCAGCTGGATAGACATGTATATTCTATTGTTTCATGCTGCTATTGGTGGTTTGAGGAAAACAGTTTGGGACAACAGAAATATCCTTTAGCATCTTTGTTAGTTATTCAGTGATTATAATTAGTGGGCCTTTTCAGAAAAGTCGAGTGACTCATTATTATATGTTGTCTTTTTCTTCTCCATAGTTTGTTTTCTTAAAGGCATCTTTAGTATTCTTTTGGCTCTTAGTGAGATAATTATGTAAACAATGGGAATAAGGAAATGGTATGCAACCCTACAGGATTACTTACTAATTGACCACCCTACAGGATTACTTACTAATTGACCAGTTGTTGAGAAAGGTAGTTTATGATAGGGAAGCTATATTAAGTATATCTGAAAAATGTATCTTATAAAAATGTATCTTATAAAATGTAGATTTTCTGCATTTTGTGCAGCATTTTTTAAAGAGGAAGGAATAAGATATTCTACTCCAAAACACATTCAGAATTGTAATATGCACCTTGGTATTTTCAATCATTTTGAGTAATTTAGATCAGTTTATCCAGTGTCATATGTTTAGAAATTCATTCATAGACTTAAATGCCAAATCCCTTTTGTTTGACCCCAAATTCAGAGCTTTTAAAAATTGCCTTTTAACTTATAGGCAAATTCCTAATAATAGCCATAGTTGGTTTCTCTTAGGGTTTTTTTTTGTTTTTAACTTAACTAATGTAATTTTAACCACTGCATTTCTTAGTGATCAAAGAAGAAATCATTTGACATTTCAACCATAATTATCCATATCAGCAAATATTTACTAAACAGGAAGTAAAAACATATAAACATTTAGAAATAGTTGGTCAAAATTATGCAAATGATCAAATTAAATATGTCAGTTGCCCAAGTCTGATTACTTAGTTTTTTTTATTACAGATAAAACCATAATATGTATTTTCCTTCATATAAAAAGAGCTAATTCTCTTTAGCATAGAATAATTTGTGAATTCAGAAATATGGAGCTGGTATGCTGTGATCACCACTATGGGAAATTAAATATAACGTATATTTATTTATAACTTAGGTAATAGTATATTCTGCACAAAAATAACCTATATAGAAAAGTTTTATATTTTTAGAAAAAATTTATATTAAATGTCAATAGAAAGTAGATAAAAATTAGTCAAATCATTATCTGCAAGTTTATCCAATCTGAGACTTTGTTTTTATATGTTACAATAATGCCAGCTAAGCCTTCTTAGAAACAAAGCAGAACTCTTTGGAAGTTAAAACTACTTATGTGCAATATCATTTTGAAAACTATCAAGGAGGATACTCATATATATATATATATATATTTAAGTTAAAATTGAAAATAAATCTTATTATACATAATTTATAAAGGTCAAATTATTTAGGGTTAAAATGATGCAAGTACCCTACCACTGAGCTAGAACATATGATCCCATAGTCAAATTTTTAATTGCCATCTATAAACCTACAGCCCCCAAAGTATACATTTTGTGTAAATGAAAATATATGTCAAGTTCATTTTTCGCCATAATGCCTTGTACAACTTTGGCAGGGGTGGGGGGGCGGGCCTAGGCAGAGGTGGGGATAGGGTAGGGAGATGGAAAGGGATGGGAAGGGGAAACAAAGGAAGAGGCAACAATGCTTGATAAGAAATGTACTCATTATCTTGTCCATGTAATTGTAACTCCTCTGTATGGTATTTTCACAATTAAAAAAAGAAAGAACCAAGAATAAAAAAAAGAAAGAAAATATATTTTTAAACTTCTGAACCTATATACCCAAATGTCTATTTGGCAGTTCTATTTAATGTCCTGAGCATATCTTCAATTTTACCATTTCAGATTAAATTCATCCAAATTGTTTCTCTTATAGCAATCTTTGTGTCAGTGAATGAAACTAACGTTTGTCTGGAAATTCAAGCTGCAAAACTGGGTGTATCCCCATCTACTGTTATTCTCTATAGACCACAATCATATCATCATTGACCTGTTTAAACCTATCTCTGGAATACCTTTCAAGCTTATTTCACTACCGTAGCTGCTACAAATCAATAGTTCACCACACAGTAACCACTCACATAACCAATAATCCTAAAGCAGAGTCTACTGTCAGCAACTCAGGATCAACTCTTTCACAACACATACATCATAACACTCTATAACTTTAATTTTCCCTGTTATTCTTTATATTCTGAATGCTAGATAAGAGTTCCTAAATATTTGTGTTCTATTTTGTAATAATTATATAAATTCAATTATATAGCTTGTATTATTCTACATCTGGCATTTCTATACAAACCATATGATATTACATATGCATCACATACAGCTATAAAATCTTTAATTTTTGCTTCTTTATAATATGGTACTGTACAGATAAATTCATTTAATTGCTACTTATGTTTATACACATAGATGACAGAGGATAGATACATAGTTAAACAATAGAATGGGAAATCTTCCATATAATCCAACATTTTCTTTCTAATATATGAACCCAGTGATATTGTTTAAAAATTTATAGAATATTCAGACTCATTCCTGAAATTTTACTTTGTGTTTATCACTCAACATTTTTTTTTCTTTCCAGTTCTGGGGCCTGGGTGCTTTTCCTAAGGTTCTACGCTCACGTCTACCACTCTACTACGTAAGCCACAGCTCCTTCAAGGTTTTCTTTGGGTCATTGGAGAGTCTCCTGGGCCTTCCCATGTGGGATAACTTTGAACTATGTTCTTTAGATCTCAGCTTGTGCCTCTAGCACCTGGCTCTAACACATTGTTATCTTTGACCTTATTTCTACTTTCTTATTTTCCTTGAGTTCTTGTTCAAACTTCCTATCAACTTGAGGTCTTGTTTCTAGATGTTACTTATCATAATTAAATTTGTGAAAGCAATTTTTACATTCAATTATTTTTTAAACTTAAGAGAGTAATAGTAAAAACTTTATTTTAAAAAGAAAACTTTCAGAGGGTTCAAATATGGCCAGATAACTTCACAGAGTTTAACCCACACACACAAACACAATCACACTGCCTTTATTCTGCTTTAATTTTTTTCAGTGACATTCCTCATAATTTAGAAAACAAAAGAAATGCACCTTGCTAATCTGTTTGTGGGTTTTTCTATACCAGTCTTTTAAGTCACGAAAGGCATTGTTCTCTTTTCTCTTTTCCTTCAAATAACATTATCTTTCTTTATATATTAAATCTCAGTGTCTTCCCTACTTTGAAGAGTGATTTGTACAGTATGCTTTTTTTTTATTTGTGAAGATACTGTACAGAGGGGTTACAATTACATGGGCAGGATAATGCGTACATTTCTTACCAAGCATTGCAGCCTCCTCCTTTTGTTTACCCTTCACATCCCTCCCCAGCCCCCCCCCTCCCCCCCAATCCCAATCTTTCTCTTTCCCCCCTTCCCCCCGCCACACCAACGTTGTACAGTATGCTTTTATTCTATGCTTCAATCTACTTCTACCTCAATCCCTTTGCTTAGCAAGTGTGTATTGTTTACTCCAGCAGTACAACTGCCTTTCCAAAGTCTCTGATTCTCTTGGATCACAAATCACCCTCCTCATGAACGTGATTATTGATACCTGATCATGTCTTCCTGTTGTGGAGCCTAAAACATCCTATTTGTATTTAGTATATCAATTTAGGTATTATAAAGCACTTAATAGTTTATTTATGGCAAATTTTCTCATTCCCAGCCAAGAACTGGTAGAGCTGAGAGAATAGAAAAGCAACCAGTTTATAGCAAGTACTCACAGAAACAGATCTAAAGTCCCTTGTCAAAAATCAATTTACCTTTTTTTCTCTAATACATCCACAACTTTGGTGCACATATTTATCTACTTTTCAAGTCTATAGCATAGCATACTGAAAGTTAGGGTGGGATAATATATTACATGGATGATTACTTTCATACTGCCAAAATAACACCTTCAAAAGGAAAAGATGTATCAAGGATGTGAAAACCATGTAATTGTGTAATACAGAATAAAACAGTTATAATACAGGAATGCTTCAAATACACTGAGAGGAAAACATAGTACCTGAAGTTCCTTTCCAAACCCAAAGGCATACATTTTATTGTATTTTTCTGTTTAGTTTATATATTTTTAGAGCTCATCTGCACCTAGAAACACAATAAATGTTGTCAGTAAATAATGGAAATTCAGCACCTTCACTTCTGGAAATCAGAAACTACAAAAGCAGTAGCATAATCCTGATTCCCAGACAGGATCAGTAAATATCACCAAGGAAGTGGGGAAAATGATGGATTTTGACTTATATTGATCACGTACATGAACACTATGTAGCTATGTCTCATATTTAATTTAGTTTTTCAAATAAGAAACTGCTATGTGTGATCAGACCACAGAGTTAACAGTTTGTAACTAAAAGTACCAAATCCCATGATTCAGGAATCACAGTTATAGTTTCAGTGAGTTTACATCCTTTGAAAACATGACTTCAATGTGCATTGTACATACATTGACATACACAGAGCAAGTTCAATCTTAGTAAGAGGACTTGGCTTCAGAAAAATAAGATGAATTGGATGATAGAAATGGAGGGCATAACTAATACATGTTAATGTTTTTTCAAAATCTTTATATGTCTTTCAATCAGCTGATTTTGGCAGTTAGGTGATTGAACTTCTAAAATATTTGAGGTATATTTAGTATTGAAATAAAGATAGAGGTTCTCCACAAAATGAATTTGTTGTTGTTTATTTTTCTGTTCAGAGTTGTCTCTTTTTAGCAGTAAATTAGATAATATGGTTGGAACTATTTTCAGCCTTGTGAGTCAGGTATAGTGGTACATACTTGTAGTTCCAGCAGTTAGGTCATAGAGGTTGGAAGACCTTGAGTTTGAGGCTAGCTTGGGTTACATAGTGAGACTCTTGTTTCTAAAAATACCACCCAGACAGGCGCCTGTGGCTCACGCCTGTAATCCTAGCTACTCAGGAGACTGCCATCCAAGGATCATGGTTCAAACCAGCCCGGGCAGGAAAGTCTGCGAGACTCTTATCTCCAATAAACCACCCAGAAAACCAGAAGTGGTGCTGTGGTTCAAGTGGTAGAGTGCTAGCCTTGAGCTGAAGAGCTGAAAGATAGCGCCCAGGCCGATAGTTCAAGCCCCACGACCAACCCAAAAACGAAATAAATACCACCCCCAGTAAAATGTGTTAATTCTAAATACTCTAATAAAATTTGATATTGTGATTTGTCCTAACATAGGTAGCATATTTGATAGATTTTATAAATTTCAAGGCGTATGGGAGTAGACAAATGGAGAGAATATAGGCAAATACAGTCATACGACTCAATGTACATATGTGGAAATTGAGGCAGGTAAATTGAGGACATGGGTGTGCTTGTGAGAGATAGGAGAGAATGATGAAAGGGGTCTTATTGATCAAGATGCTTTGTATTCACACACTGGCAAGAACTGAAAACCTTTTTGCAATTACCTAAGAATAATAAAATAAATAAAAATATTTTTATCTCTAAAAATATAAAAATATCTCTCTCTACATATATACTAACACACACACACACACACACACACACACATATATATATATATATATATATACACTAACACATACATTGAGCTATTAAAAAAAGCAAAGCCAACAAAATGAGCATAAGCAACACACAGAAAGTCAGAAATGGTAGGAATACAAATGATATCATTTGCATTTCCATAAATTTTACTGAAATATAAAATGCATTATTTTCCCTTAGATTCTCAGAGGGATAATACATAAATCTTCCAGAACAAATGATCTCTACAATATTTTAATGAAGACAGCTATATTGAGTATCAGTTCAAGTTTAGAATGCAGCTCCGAAAATTCACATTTAGAAATTACTTTGCCATTTGAAAAATACTGTGGTTTTGATTTATAGAGGCAAAGAGAAGAGCAAAGCTGTGTCTGCAAACCATGAGGTATTTTTTCCAGTGCTTTGCTATCCATTATTTTAAAACAAATAATCCTGACCTTTGCACAGAGATGCTCAGTCCACAGTAACTTATACTCCTAGGTCATACAAGACAAATGAGATGAAGAACACTGAATTTTAATATTAACCCTTCCATGATTTTGTTGCTTTTGGCTGAACTTTGCTTAATGAGATTCTAGGGATATGGACTGAATATAATGGAGATATTTGAAAAGCAGTTAGCCACTAAAATGATTTCAGAAATGCAAAAAGCTCTTCCAGCATTATATACCTTAACATTTTAAGCATATGGAAATCCTTATTTTTTTGGTATTTGTCTTAGCATATATTAATTGCACACAGAGATTTCCCTATGATATTCTCGATATATGCACATAATGTACTAGGATCATATGTTCCTCATCTACTCTACCTTCCTATTCTCCTCTCTTTTTATATTTTTAATGGATTTCATTATTCTATGTTCATACACATATTATGCACTTCAATCTTATTCACATCCTTTTCATTATTCCTTCTTCCAGTAGTATACTCCAATAGCTAAATTCTGATTCTTTCTCCTAAGAAAACCCAACTATGTTATAAAGGTATATAGAAATAAGTCTGTGTTATTACATATTGTAAGGGAATGTCATTTATAATACTTGTTTGGGAATTTCTGATAAAGCAAAACATGACCCTCTTGAGGAAATGTGTCTACAGAAGCACCAGGAATATGTAAAACTTGAGTTGAACCTGAGACAAGGCAAGGAGAAAAGGAATGCTCCTGTGAGAAGAGTAGCAGAGGGAGTTGTACAGAGATAAAAGATTAAGGCTCACATCTGTGGAAGGAGTTGAATGTAGACTTCTTCCATTAAATCTAGGGATGTTTATTTTCATGATAGATTTCCTATGTGCTTGATTTTAAATTTTGCCATTATTCCTAACTACCAAATCTAAATGTGTTTGAAATAGAGTAAAATAGTTACACTCTGAATCTACAATAGACAGTATCTGCTCCTCTGACAGACACCATTTCTATCTCTTTCCTAGTCTGGGCTGCCTTCTATAGAGAATGCAGAGGGTCAACACTGACCCTCTGTGTTGCCCCTGGAACATCACTATTGGCTGCTATCTTTGATTTCATGATGTAGCTAACACTTCTCTGCCTCTCGGACCTCTGTGTGTAACTGTCCACCTGCCCAACACCCCATTATTGTAGCACTCATGACAGCTCCTGGGACACACCACTATATCTGGTCCTCAACTGGCATCTTTGCACACTAGTTGCTTTATCTGGCAGAAGATTCTTCCACTTACTCCAAATGGCTAACTTTATATCATTCGGGTACAATCTTAACTTTGTTTTGTTTTAAATCTATCACTCTATTACGACAGCTTTTTAACATACATAGCATCTGGGGCTATGTTTTATCATCCTATTATCTGTGACCAAAAAAAAAGGAGGAGGAACCTTTATGTCTGTTACTGCTATGTCCTCAGCAGAGAGAAGTTTCTGTCAGGAATAGCTAATTTTAGGTGAGCAATTGCTCTCCTGTTTCTAAATTCTATAATATTAATCACATTGAGACTTTGGAAACATAGTACAATTAAATCTGTATAATTCCTATTCTTTTTTACTCCTATAAAATTAATCATGAACAAGAGTTCTCTTATGTCTGCATGTGGACACATTCTTAAAGAAACATCTAAAGTTCTTCATATAAATTTGTAATTTACCCATCAATAGTTTTAATCCAAAAGACCAAGGACCAGTTTTCTTCTCTGAAAAAGAAATACAGCTTGACACCTCCTCAGAAATGTAACTATTTAAAGAAGAAACTATTTTACTTTATTCTCAGCAGCTTGCAATTATTAACCATTCAAACATGAACAAAATCATTGTCACAGAAACCCAAGAGGTTTCTTTTTGTGTTATGCATGAAGTAGAAAAAATTGTCTATTAAATTAAGATGATGTGTAAGACAGAAAACTAGAAGTTAATTTTCATATTAACTGGATATTTAATAAGTAAAATTTTGCAAAAATCAACTGAGTTTCCTAAAGGGAAAATAGTAAAGTAGGATGTTGGAAGAAAAATAACATAAGTCTCTGGTTTCATGAGGAAGCCCAAAGTCTCTAGTTTCTTCATTAGAAAACCAGTTTTACATTAATTTTCTCTGATAGTGGACCACAGCATAATTCAAGTTCTATAACAGTGGTTCATTACAGCAATTTTTTTCCTACAAATTCAGCAGTGTTCCTTCAGGGACTTGGTAAAGAGTGTGGAATAAAGTTTGGCATGTGATAGATAGTGAATATTGAGTAGTTGAAAGGCTTGGTCTGAGCATTGAAGAGAAATGCTTGCTGATACACATTTTAACAATTAATTATACCCACCAGTGGAAAATAATTTCTAAATTGCAGTAGATGTGATTGTTTTCTGCAACAAATGAACAAGCATAATTTATACTGTGTATACCACTTGGCAATAGCAAGGAGAGTTAATTGAGTCTGGTGACAGGAATAAGGGAAACATGACAGAGTTGATAAAACTGGACACTCTCCAAGACTCTCATTAATCACGTGACTAATATGAAAATGAATGCATCATGCAAATTAGAGGTGAAAGAAGCTTCCTGGTTTGGAGAGATACCAGCATATAAAATTGTGTGTGTTCTCAACACTGCATCAGGCAGTGGCATGGGATGTGTCAATGTCATGCTTTAATTGGAATATGGCAGTGGGTGGGACAAGCTTTAGAATTAAACATAAATTTCCATAAGATTTAGCCCGGTGAAAATGGTTTCCAGTGATGCAGAAAAACACTTCTGAAACCGTCTTCAATAAAACCATGGATGTATTCAAGCTATTCCAAGAAGTAGAAATAGCCTTAAAAAAAAGTCTGGCATTGTAATTTCTCTAAATTCTTCTAGTAACCAACTTTGCATACACTCTTTTTTTCTGATTCCAGTTATATTG
Organism: Dipodomys ordii; assembly: GCF_000151885.1. Taxonomy (NCBI): domain Eukaryota; kingdom Metazoa; phylum Chordata; class Mammalia; order Rodentia; family Heteromyidae; genus Dipodomys; species Dipodomys ordii. The sequence continues at coordinate 2,989,097 of NW_012267241.1, forward strand.
AAATTTGAAGCATTTATGTCTGATAAAGAAGTCTGTGTCTTTCTATTCCTGAAAAGATGTGATACATATATACATATATATATATATATACTTGTCTGATTATCAATTCTATTCATTTTCAATCAGATTACCTCAATGAAACATGTAGCTGACACTTAACTGCATTTATTTTCCTTCTTTGAAAACTATATTACATTGAAACTTTAAATATTTGAAACTGTATTCAATTAAAGTTTTTCCAGTATTGCTACATGCAATTAAATGTCCTAGATTATATTATGTTAATAAGTGATGAGTTCTTCATTAGCATTGACCTTGATTAATTGGTTTCTACATCATATTTTAGAAGGAATGCATATATTTAATTTTTTTCTATGAGAACATCATGTAGGGTAGTGGGATTCTCCACATTTCCTATTGATAATGTAGTGACATGATTTTCTTAAGGTTAAATATATTAATTGATCCCCCATTCTAACAAGGCAAAAATAAATGCATTTTTGACAATTATAAAACTGAGCTGTCCAGAGAATGGATTACTTCAATGTATACATCTAGAAAAGATCATCTGAATATTTATGTACAAATAATAGTAAGAAGAAGAAGAAGAAGAAGAAGAAGAAAGTGTTGTTGGGTGCCTGTGGCTCATGCCTGTAATCCTAGCTATTCAGGAGGCTGACATCTGACAATCATGGTTCAAAGCCAGCCCAGACAGGAAAGTCCATGAGACTCTGATCTCCAATTAACCACTAGAAAGAAAACCAGAAGTGGTGCTCTGGCTCAAGTGGTAGAGTGCTAGCCTTGAGCTGAAGAGTGCAGAGACAGTGCCCAGGCCCAGAGTTCAAGCCCCATTATGACCAAAAAAAAAGTGTCAATGGTTTTATTCAAAAAAATCATCATATTTTAGCACAGTGGTACTGTTACCTTTTGAAGATTTTTTGTCTCAGGCTAAAAGAAATTGATATAAAATTATCCTAATTTGTTTCTCATGTAAATATAAAGTGTCTTCAGAGGCTTACTATTAAAATGTGAAGTTTCACTCATAATTAAATACATTCTCCTATGGTAATCTATCTACTTTACTTGTTCTTTGTTTGATTTTTTTTTTTTTTTTGGTCACTGTTCTTGAACTCTGGGCCTTGGTGGTATCCCTGCTAGCACTCTACCACTTGAGCCACAGCACCACTTCTGGCTTTCTAGTGGTTAATTGGAGATAAGAGTTTCATGGACTTTCCTGTCAGAGCAGGCTTGCAACCATGATCCTCAGATCTCAGCCTCCTGGGTAGCTAGGATTACAGGCCTGAGCCACCAGTGGCAGGCTAGCTAGCTTGTTTTTTAAAGTGTTATTGATGCTATTGAAGATAACATCAAACAAAATGAATATTGTTTGGCTTACTGAAAGGCAATACATCTAATGACCCCTACCATAAACAAGATGAAGATTCTCTGTTACCTTAGAAGCTCTCTTTTTGCCAATTGTAAGAAAAACTGTCTTCTATCAAAGTATATTGGTTAAAAGTTCCTCCTTTGGCCTTGTGTCTTGACTCTTTTCAAGGAAAATAGGAACTTCTTCAGTTTAAGAAAGGATTTGTAAAATGTGAGGTTTTGCCTTAAATGAGTTTCTTTGCAAAAAGTAATTATGACATTCCTCTTTTATTTCTGCTATTCAAGAAATAGTAGAAGAGGTGGGTATATTGTGAGATTACTTGCGAACTGTTACTTTGTTTTCAAAATCGTGTTATGTAAATACATTTTACCCTATTCAGAGTAGGAATCTTGAGCCAACTAGTCTGAGCTCAACTAGTCTGAGCAAAGGGGCAGGGTTTGATGCATTAGAAATAAATAGGAGAGCAGACTCGCTGCTCTGTTTGCTTGCTTGCCAGATTTTTGACTGCTGGCTCACCCTTCTGCACAAAAGTAAATTTGCCTTGCCTTCCTGAGACAATTTATTGTTTTCATGTTATGGGTTGTGGCTCCTGTTTTTGGAAAGCATATTTATAACACCTTATTGCTCATTATAAAATCCCTAATATCACCCCCTGTCATCCTTGGATTATCCACCTTCTGTGTGTGTGTGTGTGTGTGTGTGTGTGTATTTCTACCTTCCATATATATACATATATATGCATGTATAACATATATGCATATATACATGTATAAACATATGAGGTAGATACTATATTTTTGTTATAGGTTCATATATGCATGTATATATGTATATATCCATACTCTATACATGTGTAAGACATATGTATATTATATGTATAATAAAAAATCTATAGGTTTCAGTTTGTCACTTAGTTTTGTACTCTTTCTCTCCATTGTACATTTTAAGGAAAAGTGTACACATAGATTTGTGTCAGACTTTTAATTAAGTTTAACAACTTGATGAGATATATATTTGATATTGTGAGAGGACAACTTCAAATGTAATGCTGTATCTTGTTAGCAAAAACACGTATTATTGACTTAATTCCTTTGTATGGTTAACAGCCATTGAGAATTCATTAAGGGGTGAAAATAGTGACTGACATTACTACTAACATTTCTAATTTTCTTGATATTTTTAATGATTTTAATAAAACAAAATAGTCCATCAAATGCTAGTTTTACTGCACGATTAGGTTTATGCAGGAATTTCACACATATATAGCCCTACTGATTTTGAAAGAATGAATTGATTTTGTACTACTCTTCAAAAATAATCAGACATATTTTCTATCATTATGAATTTATTAAGCTAAACATACTCCATAGACCATATTTCATAGTAGGCTCTTGTCATCCATGATTTTTTTAGTACCCCTCATGTTCCAGTTATAGTCTATCTAAATGCATTCTGAGGTCTTTTAGTATAAATCTTGTAGGCATTGATCACTTTCTTCTTATCTGATATGATGGTGTGTGTCCAGCTTGTAATGATCATTTTCTACTACAGAACTTGACTCTATCATTTCTTTAAAAGACCTTTGAATAGTAAATGATAGATATAAACATTGTCATTTTTATCAGTGATTTCTCACAGATTAGCATTATATATTTGCTACAAATTAAAAAATAAAATATTTCACTCACTAGCTCTATTTTTCATATTTTCCTCTGTGTGTGTGTGTAAAATATATGTAGTTTCTATTCCTATTCAACTCAGCTAATATGAAAGAAGCTTTCTGACTTTAGTGTTGCTCCAAGACCAATATATGCCAAAATAATATAAAACTTACTTACCAAAATTAAAATAGGCCTAAATATAAAACTCAGTTTGAGACATGTTTGCATTTATACAGCAAGTGTTCTATCAGAAATGACTATATAAAGCAATAAAGTCTCAGAATATTGCTGTGATTTGTTTTAAGGGCTCATAACTAAGAATGTTAGAACTTATACATGAAACAGTTCTAGGTTCTGGCATAATAGCTTTTCTTCTGCTTTAAACTCTATGGTGTTTTGACTCACATTCTGTCTGCCAGGAAACCTGTTCAATGAGGTAAAAATATGAAATAAGAACAAAAGATACTTGTTGAGCATGCAGATCCAACAATTTAATAGGGAGATAATAGCCAATATTAATGATAATGAAACATGCAGAGTAAAAAGTCATACAAAAAAGGATAATCAATGTATCAGAGTACAAAGGTAAGTTATTACTTCTATCTCAACTTTGGGGAAGAAGTACTTTCTCTGAATCTTGGAGTATGAGTATAAAGCAGAGATGGCAGAAATCTTTTATTCCAGAAAGATATGCCTGGGAGCAAAGCTCAGGCTAAGCAACATGGGCTAATTATACTTCCCAGAAAGCACAAGGAACACTAGAGGAATACTCCCAGTAGATTTAATATTGCTTTCTGGGACTCATACAAACTAAAAAATACTGTCAGGAATTATTTTTTATAAGGCTAATAGCCTTCCTTGAGGTAATTTTAAATACTCTAATATATTACAAGACAAATATTGTGGCCTATGGCTCCATTAAACCTCTCTAACTACACATCAGAATGATCTAAGCACACTCTAAACAGAGCAAAGGAAACTGAGCTTCTGACAGGAATCTCTCTCATATGCACATTGACCAAGATCTGTGCAACAAGAGTTAGAAATCCTTTAATAATGGATTATTTTTACCACCTTTGCTAGAGTATCCTTCCCTCAAAGACAGATTTATACACAGTCATGTGAAATTAAAGTTTATTTCATAGACATATGACATTTCAAGAACATTAACTCTCAGACACTGCCTGGGTTCTTTATTTCCCTCCTCCCTCACTCCATCTGGAACACCAGCAACTTAGCATCTTTCTAGACTTGCTTCCTTAGTCATATCTTTTTCACACTTTTCTCCTTCATCCTCAACTTTAATAGCTCTAATAATTAAACTGGACATACCTGAATACTCCTGGATAGTCTCTGTTTTCTGAGGTCAGCAGATTAAGACCTAAAAACTGTCTGCAACTTCAATTATCCAAACAATAAAACATAATTGATAGGTTCTGATGACTAAGGTTTAAATCTTTTGGAGGAGAAGATAGTATTATTAGGCCTATGACAGATGAAAAACTAATCATAATATTTCCTCCAAGTAAAGAAGTAAAATACCCTCTTCTCCAGTGGCTCACTAAAACATTAATTCCAAATAGAGCTAATGGAGGTTGCAGCTGATTTATTCTATCATCAGGACCTTAAAGACATCCAATATAGATAGATGGTAACAAAATCTAAATATTTTTAATATTCAAATCATCTTTGGATCATTTTGGGTACCTAAGATTCTCAAATCAGCATCTGTCTATCTACATCTATAGACAGGAACTGTTTTTGTGTGTGTGTGTGTCAGTAGTGGGGCTTGAACTCTGGACCTGAGAACTGTCCCTCAGCTCTTCAGCTCAAGGCGAGTGCTCTACCTCTTGAACCACAGCACCACTTCTGGTTTTCTAGTGGTTTATTGGAGATCAGAGTCTCACGGACTTTTCTGCCTGGGCTGGCTTTGAACCATGATCCTCAGATCTCAGCATCCTGAGTAGCTAGGATTGCAGGCATGAGCCACCAGCACCAGGCATTAGGAACTCTTAATGAAAGAATTGGATTCTTTATTTTGTTACCTATGACAGTCAAAAGTAGAGCTTTTTAAAAATATTCAATGCTATATTAACTGATAATAATTCTTAAAGTATTTTAAGAGTATAATTAGAAGGTATAGTTATGTAAAGGAAAGATAAGAAAATAAATTTAAAAGAAATGAAATTAACCTTTTATGTCTCCTGATAAAATATCATGGGCTTTATTTAAAGATTCCACTTATCATTTAATTTTCTATTCTCAAATACCATTATAATATCTTTTCTATCTCTCTTAAACCAATTTTTTTTACCATTCCTCTGTAACTAGATGGGAAATGAATCTTAAAAGACATTTAGTCTGACCACTGATCTGTTCATGATCCTTTTTTTTTTGTTTAGTTGTGGGACCTGAACTCTGGGCCCGGGCACTGTCCCTGCGCTTTCAGCTCAAGGCTAGCGCTCTACCACCTGAGACACCTTCTTTGGGATTCTATCTATTTAGGGCTCATGTTTGTATCCATATACCCAAGAAAAACTATTGTATCTTTGGCAGTTCATTTCCTCTATTGAACAACAATTATTTATTGAAGTTTTACCAAAGACTTTAATCATTTTGTTGTTGTTATCTTCCTTCCTCTACATTAGAACCATGGGTAAAACAAACAAAAATGCTCCCTGTCCCATGTTAATTTTTGTCTGTATAGAAGTCCTTCAAGTTTTTGAGGATATTAAATATCCATCATATGACATTTTTCCTCAATAATCCTTTTACTTCTATGTCTCCTGTGGCCAACATGTAATTTCTATCTTCCTGTGTCCATCAGCGTTTAATATGTAACTTAAAGCTTCTCCTATACAATGAATGAAGTACTTCAACTAAAGGCAGACAGGGAGAAATTCTGTGTGTTTGCCACTCTTGTAAGTAAATACATGAAAACATCTTCACAATTTGATTCAAATTCCAATAGTCCAAAAAATATATCTGGGTTTTTTATTTTGGTAACTATTTTGCTTCATTGGATATTAATTGTTTCAGGAAATATATCATCCCTTGTTTTATCAAGAATGTTTTCTTGGATCCTAGTTTTCTTAAACTATTCGTAGGCATTTTGGAAGAAGAAGTGAAACATTCAGAAGATTGTCTTTATCATCTCCCACTGAGTGTTGTACCACTGCAATCTACTGTTCAACATCTATCAGAGTCCACCAGGATATCAAGTATAACATTTCAATTAATCATTACACTTCTGTGTTTTTAACCATCTTCCCATATGAATATGTATGTTTCTATATATCCAATAGCACTGCTAACATATTAGAGCAAATGGAAGAAAACAACAAAAACAAATAGATGACTTTCTACATATAAACAATAGTATAAGAGCATAACACAATTGCTGACTTATCTCGCCAATCATCTTCCCATGATGCACCACTTTTCTTTCATTAACCATGATTACAAGTTAAGTACCAATCTAAAGTTCATTAATGGTTCAAAATACCATTCAAGACTGTCTTAGAATCTAACATTAGTAGAGAGGGACATTTCACTTCATAGGAGTAGTCCTATATTCCCCTTCAATCTAATTTGACCTCTTAGAATTTCAATCCATCTTTACTAACATTTGCTGTATCTTGTGAGTCTCAGGGCAATTCTATCAAAAGAGGAAATAACAAATCAAGGAAGGGTAGCAGTCTTCTATTGGTCATTGTTACATTTCGTCTCCTCTTATCACCTTCTTTCTGAGTGCATTGTTTTCTGCATCTTCTGTATATCTTCATGTTTCTTAAATTTGGGAGAAGAAAAATTAATATATTTTAGTACCCTTGTAAGTCAAACATCTTCTTAACCAATTTCTATAGTCAAATCACAATAGAATCCAGGAAATCTCTTTTAACTCTCTCAATTTGTCAATGAAAACATTTCAGAAGCTCTTCAGTGGAAATATTTTCTTTTGTCCAATGACTATTTGAACACTTCATCTAATTTTAGGTGTACAAACCATGAACACCGGGATGTAAGAGGACATTCTCCTATCTTATTTCTATGGCAATGACCTTTCCACTGCTCATCTCCAGGTGTAGTTTTCTTCACATAAGATAATGAGAACTTAAAGAGTTGTATTCCATACCAGCTATCTGGTCATGCGTATTAGTACTTTTTAAAAAAATACATAAAGCTGCTCTTATTAATATGAATTAATCAAGATAATAAGTAATACTATTTTATTATAGTTCAATACCTATGGAAAAAATAACAGCATAAAAATTGTCTTTGATCCATGAGATTTTAAAACATAAAAGTGAAGAACTTATCAAATTTAGTGAATAATATCAAAGGTCGTTCAAAAGAGTTATACATCTCTTTCTTTGGTAATAGTAGAAGAAAAAGAAGAAGCAGGTATTTACTTCATTCTTTAGTCATCAACAGCCTTTTCATCTATTAAAAATTAAATTAAATATATGCTACAGATGGATCTCAGATTAGGTCGGCAGATTCCCTCAAATTGATCTGTCTGTGTAACAATATGAAAAGAGAAACATTTATAAAATCTTTATGCTCTTTCCCAAGTTGCAGTGTTGGCTCACGTCGTGTGAAACACAAGTTACCCTCAACTCAAGGCTCAAATTCACTGTCCTATCTCTATCTCACAAGCCAGCTCAGACTAGATTGCATAATTAAGCATCTCCACTTAGATAATGAGTTGAATATGAATTTCTGGAACTGGGTGCTGGATTTGGTGATTTTAACACGTGAGTAGAGTCCCAAATCACTGACATGGAACAGTAAAACAACCTGATGACATGAAGCCCTTAATATTATATGTCAAAAGAACTTAAACAAAAGATGCCAAAGTACAGCTAGTGGCCACCAAGTGCTAAGAACAAAGGTCATGTGCAGATACACTTGGCTGAGAATTCTGTAGAGTGGGTATGCTAAAGCTTACAAGCTAGCTCTTCCAGTCTGTAATGCTGTTCACAATTAATGCCGCTTCATTCTTGTGGAAAAGAAATTTCACATAACTTATAAGAAAATCAATTAAGAATGGAAGACTTTTTTAAGGTCACATAGATGGTGTTAGACTATTGCTACATGGAACTCTACCAATGAAAATTGAGGAACCAGTACAAGTTTCCATTGCTTTTCACTGAAATGTTGGTTGTTGGTATTATCAATGACAGTCAATGCTTATTTCCCAAGAGTTGGCAAGAAGGTCCTTGAATTAATTAAACTATTTTTCCATATGTACTATTTGTTGTTATTTTAGGTTATCCTCACTTCATAAATATGTAAAAAATGTGATCATACTAGTTCTGCTCACATTATAAACAAAAGTTGCCACTAAAATAATTTAGAAATGGTTACATCAAAGCCAGAATTAAACATACTAGACACAAAATTAATGTCACTATCTGTGTTTCTGTAGCATGGATACGTGGGGGGAAATGCACTATTACGTATGTTTTCTCCCTTTCTTTTCTTAGTTCTAAGATTAAGAGGGAAAAGAGGGTAGAGAACAGAAACACGTCTGTGAGTAGCAACTGACAGCACCTAACCAAGTGTAGAGGATGTGCACCTACCATGCAGCCTCTAGACTTGGCAAATTTATACATTTGGTGTTTCAGAAGGGAGGGTGATAATGAAAAGTGAATGATGCACTATGGAAATCAATTAGCAGCTGCGTGCCCTTGACTTCTAATCCAGTGCATGACTCAGAAACACTAGATGTTCCCATGAATGGTAAAGAGAGACCAGATGTTTAAGGGTAACTCACAGACTATAAATGAGAATTGCTGCTGAGGGAAAGAACAATGAAAACTTCATGGAGAAGTGTAAAGTAGGAGGAGAGAATCCAGGATAGATGTGGGAAAAATCTTTTCGATAAGGATGCAGGTTGTTCAGTAGCCAAGCTTGAATTCCTTTAAAGTGATGCTAGTGATCAGTTCTCCAGGATGACTGAAGTGGGTCCAGCACTACCAAGATCTTAGTCCTCTCTTGTTTACAGAACATCTAATGGATCTATACAGTGAGAGTTAATGAGGCATGCCCTGAAACTGACCTAACTTCCTTTCAGCAGTCAAGAAGTGAGGATGTTTTTGGTTTTACTAAGTGTGGAAGTGGATTGCCATACTCTTCCCAGAAATTCAAATCCACTCTGCACAGGAATTTTCATAGGACTTACATTCAAATCCCCTTTTGCAATCATTGATTGGATCATGTGGCTCTGACACCCAGAAGTTGGAGAAAGACAAGTCTTCCTTCTGTCTCCATCAGTTTGACAAGCTCAAAAGTTGCTGCACTGCTACATGCTTCAAATTGTTTACACATTGGTTTCCCATCCCTTTCTAAGTATAATTTCAGCAAAGATTCGGCTTTTGTAATACTTACATCTGAGTATTAGCTTAGGCTTGGATGAGATTTGCAATTATATAGATTCACTTAATTGCTTGAAGAAGCAGTATTAAATCTTCAAAGTAAACCACTATATTAGCCAGATTTTATTTATTTATTAATTCATTTATTTATTTTTGTCAGTCATGGGGCTTGAACTCTGGGCTTGGGAACTGTCCCGCAGTTTTTCAGCTCAAGGCAAGCACTCTACCACTTGACCCACAGCTCCACTTCTGGTTTTCTGGTGGTTTACTGGAGAAAAGTTTCATGGGCTTTCCTGCTCAGGCTGGCTTTGAACCGCCATCCTCAGATCTCAGCCTCCTGAGAGCTAGGATTACAGGCATGAGCTACCAGCACCTGGCTTAGCTGGATTAATTTTAAGAAAATAACTCATATGGCACAAAAGTAGTTGAATTTTGTAGCTAGCAGACATAATTGAAGCTTCCAACCACAGCTATGATATAAATTTCATTTATTCATTTTCTCATACTAAGGAGAGGAATATTTGTATATGTCTCACACCATGCAATGTAAATTAAAGAAGTATCACATTGCAAAAAAATTAACTGGACATAATGTAACAGAACATTAAACTGAATGTACTGGCTGGCCACTTAGTGTCATACCAAAGAGAATTGTAGGGAAAATATGTGTATATTATTATGTATATGTTATACACATATTAAAAATATATACATATATATATACAAAGATGGATACATAAGGATTCTTCATGCTTTTAAACAGGAAAAACTAAGAAAAATATTGGTCATGTGCTGGTTGTTGTAGAACTCTAAGAAGGAGTATACCAGTTTCTGACTAGGGAATTCAGACTAGCTTTGTAATGAAGTGTGATGATTAACTGTACACAGCAGTTTACTAACCACGAAGTACATTATCCTGTATGGGTATGTATGTTTCTTGGTAAGATTTCTTTTTTTTTAATTTAATTTTGTTGTCAATGTGATGTACCAAGGGGTTACAGTTGCATATGTAAGGTAATAAGTACATTTGCTGTCCAACATTTTTACCCCCTCCCTTGTTTATCTCCCACTTTCCCACTCTCCAATTCTGACCCCCAAAGTTGTAAAGTTGATTGTCAACATATTGTCTTGTGAGTATCGCTGTTGCTTTGGTTCACCCTTTGCCCTTTGTCTCTTGGTGAGATTTCTACTGTGATAGATAAGCCTGTGTAATAAAATGGACAGACCCTTAGCAAATCTGACTTACAAAAGAAGGAAACACACCCAAATAAACAAAAATAGAGATGAAACTAGGAATGTCAAAACAGAAGAAAAGCAAAATTTGGAGTAATATAATGGAATGCTTTGCAAACCTTTATGCCAACAAACTAGAGAATCTGGAAGAAATGGAGACATTCCTAGAAAATATTGATATACACAAACTGAACTAACAATATTTAAACCAACTAAATGGACCCATAGGGAATAATGGAATTGAAATGACAAGAAGACCTCCATCTAAGAAGAGCCCAGGACCTGATGGACTTCTTAATGTGGTTGGAATCCAAGCAATCAACTGAACCCCTAACTAGGAAAAAAAGAAGAAAAAGACTAAGTTAAAATTAGCTCTGCTTTCCTTACTTCGTGAACTAGCCATCAGTCTTCCCCTGTCCTTGGACTGGAACTTACATCCCTTCTCCCTGTTCTCAGGCATTTGTATTCAGAGAAGACCTATACTCCTGGTCTCTTGGATCTCTACCTTTGTGACTGAAGATTTGAAAATGTCTCTATTATAGCTAGAGAATATTTCTGTAAGTCACAGAGTAATAACATCTGTATGATCTGTCAGTTTATCAGAAATATAGATTCCTAGTCCTAACATTGAATTGAATTAATATTTACATTTTAACAAGATTTTCAATGAAATTTATATATACTGCAAAGTTCGTGAAGCAATTTTTTCTACTTCCTTAGTCAAAATATTCTTCCATCTGTAGAGGAATTTTTGTTTCTGCATCCCTTGGAGAAGCTAACAAGTTAAAGAGTATTCAACTCCAGCAAACTCAGAATCATATATGTTGTATTCATTTATGTTCAGTTTATTTTGGTATACACATGATGTTCAGTTGTTGTTAACTCCAGCAATCTGACCGCATCAGTTTTGAAAAGGAAGGAAACAGAACAAATTTTTTCCACACTTGCAATGCCTTTAGCAGGATGCTGCTCCAAGCTACAGTCCTATCTGCCCTTGGGTGTCCATGCTCTTCCTATAATCTCCTTTGTTGTCTTCATACTCTCCCAGACTATGAACTCACAGCTGTTAGCAGTATTATCTCTCCTCTCCCTTTCTCTTTTGCCATCACTACTGATCTTTCCCTCAGGGCCTACTTTCTGCTTTTTCTCCTGACAGCTAATTTTGTGCAAAAGTAATCTTAGGGTAAGGTGTTTGTGGTTGATAATAGCTCAATATTTTACCTCTCCTGTAGCTTTATTGCATTTTAATAGGAAGTTCCTGGAAATAAAATGGCTTATCTTCAACAGAGGGAATTAAACAGAAGGAGTGAAATTTGGGGCATCATAGCAGGCTAATGAGAAAGGTATTGTGGACAAAAAGGTCCTTTTCCCTCACTGCAGATTCTATCCCTATAGTCCATATTCTCCAGTATTGGCAAACAATGTTCATTCTATTTTAAGACCAAATATCAAGAAGTTGTTATGTCAGATAAAATTGACAGAAACTGGAAGGAAAAGGAAAAAAAATATTGGAAGAATCTGCCAGGACATAGTTTTGTCCAAATACTTTGCTGCCATTAAAAACACAATTAGATAAATGGAATTGGCTCTTTCCTTACAATTGAACGACTTATATCATTATTATTCATACCCATTTTAAAAGTCAAACAGAAACATATGCAAAACAATGACTCATGACCATGTAAGTAAAGAAACCCATTCTGATCAAGAAATGTATCTTAGTTTGGAAGTTTGTTTTGAATTTTATGTAAGTGAAAATATACCCCACAGTACCTATATCTGGCTTCTACCACCCAGTGTGTTGTTTCTAAGATTGAACCACATTGCTTGTTGTGTGCAGTGGTTGCAAAGTAATCGGTTCTGTGATTGCATTAGAATTTATTTATACACCATAATACTGATGACCTGTTGGCTACTTCTAACAGGAACAAAATGATAATGAAAATTCAATATATATTTAAAACCCATTAAAACCTGTAAAACTGTAATTGCAGTAGATTCCTGGCATTGCTCAGGGATGATATCACTTATAATAATATGTTCTGATGGATTTTTTTTTGCTATTTAACACATGTGACAAAATTTGAATGGTACCAATAGTAGCATTCGTTTGTTCCTCACATATATGTAGGAAAACAATGTTTTTTTGTCAGACTGTTACTTTTGTGCTTCCCAAGCTAGGGCCTATTAACCTAGTGACAATAGAAGCAAGACAAACACCTGAGCCAGTCTTCATTTGTATGCTTCATGCTTCTGTTGAACATCACACATGGTAGACATCCATTAGCTAAGTCACATGGCAGTCCCAGAGTTTGTGAAGAGAAAGAGAGAGAGAGACAGAGACAGAGAGAGGGAGGGAGAGAGGGAGGAAGGGAGGGAGCACATTGTGTCTACCATGAGGTCACAACAAACATGCCCAGATATAATATTAGTAAAGAGCTGAAAACAATATTTCAAAATATGGCATAGGTTATGGGTATGGTTGGCTTTGGTGCCCAGCTACAAACCAGCTTCTACATTGGTTACACAATTTTTTTTTACTGTGAAAATACTGTACAGAGGGGTTACAATTACATGGGCAAGATAACGAGTACATTTCTTTTCAAGCATTGTAGCCTCCTCCTTTGTTTCCCTTTCCCTTCCCTTCCCATCCTCCCCCCATCCCTCCACCCAGCCCTCCTCCCGCCCCCCCACCAAAGTTGAAAAGCTCGTTTTGGACATAACAAGTATATGTCTGAGTCAAGCAAAAAAGGTCAGATAAGTTGATGTTAGGGAAATGAACCCTAAGATATGTATTCAAATGTTTTTTTTTCTTTCATGTGATAGTTTCTAACACATTTATAAGATTATTTCTTTGTTGCTTTGTATGTCCCTCCCCCACGGTATAACCCCTTGCTTTCACTATATTTGATGTTGGTATAATTTGTGGAGAGGAAGGGAAAAAACAAATCGTTTAAATAGGGATACAGGTGCTTACACAATTTTATATCTCTCTTTACAGAGAATGTTCGCATGGTTCTACAAGTTCATCTCTAACAGAATTTACCATTCCGTTAGGCAAATACTAGCATGGTTTTATTGTTTTAATTTGCTCTTTGTTGCTTGGTAATAAAGTCATACAAGTTTACTGAGTTACTGTCTGTTTAAAACATCTCTCTGTGAAAAACTGTTTCCTACTATAACCATAGTCCATATTGATCCCTTTGAGTATGTTCTTCTGTTTCACTGAATAAGCACATCTCTTATTAAAATAGGGTATGACTGCCTAGATATTTTCATAAATTTCCTCCAAGATTATGAACTCAATGTGGGTAGATGCCAGTGCTGCATTTTTCAACATTGTAAACTCTGTGCTCATCAAAATGGGCACCACCGTTACACATTACAATCTGTATTCAGTTATTATGGAATAATTGATAAATGTATTGATGTATAATTACATTTGCATCAGTACTGACTAAGCCATGACTTAATGTCTTTCTCAAGGGAAAATTCCAGTATTATTCAGTATATGTGCACACCTGTGCAACATGTGATTTATCAAAACAATCCTCAGAGATAGGTATCAGAGTATATCATTTAAGCCTTTTTGTTTTTGCTTTTTTTGTTTTGTTTTTGGTGTTGGTTGTGGGGTCTGAACTCTGGGCCTGGACACTGTCCTTTAGTTCTTCAGCTCAAGGCTAGCTCTCTATCACTTGAGCCACAGCGCCACTTCCAGCTTTTTCTGCTTATGTGGTGCTGAGGATTTGAACCCAGGGCCTCATCAAGGCAAGCACTCCACCTCTGAGCAATCTTCCCAGCCGGCCTTTGTATTTTTGTTACCTTTAAAAACTTTTTTTGTTTGTCCTTAATTAGTATCTGAAGATGTATACTAGTTCAGAATAAGAAAAAGAACTTCACTGAAATATCAATTATGTATTTTTTCAATTATGTGTTTTTGAGATCAATATAAGATGCATTTTATTTTTGTAAGTTTTTTTTTTAACTCATCTAGCAACCAAAGCTCTGATGTTTATTCCATCTATATATTTTATGGTATTAAATGACCCTGATTTTATAAGTAAGATATTTAAAAATAAGTAAATACATTTGTCTTGGAGAGTGATTCATTGAATTCCTTTTAATAAAATATAATTTTCAAAAACTAATAAAAATCATATAGTTGATGATTACCAAAAGTGTATTCATTCAAATCCTCTATGATTTGTTTTCTGGGACAATACCTTCGCATATGGGTAAGTACAAAGAGTGCAAGTGATTTAATTTTACTGAGGCTTAATTAATTAGAAACAATTACAGAAAAAAATCGTAGTGGGGGGGCAGTGAGACCACTCAGTCCACGCTGAAAATGTAAAAGAGTTTATTGAGCGAAAAGTGCTGATGCGCCAGGACTGCGCGCACCTGGAGCTGGGATCCCAGGAAACTGTCTGAGGGCCAGCCCACATTGCCTTTTAAGCATTTGGGGCTAGGGCAGGGAAAGGGGGAGGCTGGATGTTGGTTTTAAGCCAATGATTGTTACCAGAAATGCGTAACTTAAGTTTAAATTTCCCGCCAAGGTTTTGCTGGTGGGAACCAGGGGAATAGATAGAACAAAGGGTGGTGATGGTTCCCCTGGGTTAGGGCTCCTATTGCTCAGAAAACAGCAGAAGGAGAGTTACAGAGTGGCAGGGTTAGGGAGTTACAGAGTTACAATTACAGTTACTAGCTAAAGTAACGAGTTACCAAGGAAGTCTTATCCACAGCACACTTACATTTATCTTAAAATCATTCATTATCCATTTCACAAGTCAAATATCATATTCCATTTTTACATCCTCCGCCAATCAAAATACAATAATGTTCCTTGGTTTGGGACTTGTTTAAGTACTCTTGTATGTACTGCTGCCGTATATATTTATAGAACACTTATCATTGACTACATGTAACATATGCATTTGACTAAGAAGGTTAAATAGCTGGCCAATAAGAACATATATAGTTATTGATAAATTAAAAGTGTTAGCATAGGCCTTTAGTATTTTCTTCTCAAAACATTCTCCTGGGGTTGGAGAATAAGGAAGATGTACTGTATGATAAGCAAGAGTCTCAAATATTCATATTTTGAGATACATTTTAAGGTGGTAGATGCCTCCAAGAACATGGTCCCAATGTGATTTTCTTTGTAAAGGAAACATCATGCAGCTGCTACCATTTCTGCTTGATAAACCTTTGTGTACATTTGGCCTCTTGCTTGGGAAGATAAATGAGCTCACTTCAGGGTTAGGTCTATAGGCAGATGATTGAAATTCAAGGAAGTGTTTATATGCATTCAGCAGAGAATTTCTAAGGGAACATTTCTGCATCGGTGGCCTCAAAGGGAGTTGATGAATGGAAAGTGAAAGAATGATTGTTTATGGAGAGGATATGAAAGGGATTAGTTTCTATGGAGGCCAGGCAGGTGACCTAGATTTCCTACACTGGAATGTATACACTGATGGACGCATTTTAAAAGAGAGGAGAAAAGGAGGGGGAAAAAAAGCCTCAGATGGAGGACCTGACTTTAGTTTCCAGCCAATTCACATCAAGTCTCTTTGAAGTACTTTTCAGATCTCCACAGAAGCTCGTGTTTAATACTTGTTTCAGGGGCTGAGCTTATCTAAGGCTTAGATAATCATGCAGAGCTCTTGCTTGATTACTCAG
This sequence comes from Dipodomys ordii, assembly GCF_000151885.1. Classification (NCBI taxonomy): domain Eukaryota; kingdom Metazoa; phylum Chordata; class Mammalia; order Rodentia; family Heteromyidae; genus Dipodomys; species Dipodomys ordii. The sequence goes on from NW_012267241.1 coordinate 3,005,437, forward strand.
CATGTCCCTGGCCTCAGTAGGTTCTGCTCTGGGTCTTTGAGTTTCAATAAACAAACACAGAATTTGAAAAGCTCACTTATCATCATCAGGTCACTGAGCCCTTTTCATAGTTACTCTTATTTCTCTGTGAAATTGAAAATAACGTGCCTTTTAAAAATGCAAGTAATTTCGCATGATTTCTCTTTTATGACAGAAACGCCACTGAAAGTACAGAGAGCAGCTGGATAGAAAATTTTAAAAAAATTATATGATTGACTATATGCCAAATGTGCTTCTGTGTGTGTGTGTGTGTATGCGTGTGTGTGTGTGTATGCACATGTAGGTTTTCTTATCACCAGCAAACAAAAGTATGGGATATGAAAGTATTCATCACTGTGCTCCAACAAAGATACTCTTACTTTTGGTCATTTCTACTTTGTAAATCCAGAAATTTTAGAAATGATTCATTTATTGCTTTGTGGCTTATGAACGATGACTGACTTGTGTCCAAATCAGTGATGTTCAAATCACTTTAGGTTAGGCAGTGACAGCTGTTTTTGTTGCTTTTGTTTTATTCTTGCTTTCGGTGTACGATATAGATATTAGAAGGAAAAATGCAGACTAGGAATGTATCTTCAGGATGAAAAAGTTCAAGAGTGTACACTCATTGTGCGTGTCATTTTTTATTATCTTTAAGTAGTTGTACAAAGGGATTCATTGTACATATTAAAGCAGGTAGAAATGTGTAAATGAGGCTTGCTACGTACAGAAGGTATGTGTATGTAAATGAAAACTTCAGAGCGCTATCCAATGTGTCAGGCCCAGACAACTCTCTATTCATCATCTTCTCTCAAAAAACGCAATGATATGACAAAATATTTTCCCACATGGAAACTGTGGTTACCTTTCTGCTTTTCCTCTCTCAGGCAATGTCACAACTCCCCTATTACAAATGTCAGAAATTTGAAGAATTCTCCAATACTTTTCTCTTTCCCAGGTCCCACATCTAATCAGTCATTAATGCTGATTCTAATTATCTTGGAGATCTTTCAAATGGAGTCCATCCTCAAACATCACCAAGGTCTCTATCTTGTCTCACTAGACTATTAAATATCTCTTTGATCTTTTCCCTATGTTTCTTAAAGCCCTTCACTTATTCATCATGCTTCAAATGGCATAAGCATTCTACACATGACTTCCTTATGATAGCATTATAACATCCAGATTTATTAATTGCAATGCCACATTTAATATTTACTAAATAATGCACATGGACACTCTGCTTTATAGCTTCTAAACATTCTAGTTAAATCCTCTGAACAGTGTCATGAATGAAATACAAACATTGTCACATTTGACAAATCAACACTTAATGATATGAAGAGATTTTTTTAAAATCAGAAAAACAGCAGTGGTGGAAACAGTTTAAACTCACGCAGTGTAAGATCAGATGCTTCTCTCACAAGCAAAACCATATTCTCTTTAATAAATTACAGTTAATCTTTTAAACTTGATCATCATTCTCTTCTCTAAAGCCTACTGGTTAGCCACACTAAAACTATTTGTTGTTTGCTATTTCTTATTTAATATCTGGAATTCTAGCTTTCATTTTTCCTTCTCTTATCTTGTTTTTACACTGACTAACTTCTACTCAGGGTTGAAATTAAGATTAAGAAATAAAATAAAAATAAATAAATGATCAGCACCATGGGATTGTCACTGTATGACAACTGGTTACATAAAAACTAGAAATAAGAAAAGTATAGGCAACAAGTTAGGACAACAATAATCCTCACAATTTTTATGTGGGAATGCAAAATGTTTTAGAAACTGTGGAATCATTTAGCAGAGCCGTATAAAATTTATACATGAAATAATCACTTTAAAGAACACTCCAAAGAACATTCCTATAATACTAAACTGATATTACTGTCTAAAAACATTAATTCCAACACTAATCATAATAGCTAACCTTGTGAGCAACCTATGTGTATATAAATGAGTAAAGTATGATTTTATACATATTATCAAATATTACTCAGCCATCAAAAAGAATGAATTACTGATATATGGTTATTATTACACTTACATCATCATATTCTTTATATGTTTAGTGAAAGAAGCTAGATGTAAGTTGTGTATTCTCTAATTCTACTTATGCTATATATTTTATTTTGTTTATTTTTATTAAGAGCATTAGTCCTTTTTTACTACCATTACTTTTTTGCCTGTCTGTGATTTTGGTGTTGTATGGAAAAGATACAACTGGAACAAATAACATAAAGCTTCTTGCTGCTTTATCTTATTTATATGTTTTGATACTATATTCAGATTTTCATTTTACTTTGAGTTTGACTATGCAAAATCTACTGCATTCACTTTGGATGTTCAGCTTTCCATATTTAAATAGGAACTCTGTCTTGTGTTTTTCAGAAGATGCTTATAAGACACAGGTCAGGATTGACAATGAACCTGCCTATTTGGACATCTTGGACACTGCTGGACAGGTCAGTGATTTTCTTAACTCTTTCTAGTCACTGAGACTACTATGCTGCAACCTCATACACTCTACCATACTTGAGGTATATTTAACTCTTAAGACAGAGGAACAAACTTGCAAGAATAGTCAAAAAGCAAATATAAAAATGTGTTTTTTTACATACTAGAAGTATGCTTTCTCTCAGTGTATGAATGAAAAAATGTACAGATGATAATATTGCCAATGAAGTTGTTCTAAAATTATAAAATTTTGCTCAGATATCCTAGACTCTAATGGAATCATGAGTTTTATTGGATCACTGAAGATTAATATCAAAAGGAAAATCTGTTCAACAAATAGGTTCACAGTACCACAGCTAGGAACAAGAATGATATATGTGATATAAAAGTGAATTTAGATTACTAAACAATAACTATAAGTGAAATATGAGGAAGAGTTATGTATGAAAAATAGTTTCAAACTAAAAGCTTGTTATATTTTGAAAGAAAATTAACATTTCATTTAGCTTAATGTTTCCAAAGAATCAAGTTGAAAATTAATCATTTATTAAGAGAAAGAGAGAGCAAAAGAAAGAATAAAATAAAAAGAATAAATAAAAGAAGACTATTCACACCTAAGGCAAATATATTTGCTCATTATAATATCAGGCAAAGACTATTTTTAAAAACGTATTATTTTTTCCAAGTCTTTCCACTTTCTAACAAATGTGGCTATGTCATTCTTTCTGATGGAGGCATAGAATTCATACACACACACACACACACACACACACACCATATTTTCTTGATCCATTTATTTACTGAGGGGCATCTGGATTGGTTCCCTATCTTGGCTATGGTGAATAATGCTGCAATAAACATAGTCTGCTGGTAAACATAGTGCTGGTAGCTTTAGTGTGGCCTTGTTTGTGATCGGTTGGGTAAATGCCTAAAAGTGGGATTGCTGGGTCATAGGGAGCTCTATTTATTGCTTCCCAAAGTGGTTGAACAAGTTTACCTTCCCACCAACAATGCAGTAGGATTCCCTTTTGGCCACATCCTCTCTAGCATCTGTTGTTATTAGATTTCCTGATGGCTATTCTAACTGGGGTGAGATGGAATATTAAGTGAAGTAAGCCAGACTCAAAGAAACATAAGTCTCATGGTTTTCCTTATCTACAATAACTAGTATATGTCTAGGCAAGCAGAAGAGGTCAAAAGCTATGTACATATGACCATATAACGCGATGCTAATGAAATGAACCCCATGATAGGTACAAAAGAGGTTTTATCTTTGTTGCTGTTCTTTTTAATATATGTATAATGTACTATGTGATTTTTTTTTTGTTTCTTTGTTCTTCCCCCATGTTACAACCCCTGTTGTCACTGTATTTGATTCCAGTGTCTTGCATCTTGTATATACATTTTTTAACTTGGGGAGGGGAAGGGATATAACACAATTCTGAAATAAGGATACAAGATGACCCATTGTAACAATGAGATGTACAAGACAATATGATGAAAACAAACTATACAACTTCAGTGTGGAAGGAGGAGTTGGGGAAGTGGAGAGGGAAGAGATGGTAGAGGAAAAATAAAGGAGGGTGTAACAATGTTCAATAGGAAATCTACTCATTACCTTGCTCATGTAACTATAACCCCTCTGCACAGTATCTTTACAATAAAATATATATTAAGAAAAAATGTATTATTAAGGTGTAAATCTGCCATTTGGAAAATAAAAGTCATGAAAAGTATTTTAAAATTCCTTTTTGTAATATTAAAAACAAAGATGGGTAAATACAAAAATCTATAAAAAATAATCTAAATCCAAAACTGTATAGAATGAGAGGTTTAAATACATCTTTGTCAACACTTTGTCAATAGATTTAAAACCATAATTTGTAAACTTAAGTAGAAGAATGATGTATGTCATATAACTCATATATCTTTTCATATACACATGCTTACATTTTGTTGAAATTTTTCATAATTTCTAACAATATAGCAAGATGGAAAAAGGATTTATAATTTAACTTCCTGATTCATTTTGTAATTTTTTAAGATGTTTAAGCAAGTAGTTATCTCTTTAGGAGAAGAAGGTATAACCTGAAATAGGGAAGAGCTGCTATGTAAACTTCAGCTATAATTATAATGATTCATATTACATCAAAGTTATGATTATATGTAAGTTATTATTAATACTTGAAAATCTAGGTCATGATAATGTACCTTTTATTATATGATTTTCCTTTGTAATTAAAGATTTGGTAAGGGCCTGGGAAGGTGGCTCAGTGGTAGAGTGCTTGCCTTGTATGCATGAGGCCCTGGGTTCGATTCCTCAGCACCACAAAAGCAAAAAAAGCAAGAAGTGTCCAGGCCCAGAGTTTATGCCCCATAGCCGGCAAGAAAAAGAGAAGATTTTGTAATATTAGTATGGAGTTTTAGCTCAATGATAGAGTATAGAGTACTTGTCTGGCACAATCCCAAACAATAAAAACCTGTATTTTAATCCAAAACAATAAAAAAAATGTATATTTTTGTCTATTACAGGTGACTGCTTGAAATAATTGTAGTAATTTGAATACTAATATTGAAAAGGTCACTGGAAATAGAAATTTCTATGTTTATGAATTGCATAAAAACTATTTGAAATTCATTTATTTAAAAACTCAGTTGTGAGCTGGGCGCCAGTGGCTCATGCCTGTATTCCTTGATACTCAGGAGGCTTAGATCTGAGGATCGTGGTTCAAAGCCAGCTTGTCAAGAAAAGTTTGTGAGACTCTTATCTCCAATAAACCACCAGAAAACCAGATATGGTGCTGTGGCTCAAGTGGTAGAGCGCTCACCTTGAGGTGAAGAGCTCAGGGACGGTGCCCAGGCCCAGAGTTCAAGCCCCACAACCAACAACAAAAACAAAAAACTCATATGTTTCCAAGGACATTCAAATAATAAACTCATGAGAGAAAAGAATTGAAGCCATTATGGGATTTAGATCTTTGTTTTTAAGGAACCTCTCATCAAAGTCTAAGTACTCTGATTTTTCAGGGGAATTGTATACCTAATTGAAAGAAAATTGAATGTTAGAGGTTACATTTTAATCAGCATAATAAGGTATTTATAATTACTGAAATTTTCAAGTCAGGCTATTTTCAAGAATAGTAAAAAATTCAACACTGAAAATAACCAGAATCATGCTTTTGGAGCAAGTGAAAGCATGCATTGCTTGAATATTCACCCAGACTACAATATTTATGTAGATAAGACTGGTCCTAACTATGGCAAGCTGAGTATCCAGTAGACCTTCTACCTTCATTGATAATGGGCTTAGTCAGGTTATGACTTGAGCCATGGGAATTCAGACAGATTATAGAGAGCCTATAAATTTTGGGCCAAGGTCTTTGGTGGTTCTGGGGATGCTCCTATATTTCCCCAACCTTTAAGTGGCCCTTTGTCCCCAGAAAATGATCCAACATGTTGAACAAATCCAAACTAATTCCAAAAAATGATTAAAGTTGGGCCCCAAAATCATGAAGAGTTGGAAGAGATGTGGCAGCATAACGAAAGGTGGCATTGATCAGGAGGCAATGTATTCATAAACTAATATGTATAATTGAAATCCCTTTGTAAGATCATTTAATTAAAGAGAATAATGAACACTTAGTGGCTATAAGATTCTACGTTGAATTTCTTTTTCATACAGTAATATTATCACAATAACTAATTGATAAAACCTATCTTTACTTCAGTATGGCATGGGCAATAATATTTATCTAAGAAGTGAAGAATGAAAAAGAAATCTTGGAATTTATGCCATGTTAAGTACTAAGAATATTACAAACATACAATCAAAAAGATAAAGCTATTAATTTGTATATCATTAAATATTTTTCAAAGCAAGCCAAACATAAGCAGGTGTACATAAGGCTAAGCAGATGGTGATTGCTGGCTTCCAAATTATTATTAAATCTTCACGTGCAAGATGTGGTCTTTGAAGTTGATTTAATGGAGCTGATGACCCTATATGGAACAGGAGAAACACCACTGAATTTCTTTTTAATAATGACAACTTGTTTGCATTTGATACTATTAACATTTAAATATTTTTAAACATTTACCAAACCTTTAGTCAGCCTCAGGGTTAGATAGAAAAGCTGTTGTTAATGTCAACTGAGACTTTTTCAATGTCATGCCATACAAATAAGAGAAGTGAATCGCTTAGAGGGAGTATTTATTGGAGGCCAAGTCCTAACCTGATTCGTGCTCCGCTTGTGTTTGTATGACCCATTGCATGTCTCATGACTGATACATATGATGAATGACAGAATAACAAAATGAAAGCATAATGTATTTATTTAACCAGTTTTTTTTGAGACATAGAGACTTCCCATGAACATCTGAATACCCAGGAAACAACATTTGCTTAAGTTTGAAGACGAATGCCTGGCCATGTCAAATATGATTAGACAAAAGGGTCATGACCTATTGGAATAAACTGAGGAGAATTTTGCTAGGCTTGTTTACTCTTTTTGGCCTCTCAGAACTACATTACTTTTCTTTGGGATAGGACAGGTTATTGTCACATGAACATTTTCAAACAAGAGGGGGCTAGACAAGGTCACATACATCTTTTTTTCCCCTTATTTCAAAGCAGACAGCCTTTGGAAAGTTAATTATATTTTACCAGGTGGGTTGCAGCAAGAATTTGAGGGATTCCTTTCCATAGTTTCCTTCTGGCCCTAGACTATCTCCTTGGAAAGTTTATATTACTCAGTATATAAATGTAATATTAAGTGATCATCAAGGTTAAGTGATTTATGTAAGGCCATACAGCATGCGGTAAAGCTGGCTGTGAATAGATAGCATGCACATTTGCATTCCAGCTCTTATGTATTTCAATCATTTTTTTTAAATCTCATATTATGTACCCAGGACTGCCATAGATAAAAGATTTCTGAATAAAACAAAATATCATTTCTGCAGTAGGAGGAAACTAATTAAAAATCATAGCAAATTGTGGTAAAGACTGTGTTAGAAGTATTCAAGTGCTCCTAATCATTTATATGGTATTTTTCAACAAGGAAAAGTGTTTTTTTTTAAAATAAAAGTCTCACAATATAGCTGTAGTAAATTTAATTTAATTATAGATATGTCAAATCATAGCAATTCTTCTAGACATAATCAAAGTAGTTCTCCAAATACAGCAAGAATCTTTACATGACATGCCATTATATAGAGCCATTAACTCTTCTATTTCTGTGTATTGCCTCCAACCTGGCTGGAGCCAGGATGAAATCATTATGGAACAATGAGAATTGTAGTTGTTATGTAGTTTATTTGCTACCAACTCCACATTCAAATCAAGTTCTGTAGCCAATCTGAACCTAACTTTCTCATCTGTGAAATCACAAAATTAGATTTGATCTCCCTTGTGTCTTCCCGATTTTTTTAAAAAAATTGTGATTTTTAAAGAATTTCTCCTAGCCTCATATGTACATAATGTTCATAATCTGCTCTTGAAAAAATCATTTCATTCCATATGTTTGTCCCATGTTTTATGGTCATAGAACACAAAAGTTGGACTAGTGTTTTCCTGGACTAAAAATAAAGTTTAAAGCTAGTTAAGACAGCTGTTCACTAAATGTATCTTGTGTTCACACACAGGCAGAAATCTTCAGTCATCTTTTATCGCATTTTGATGTTTTTGGTTATTTGGTACCTGCTGATTAAGAGTCAATCCAAGAAATATCTTAATAGACTTCAAAGGGGTGAGTGGCTTAAGCCAGTGGCTTAAGCCAGTGGCTTAAGCTTGTCATCCTAGCTATCAGGAGGCAGAGATCTGAGATTTGAAACCCGCCTAGCCCAGTCAAGAAAACCCTGGAGACTTTTATCTCCTATAAAATCTATTAAAAGAAAAGCTGAAAGTAGAGTTGTGGCTCAAGTAGAGTGTTAGCCTTGAATATAGAACAGTTCTGAGACAGCTCTCTTAGGCCCTGAGTTCAAGCCTGAGAACCCCTGCACGCACATGCACGCACGTGCGCACGCACACACACACACACAGATTATATGTATTCGCATGGTTTTTTCTTTCATACGATTGTTTCTAACACATTTATAAGATCATTTCTTTGTTGCTTTGTATGTCCCTCCCCCACAGTATAACCCCTGCTTTCACTGTATTTGATGTTGGTATAATTTGTGGAGGGGAAGGGAAAAAAACAAATCGTTTAAATAGGGATACAGGTGGACCTATTGCAACAATGAGATGTACAAGTCGTTATGTTGAAAACGAACTTTATAACTTTGGTGGAGGGGAGGGGAAGGGGGGAGGATGGGGAGGGTAAACAAAGGAGGAGGCTACAATGCTTGATAAGAAATGTACTCATTAGCTTGCCCATGTAATTGTGACCCCTCTGTACAGTATTTTCACAATAAAAAAGAGAATGTTTTCACTCTTCTATATGCCAAGAATTTTCTCCAATTGATTGCTTTAACATCTGAATACAAGAAAAGTTTTTCTTTCTTTCTTTCTTTCTTTCTACATTCCATTCCAATGTGCTTCCTGTGAGTCAAAATCATATAAGTGCCATCATACCTTACATATTCCTTTCATGTACTCCTTAAAGTCATACAATACAGAACTCAGGTAATCCCTTGAAAAGTAAGGCATGTTTCAAGAATCTACTGTAGTCTAAAACTAAGTGCCTAAATGACTTACCACACAAAGTTATACATATCAGAGAAAATGTAAAGACAACTAACAGAGAGATATTTTAAAGTATATTTTTAAGATATATCTGTGGGATTTTTTGTTTTTTTTTAATTTCCAGAGGAAAGTTAGCTACATTTTCTCCTGAGTTGATGAAACTTGTCATAGCATTTAATCTAAGGAAAATGGGCCAGTGTGTTAGTCCATTGGATTGAGTCTGAGATGCTTGGAAATAATTCATTATGAATCATTCTTCAAATAAGGTGGCCACAAATTTTATTTTTCAAGGATATCCCTGGTTGTAACATGCTTTAAGGACTTAATGCTAGTAAATTCTCTTTTTAGCATTGCTTTTCATTTGAAAATGACAACTTCTATAGACATCTACATTTCAAGCAACTAATTATCCCTCTTCATCCAAAAAGAAATAGCACTGTGATTTAAAATTCAAAGGGAAAACAAATAACTATGGTTAGTAGTAACAGAACAAATATTTTTGTAGTTGAACTCAAAATAATAATTTCACAAAAGTATGTTTGTATGCTATTTATGAACTCTTGTAGAAAAAGAAGACAGTAGTTTTTATTTTTATTTTATCTCATATTAGGGTCACATGTAAATGCTGATTATCCTTTTTTTCACCCTTGGATTTTTAGAATCCAAAATTTCAGAAAAAGGAGTGTAGAAAGAAGTAAAGGTGTTATAGTAAATCTAACAATTCAATTTGTGAATAACAAAAAATAATTTTAAAATAAAAGATAAAATACAAAAAAAATATTAGGGTCTGAGAATGTAGCTTATCATTAGTTCCTTTGTCTAATGAAATAAGACTTCAGTTTGATGCCCCTTACCACAAAGCAAAACAAAAGAAAGAAAACCAATATAGGCATCTAATTCTTAGACAATATGAAGAAAAGGTAATTATTTCTGCCACTGGATCCAATCCTAATTTTCCTTAACATTGCTACTGTTGAAAGTAATCGATGTAATTTCATTTCCTGATAGAGAATATAGTGGTTTAAAGTTTCAACAAGATAACAAGTGTGCCCGATAGGTAAATCTTCCTTTTGATTCTGCTGCAGAACTAGCAACATCCTTAGCTGTGAAAGATTTATGACAATGAATCTTGAATACCAATGACATTGAATACCAATATGAAGCCAATGACAACATCCTTAGTTTATTTGAAAGTCAACTATGTGAGAATCTGTGTCTATATCTACCTGTGTGTTGGTGTTCATTTCACATTCTTAACATGAATAATTAAATAACCATAAGTTTATAATACTGGATTGAAGGATATCAATACAAAAATAAAATGACTGATGTTCTTTGTCATAAGGAATTTACCCTTTTATTCTTGCACACATTAAGAATGTAAACCTAAACTGAAGAAAAACAATGTTTCATTACCACAATTTTAATCTTTTCACTTCTTTAGCTTCATCTCATATTGAATTTCATTATCAAAAATCTCCTTTAAGCATCTAATTACTTAACAGTGCAATATGCAGAACATTAATATATATTTATCATGCATGTTTTTAGTTGAAACTTGGCAAATTTCAAGACTAAACCTGCCAAAAAACAAAAACAAAAAAAGCCTGAGTGATATGTACTTGGCATGATAATACTAAAATGACTACCAAGATTCTTTAAAGCATACTTTCAATAGGACAAAGAATGTTATTCAATGACCTGATCATTTCTTCCACTGCCTTTGCAGTTTATTCAAAGCATTTAGTTCAGTATTCCATCTCTGGTGGGCAATGCCAGCACTTTGCATCTGGTAATTACTTCTGGGCCACTGTGCAAATAGTCCTTTCACTAAGAATAGCCCTTAATAGAAACCCTGGAATCAATATATAAATGATTTGTCATTACTATAGCTATTAATATTAAAGTTTTGTTAGGGTAGACAAGCACAGGTCACTTGCTTCTATGATTCTAGGTACTCAGGAAGCTGAGATTCAGTGAATCATGGTTCAAAGCCAGCCAAGGCAGAGAAGTCCATAAAACACAGTCTCCAAAATAAACAGAAAAATGCAGGGCTGGATGCATGACTGAAGTAACCAAACATATAAGCTCAGCACACACAAGGCCTGAATTTAAATGTCAGTATCACAAAAACACAATGTCCACGAGTCATTTTTGAAGTTCTACAGTGCTGTGAATAAATTATGTCTCAGGAAAGCCATTTCTACGAATATTTGTTGTACTGGACTATTAATGAGTGACAATACTTATTATTTGTGTATGACCTTTTGGTAATCTCAACGATACTGTGATTAAAGGAGATGGTTAATCACGCATCAGTACAGAATAGCAGAAAGACCAATGGATGGACAAATAAGAATAGGAAAGCACAGAAAACTGAAAATACAAAACGAAAGAATACTATCAATACAGAGCAAAGGTGCACTTACCACCATTGTTCTTGCATTTCTGACATCTTTCCCAATTTATTTCTCACAAAGTATTCATATTACCCAATTGTAAACACTGGGGTTATTTCTTTTCAGTTTTTCTATGACATATATAGTCTGCATATTGACAAATTGGAAAAAGGATTTAGATCAACCAAATGGATAACAATACTACATGGTATTTGGCATCTATAAGAATGATTAAATTAAACTGTCAATGAGCACCATAAACCTGTGGCTCAGACTTATAATCTTAGCTCCTCAAAAGGCTGAGGTCTGAGGGAGGCAGTTCAAATCCAGCCTGGCAGGGAAGTTCTGTGGGACCCTTATCTCCAATTAACCACCGAAAATACTGGAATTATGTCTCAAGTGATAGAGCACAGTAACGTCTATGCGAAGTGTCTGAGTTCAAGCCCCAGGACTGACACAAAAATAAGGGGAGACAATGAGTTTAGACCATAACACTTACTATAAGCCCTATAACCTTTTCACAAAGCAAGGGCACAGTAAAATGAAAATATAAAATATAACGGAATGAAACTTACAGATTGTAGCACCTACTTTTCTTTTTGTTTTCTGACATGAATGGGTTATGTGGCATTAGACAAAATATTTATTGCCCCTCTGATTTACTCTGTCAAAACAAAGAGTTTAATTTCAATTGTATTTAAAATTTTATGCGCCATTATTCTATTATTTTCACCACTACTCTGTGCATTCACCGAACAGTGAAGTATTCTATGTTTGCAATACAGTATTCACACCTGGGGAAGATAATACAAGTTGGAAAAATTCACCCAATATTCAAGAGACTTGTGACTCTTTCATAGTGATATGCTAACTAGTTAAGAGAAATTTCCATTAATACATTATGAAGGTAGCTCTCAGTTAAGTTTTGTTTTAAAATTTTTTCCTTTCATGCACTCTTAATGGTCTTATAAATGCACAAAATGGTTACAGTTAACATAAGTCAGGTAAGGAGTATATTTCTTTTTGGGCAATGTCACCCCTTTTGTCTCTCGCTTTTTCCCTCCCCTGCCCACTGACAAGTTGTATAGTTCATATCAACATAATGTAATGAATACCACTGCTGAATTTGTTCATCTTTTGTCCCTCCATTTCTCATTACCCTTTGAAAGACAGATAAACCAACAAACAAGACCAAATGAAAATAAAACAAAAACAGCAAGAAAGAAAATGAATCTCATGTTTTGGTGTCCCGGACTTCATTTCAATAAATATAATATGTATTTATTGTCCAAAAAGAAATGTATTCCAGAACTCAAATGTTTTTTTTCTTTCTTGCTATTGTTTCTACATATTTATAAGATATTTCTTTGTTGCTTTGTATGTCCCTCCCCCACAGTATAACCCCTGTTTTCACTGTATTTGATATTGGTATAATTTGTGGAAGGGAAGGGAAAAAACAAATTGTTTAAATAGGGATACGGGTGGACCCATTGCAACAATGAGATGTACAAGATGCTATGTCAAAAAATGAACTTCACAACTTTGGCACAGGAGCGGGGAATTGGGGGGGATGGGAAGAGATGGAAAGGGGAAACAAAGGAGGAGGCAACAATGCTTGATAAGAAATGTACTCATTACCTGCCCATGTAATGTAACCCCTCTGTATGGTATTTTCACAATAAAAATGCTATTTTATAGCACATGTACATAGGCATTGTGCCTCTGTGTCCCTCTCCTGAGCATATCCTCCTTTGGTCGCACTGTGTGTGAGTGCTTAGAAACCTGTATAATTTATCATGTCCCAGTGTATTTTCATTGTGGTAGCTAGAATGGCCTATAAATCTACCAGTAAGCACACTGGATTGTAAAAAAAAGAAAAAAGAAATAGAGGGTTAAATATAAAGAATGAAATTAAATTCCTTTTGTCAGTCCACATACTAAATATCAGAAGGTATATCAGCAGAGCTGCCCCTAAGAGTCTTCCATAAGATTGAGGAAGTATATTTATTCTCATAACCTCTAATATTCCAAACTGTAAAAAGAAAGCCATGAGGATAATAATGCCTAAATCATGGACATTATAGGATAAGGACATTTGGTGGGTTTATAAAGATATCTTTTAATTTTTAATTTTCCCTTTACAAGTATAGCAATGTTGGAATGCTAACACTTTTCTGTGTGTTCATTCTCAGGTGATAGAGAATAAGAAACAGAGAGAGAGAGAGAGAGAGAATGTGTTTCAAAATTTGTGCATATCTGCAAAGTATTAAGGGGGTCAGGAAAGTTTCAGGAGAAAGGAAATGCCAAACTGGGCACTTGAGACTACTAGAGTTTCACAAAGCCCTTCACGCTTCTTTCTAGAAAGTATTTTTACATTTCCAAACCTAAATCACAAGGTTCCTGATATACATGTTGCTTCAGGTGTCTCTTTTACTTTGAACTCAATGTTTGAGTCAGTGGATCACTGGCCTCTGAAGGTATTAATGCTATTACAGCAGAATGAGTTAGTTCTCCCAAAGGAGAGTTCTTAGAAAATGTCACTTCTGGTGGTTTCCTAGTTTTTATCATTGAGCAATACCTCATTCTATAACAAAAAATGAAATGCAGAAATCAAGTGAAAGAGATTGGTTATTTCAAAGTTTCTTTACTTTCAGGGTTAATAGAGAAGAGAGTTCCCTACCTTGCAAGCTCAGGTAAACTAAGTCTCTATGACTTCTTATTGGTTGACAGGAATTTGTTTGTTTGTTTTTAAATAGTCCATTCCAAGGTTCAGTTAGCTTATGTGGTAACAAATAGAAATGGTACCATGATTATTTGGGGTGGTCTGCTGAAGCTCAGTGTAAAAATTCAGATCAAATAAAATCTTCCTATCACCTAATACGGTAAATTCTTCATAGTTAATATATCAAAACAAATATATCAGTTACATTTGTAAGACTACAACATTATTATTTTCATTTTATTATTATTATTGTCCATCACAGGGCTTGAACTCTGGGCCTAGACGCTGTCCCTGAGCTTTTCAGCTAAAGGTGAACGCTCTACCACTGGAGCCATAGCACCACTTCCGGTTTTCTGAGTGCTTTATTGGAGATAAGAGTCTCTTGGACTTTCCCACCCTGGCTGGCTTTGAACTGAGATCCTCAGATCTTAGCCTCCTGAGTAGCTAGGATTGCAGGCCTGAGACACCAGTGCTGGGCCATTACAATATTATTTAACTAGGCATCAATGATTCATGTCTGTAATTATAGTTACTTAGGAAGCTTGAGATCTGAGGACCGTAGTAAAGGTCTGGGTTTAGTGAGACTATTATCTCCAATTAACTGTCAGAAGTAGAGCTGTGGCTGGTAAAGTGCCAACCTTCAGCATAAAAGCTAAGGGATAGTGATCAAGCCCCAGTACTGCTACAAAGAAATTATTTTACTCATTTTTTAACATCCTTTAGTAGTTTCACAGAAGAGGTAGCATTCAACCAAACAGTTTATGAATGCAAGGAATATTAATCACTCCCTGATCCCTTCAAATCCACCCCTTCCCTCATTTTTTTATTTTATAGGATATGCATTGACTTTTATGACTGCGTTCTCTCAACTTTCTTTTCTTCATAAAATGAAAGAATATGTCTTCTCTTTCTATAGCGCTGTCTGTTTTGCTGTATTGCTAGCTATGTAATCTTTTGTTTGTTAATTACATAGCTTTTAGTCAATTGTTGAAAAATATAATATATAGAAGATATTGTTGGGAGAATAGTTCAAGTCTCCTAGTGAACTTATTTTCTATTAAACCTATTCACATTCCTAAGAATCTTCAAAGAGCCTGAAAAATACCGTTGCAATTTGAGGAACAAACTAATTTCTCCATTAGAAATCAGTTTTTACAATTAGGCTCCAAAGCTTCTGAAATGCTCCCATTTAAGGAACTTGTATTATTTGTTGGACCAACTACCAATAAAAAGCCTGCTGATCTGACTTCAATGAGCAACTAGAGACCAACTGTGACCAAAGGCATCAGCAAAACCACGGCCCCTAAGCAATTAAGTGTCTTAAAAGTGTGGAAGGAACATCTAATCAATAGCTTGATGGAGAGCCATTTTATATAGGACAGTCATTGGAATGATTAATTTAGAAGTACACTAGCGTGCTACCTCAAAATTCTGAATTCTTTTTAATATGAAAGTAAATGCTAATGAACATTTTTTTTTCCGGAGATTACTTGGAGTAATAGGGGGTCTCTATCCCAGTGATTGTTAGAAGCTAAATGTGAGTCCTCCCAGAAGGTAACTGGTATCTTTGGTATCAAAGCCCAAAATTGTTCCTGCTAGGCTCCAAAACCAAAAATGTTGCACCCTGCTTTCAACTTTGAAGCAAAGCTGTTTGACTCTCAAAGGCTCTTCAGATAAACATGCTTTTATACTCTGAACATATACTTTTGTGTGTGGCTCTGGCAGTTAACTGAAATCTTCTAGCTTATTATCCCTAAACACTTATTCTCTCATCCTAAATCAATTCAAGTAAAAGTTTCAAATAAAAGTTAAAATACCTTACCTAGTGGAAATTCAAAATGCCTTTTATCAGTAATTTTTTTAATGGACCCATAAACTGAACAACTTAAAGTAAGAAAATAGTTTAAAAACCATTTTACATGAGTTTCCCTCTCCATTATTGAGTTATTTTTTCCTTCTAAAATATAGGAAAACCCCATTTACGATAAAATGCAAAGTGCTATTACTTTCCTTTGAAGATACCCAGTTTTGACTTCAAAATCAAATTGTTCTGAGAAGCCCAAAATGCTTCCTGATAGAAGACTGGTTTTAGTTAAGGTAGGTTTCATATATAAGTGTGGTAGACATTTGCTATGTAGATACCAGTGAGTTCATACTGATCCTCACAATGAAATTACAGAAGAAATAATGCTGTTTTAAAAAATGATGCTCAGCAACAAAACCACAGGCATGGTCCAGGTGATGAGAATGTTGTTTAGATAGATAGATGGAGAGATAGAGAAATAGATAGAGATAGTCATATATATGTAGATATAGGTATACAATATGTAGCTGCATAGATATATAAATATATATAGAGAGAAATCAGTCAAATGTCAACACATTAAACAATAAGAAGTAAATAGGATCAATATATCCAAGAATTATAATGGTTTCACTTATTTGCAATAACTAATATACATCTAGTACGATATGTCTAGGACAAGCAGGAAAGGTCAAAAGCCATGTACATATGACCATATATGATGATGCTAAGCAAAATAAACCCCAAAGATAGGGAGACAAGAGGTTTTTTTTTAATGTACTATGTGACTTTTATTTTTGTTTCTTTTGTATATTCTTCCCCCATGGGAAGAACTGTATTTCATTGTATTTTCACTGTATTTTATTCTGTTTTCACTGTATTTTATTCTGGTGCCCTGAATCTTGTATATACATTTTTCTAATTCGGGGAGATGAAGGGAAATAACAAAATGCTGAAATAAAAAATAATCTTTCTAGTTCATATTGATACAATCTCTTTTTGAAAAATATCCTCTTTTATCTGTTTGGTCATGTACATTTAATTTATGTTTCCTGAGACTTATGTTAAATGCAATTTGTTGGGAAGCTACCAGCTAATGGCTTTATCAAGAAAGCCACCTGCCTGGCAATCTACCTAGTCATCATAGTAGAAAATTTTGCCATAAGACAAATGATGCGGTTATTTTCCAGAAGCTGTGATGTGCTCACTAGTCCATTGATTCCCTTGGGGATAATAAAAGCCTAAGCAATGGATAGTGTGAGTAAATGATGAACTTTTATTAATGCAGTAGTTTCATCATATGAATTAGTCTAAATGGAGTGCAGTGACCTGAATCTGACAAATGGCTGGTCTTCACAGCCTCTTAGGATAATAGCACTATTCTAGTTTGGATCTTCAATTCAGATTGTCTTAAGATAGAATGAATAATGAATATGGAAATTCCAGAAAATAACCTGATATACAAACATTTTTTTCAATAAGTCATTTTCAAACTAGTGTCTGAGAGGACCTAGAACAAAAGCTATAGCTAGTTACTGGGGGAGAAAAGGGAAGAAGAGACATGGTTTAAGAAGAATTATGCTCATTACCTGATTCATGTAAGTGTAACCGATCAGTATATAAACTGTACAATAATAATACCTAAAAGAATCTGGCCTAATTTGGAGGGCTAAAGTCACTAGAAGCTTTGTGTAAAAATACATGCCTCAGTTCATGAGGCAGACAGAAGAAAAAAATAAAAAATAACTCCAAGTATAAGAAATACTGTGTATATATGTTTATAGCAGGAGAGAATATGGAAAGTTTACCAACTCAGAAGTGTGCAGTACTGTTTAGACAGGGACATGAGTGGGAACATGTGCCAAACAGGGCTAGTCATCAAGTCTAGTTAATTATTTTGAATATAATTCCAGTAATAATATTACACCATTGACATAAAGTGAAAACAAATACTGAGGCACTTTATACAGAGAACATAACTGTAGAAGATCACTAAGAGCTTTTAAAGAATTCCAGCAAAGGCAGGGTCATTGCAGATACAAAATGAAGACTGAGAGGAATGATCCAAAGGTAGAAAGATTCTGACATTTCTTTATTTCTATGATCAGATTATGTATTGAATCAGAAGAGGTTATGTGGTTCTAAAAAATATGTTTCTTCTTCGTATGAAAAATGCTCCTTTATGTTATTATTTTTGCTTTATTTTTGTCATTACTGCCATTGTTATTACATTGATGCCAGTAATGCTGGTACGCTACAACCTGAGACACACCTATACTTCTAGGTTTTTGCTGGTTAATTGGAGTGTTGACTTTAAACTGTGATTCTCAGATCTCAGCCTCCTGAATAGATAAGATTATGTGAGTCCCCAGAACTTAGCTATCACCACATTTTAATTCAAGCATCACTATTATGGACTGCATTTTTTAGCTTATTCTTGGCTTCCATACTAATCAGAACTGATATCCAAGCAGCAGGAATCAAGGAAATAGGAAGTTCTCATTTCTATATTGGTCTATAGGCCTCAGAAGGCTCAGTGCTGAGCCCAATAATTTTGTAATTGTTTCTTAACATAGGAAATAGTTCCTGAGTCTTGTATAGAACAGCAAATGAAAAAAATGTAGGAATGCTACTGGAATAATATTACAAAAAATAACTTAGAGCTACTCAATTTACAAACTTGGGAAATTTTCCCATTGCTGATTTTAGAGGCTTTAAAAGAACCTTATTTTTATGAAATAATTTTGGCTTTGAAAAGGTAGGCAGCCTGGTCTCCCAAAGCTGGTGAAATGAATACCTGACTCTGATCATGTCAAGTGCTACATTTGAAATTCTTTCAACCAACCCCCCTTTTAACTCACTCATCAGATTCGCTAGTGGCCTATGCCTCCCATAAAATTGTCATCATTATCTTTGGTTTTCTAAGTACTGGCAGAAGACTACTCTGCTTTACCAGATTTCTGATTCCTCCCACAAACACATAAATAAAAAAGCTTAGTAGGAATCAGGTCTGATTATGCATAAGCACTTTATAGCAGGTACCTGATTTTGTGCTTTTTTAATTAAGTAAATTACAGGAACTGATAAAATAACTGTGATAAAAGAGTCAATACTTTCCACATCGTCGAGTGTTTTGAGATGGTATGTTAACTACGAGGCCAGCTTCCTTCACCTCCCAAATTGTTGTTGAAATAGGTCTTGGCAAGGCAGTTTAAAAATTTGACATTTAAAAATCTACAATTCTGAACTCTTATAGATTCGTAAGTAAAGTTTAATGATATCAAAACTTTAAAGCATGAAGAATGAATTATGGATGTTTTATATAAAAATGCAGCTCCATTTGGCAGGCTTATTTTTAAAAGGGGGTTTGTTGGCTCCCCATCAAAGACTAGAAGATAAATATACATTTGTATATCTCAAACGAATGTAAAAATTTTAATATATGTAGCATTTTAAATTATTCCACATTTTACGTGATTATGCATAACACGATCGGGCCAGATCTGGTATTTTATTGTCCCTCTGTACCCTGGCTATGCATAGCTCAGACACCAAAGATTCTTGCCCTGAAGTATTCTGTCTTCCAGATCTGAACTGACTTTTGTGGGCTGGAATATGGCTTCTATGATTTGTCGCCAGACTCCTCATGTCTCTTTGTAATCTGTTGCCATTTGTGACTCTTTTCAGGCTCAAACCAGCACCTCTGCTTCAGTGTTTGAGAGACTGAGTACAGCTGAACTGTTTAGATTATTTCCCCTGCTATGTACCAGGAGAGTAATAATCCAGATAGCACCAGGTGCATGCAAACCCTCATCCAAGAGACTGTTTGCTGCCTCCTGACCATTGATGGTGCAGCTCCTTGGAATAATTAAAACAGGCAATTTGACCACAGATGCATTTCTCTTGCTAATCATCAGGTCATTAGTCTTAATAAGATCAGGCTGTGATTAGATCACCGTATCTCAAATGGATGAAATGGAGCAGAGAGGAAATCAAATTTCAAGTATATGTTTCATTTATCTCTAGCCTTCATCTTATGTCACAAAGCTGGAGTGGCCCGTGGAGATTACAAATTCACTTTCTTCATGCCTAAGTCATCCAAGATCTGGCTCAATGACAGGAAAGGGGAACATACTGAGAATAGAAAGGACTCATTTACTGATCAACATTTGTTCCTGGAACACTGAAGAGAGTCTTCTGGAATACTAGGGCTTTGACCTACTCCATTTAGCCCTCAATGTCTTCCAGTAGATACATGGGATGGGGGTACAAGTAACATTGCTCCAGTGGAGCAATCGGAGAGGGTTCTCTCTTTCAAAGTCAAAAATCACTTTAAAACCTAAGGTAGGGGCTGGGAAGGTGGCTCAGTGGTAGAGTGCTTGCCTTGCATGCCTGAGGCCCTGGGTTCGATTCCTCAGCACCACATAAGCAAAAAGAAAAAAGCCGGGAGTGGTGCTGTGGCTCAAGTGGTAGAGCGCTAGCCTTGAGCTGAAGAGCTGAGGGACAGCGCCCAGGCCCAGAGTTCAGGCCCCACAACTGGACCCAAAAATAAAAAATAAAAGTAAATAAATAAAACCTAAGGTAAACCAAAACACTCCTATCCACATGATCCAACCTTTATCTGAGTTTTGGGTGGATGAGAGGAGGTCCTGTCCCAATGGTTTCTAACTTCAGCTTCATAATAGACTCAAGTAGGGAGCTTTGTAAGTCCCTGAACTAATAAAATTTGAAGACATTATCCTAAATGAAAGAAGCCAGATGCAAAGAACTACATATTCCATGCCTCCATCCATGTGAAATGTTCATAATTGTTGCATCCTTATGGTCAGACTACTGATCAATGATCTCTAAGAGCTGAGGTGAGAGAGAATAAGAAAGTGTTTGGGTAAGGAGTGATGAAAATGTCTTGTTCCAACTCTATAGATATAATGAAAGATACTAAGTTGCACAATTTAACATGTAGAGTTTTATGTTTAATGAATTAATTTCAAAAATATAAGTAAAATTAAACTCAAGAGAATTGGGTTATATTATACAATTTTCACCAGGAAATTTGAGGCAGAGACTTATACATTATCTTCGAATAAGATTCTGGCCTCTTGTCCAATACTAACTTGAGATTTCAAATGGGAAAGTCATAAAGTCATAAAAAGTAAAAACTGGAAAGACTTTGTGGCCCTTATTATAAGCCCTACTCTGAAATTTACCTGGTGACTCAGGAATTGGGACATTCTCAAACCATGAACTGAATTGTTCATAACCAAGCATTGTTCCTTATCTGTCATTATGAACACCTGATTTCTGTCCTCCTTCAATCTGGAGTTAATTGTGTATCTGGCTTTTCTCTTATCTTTCTCCCTCTCTGATGTATCAGAATCCTGAGACTTTCCATCCTCTGTATCTTTAAAGACAACTTAGTTTCCATTAACAGTGGCTTTCGTCTGTAAAGAAATTAATATTACTGAAGAGTTTTGGTCTATGGGTATCTATTTTCAAACATCTTAGGTTATCCTCTTCAACTACTTTCCTAAAAATTTAATCATTGCTTAATTGATTTCACAATTAAGTCAAAGGGGACCTCTTGGATTCTTTGTATCTAACATGGAGACAGTGGAATAGGGCCCTGGCCTCTTAAAAGAACTCTATTGAGTAAACTGCTTAACATGAAATGCTTGGAAATAACTAATAAAAGTTACTAAGTAAAATGCAATCTGTTGCTTTCTAACTCACTATGATTTAAACCAGTCATAGACAATGGTATGAGTGATGATGAATATAAAGTGCTTTGTATTTAGAAAAAAAAAGATACGACTGGAGAAAAAGATATTTGAAATATAGTAATGGCAAATATTTATAGAGTTTCATGTCCGTCTGCTTAAACTGAAGAAGTTAACAATCAGCATGAGTTCATCTTCCCCCACTGAAGATATCCTGACAAAGATGTGCTCAGCAGGTAGAACATGAGAAAGCACTGCTACCTCTTCATAGGCTAAATCAGAGTTGTAAAACTACATTAAGAAAATCAGTTGACAGGTTATGTGGTTGCATATCTGTCTTATTAAGATGAAAAGAAATCTGATATAAAATGGAAATCCTAATGCATTCAGCTTCAAGCAAGTAGGAGTTGGCTCAAAAGCTGAAACCTGAGGAAGTCTACATTACCTGGAACTTGTAGGTGACTACGAATCCTTAGCAAGAACATGCTATGAAAATGCTACATGCTGACAAAATTTTGGTCATCCTCTTGTCTGGTAGCTTTTGGAAATTAATACTTTCTAGACATTTCATCTACTATTCTTGAACCTAACATCATTGTTACTGATTTTGCTACATTCACATTCTATTCCATCAAATTTTTTTTCCTATGCTTTCAAGTGTTTCAGGAATTTTAATGCTTTAGTTTTGAAGGAATCTTGCCTGGCAAAGTTGTGACCTTTTCTATTCTATTTTATTGTAAGGGTGATGTACAGAGGGGTTACTGTTATATAAGTAAAGTAATGAATACATTTCATGTCACACTACTACCCCTTCCAGGGTTTCTTTTTCTTCTTTTTGAGTGTTGTCTTTTAACAAAATTTATCTTTAAAGGGCCATACAAAGAAGTTGCTATCCGACAGATCACTCCAGGAATACAATGCATCTCAACCTTTTCAAGGCTTAAATCAGGAATAGAATCTGTTTTAGGTGGTAGAATAATACAGAAAGTATCTACTCGGCCTAAAGCATTATTAGCTGGAAGGGTATTCGATATTGTTTATTCTTTCTTATTATTCATTTGTTCACTAATGAAACCCAGACTTCTCAGATACTTCTTTTAGAAGTATCCTTTTCAGACATTTTTTTCAAGCCATTGGTTTTTGTTTTTGTTTTTAATTTACTGTAAAGGTAATGACCAGAGGGAATTACAGTTATGTAAGTAAGGTAATGAGTACATTTCTTTTCTTTTTGCTTTTTTTTGTATTGTCAATGTGATGTACAGAGGGGTAGTTCAGAAATATAGTAGCTGAAATCTTGGTTCTTCCAGCTAAATTTAGAACTTGGTTACATTGTCATGGGAGAGATCCTAGTATATGGGGTAAATTTTCTGGTTCTTTTTTTATGAGGCTATCTCTATACATCCATAGCCTGTCCTGGTGACTAAATAAGAACAAATGGTCTTAACCAAAAGTGGGGAAGCTGGTGTCCTCTTAAACATTTCTGGTTGAGATAGGCAATAATCAGTGAGTTACAGAATCCACCCCGCTTTGATTCCTCTACAAGTAAGTCTCACAGTGAGATAATGTCCCATGATAAGGACTTTCCACACTCTCAGAGCAATCACTGTTTTTGGTCTTCTGCTCCAATAATCTACTTTTAGTCCACACTAAGATAGCTCATTCCAGAATAAAATAACTTTCATTTTTTTGTTGGTCAGTTTAATATGCCACAATTTTATTAGACATAGCATCTTTATAGGATACACCATGCTCATTTTATATATACATACAATGTATAATCAGAGAAATTCCACCTCCTCAAATGTTATTTCTTTCAAGATTAGGAATTTTCACATCTTCCCAGTTATTAAAATTTATAATAGATGTTTTAAACAAGAGTTCCAACTGTGCTATAGAAACAAGAAGTACTTTCTCCTATTCACCTTTGTTTTGTGCCATTATTAATAACTCTAATAATGATTCACTTCTTAATCTGGTATTTGTCTATCCTTTATATGCTTTATATGTATGTCAATAGACGTATCTAGATACATGTTTGTGTGTATGTATAACTTTGTGTTTAATAAAGTTATAAAATATATTTTCTTAAATAAAATGATTGAGAAATTATTATAGACTAAAACAGAGGGGATAATTGTTGTGAAGAGTAAAATAGGCAACTGTTGCCTTAAATTGTAAAAGTTTTAGTATTTTAGTTTTAATATCTCCATACTATATCAACTTAAAAAATTTAAAACCTTGGGGCTGGGAAAGTGGCTCAGTGCTGGAGCGCTTGCCTTGCATGCATGAGGCCCTGGGTTCAATTCCTCAGCACCACATAAGCAAAAAGAGAAAACCCGGAAGTGGTGCTGTGGCTCAAGTGGTAGAGCACTAGCCTTGAGCTGAAGAGCTGAAGGACAGTGCCCAGGCCCAGAGTTCAGGCCCCACGACCAGACCCCCCCCCAAAAAAAAATTAAAACCTTGAAGTATCTAAGAAGAAATTCTTCTATTATCTGGACAAGAAGGACATATATTTTTCCTTCCTTCCTTCCTTCCTTCCTTCCTTCTTTCTCTTTCTCTCTTTCCCTCCCTCCCTTCCTTCCTTCCTTCTTCCTTCTGTCCGTCTGTTTGTCTAGACAAGTCCCAGAATGTTTTTTTTTCAGGGATAGTTAGAATGTAAATCAATTGGCCTGTAGATTTCTTGAGATCTTTTCTTTCTTATTTAACCAAATTTATTCCTTAAATGTTCTTACCACAAGGGAGACAGGTCTCAGTTCATTAACTCCAACCACCCTTCATGTAGTTCTTACCCATCTGTCTGTTCTACTCAGAGAATTCCTTAACACCATCAAGTCAAAAGGGAAAGATGGTTATTTCACTCAGCACTCTGGCCACACACACATCTTTAGAAGGATGTGTGGCATACTTCAGATATTTTTGGCCTGGGAGGGTTGGTCTTTGTAGCAAGACATCTAATTAGAGGTGCTAGTTACTAGCATTGCTGCAGCAATCTCTGTTTTAATTTCTCCCCAGCTGTGCAACTGGCTAAAACACAG
Source organism: Dipodomys ordii (assembly GCF_000151885.1). NCBI lineage: Eukaryota > Metazoa > Chordata > Mammalia > Rodentia > Heteromyidae > Dipodomys > Dipodomys ordii. The sequence continues at coordinate 3,030,277 of NW_012267241.1, forward strand.
ATGGGAAGTAGAGCTGAGGGAAATCAGAAGAATTGAAAAAGTGAGTGGAAAAACCAATGAGGCTTTAACAAGAGCAGAGTTGCTCTGAGAGTCCTAAGCTCCCAGGGTGGGCAAGATTGCCTGACTTTCTCATTTCTTTTCTTATACTCTGAGATTTAACTTCTATCTTCAGGTACATTGGGGGGGGGAGTGGATCTCTAGAACTTTGCTTGGGATAAGGGAATTGTTAGTGGTTTGAGTTGCTTGCTTTGAGTTTTCTCTACCTGAGAGATCAACAGCCAAAAATAAATACTTTTCTCTGAAATTTCTCTGATTAGAATGATTACATACTTTATCATCAAAGGGGGACATTTTTCAGAATACAAGGGGAATATGCACAAGTAGCTAAGACACATCAACATTGGGTAGAACATACCAGGGCACACAAGAATGTTCCTGCATTTACATTCCATCCAGATCCTTTGTTAGAATACATGTGTACTTCCAAAGCTTACTCTTTGGATTCTTCATTTTCGTAAGTAGTATTTTAAGTGTACAGAGAAATTGTGTCTTGATTCTTCCACGAAGGAGGACTGTGTACATGTGAATGTCTAGAGTCTTATGTAAGGCATTCTGTTAAGTTATACTTTAGATTTAGCTTCTACTTATTAGAGAAAATATATGTCATTTGTCTCTTGGAGCTTGGATTGCCACACTTAATATGATTTGTTCTAGGTCCATCCATTTCCCTGCCATATATTATTGTTATTATCTTTAAGTAGTTGTACAAAGGAGCTGCCATATTACAAAGCAGCTCATGAATACAAAATAACTTAATTAACAATTTTTGATCCTGACTTTGATTCTTATCCTAATGCTTGATGGGGCTCATTCTTAGATTGATAATTTAGCAATAATAGACTACTTATTCATCCCTCTGAGGACCTGACATCCTGATACTTAGTCCTAAATACAAAGGGCTTCCTATGCTACCAGACTCTTCTAATACTCACAAAGGAAGGTCACAAATCCATGCTCAGGCTCTGAGATTAAAATCTTAAGAGTCCTAATTCCCCTCTCTCCTCTCCCAAACTAATGCCTTGAATATCTGAAAATGTGAGAGCATTACCTCATTTAAGAGAATTATTTCTCTCCCTCTTTTCCATATCTTTTTATGCTTGAAGATAACACAAATGCTTTAAAACTCTCTGCATCAGATAATTCATTCCAATTAAAACATATATGTGCCACATTTAGAATAGTAGGAGGTATGGCATAGCATACAGAAACAGAAATAAGTCTGTTGCAAACTTCATTACATAAGTAGTTCTGCTAACCTTATTTATATAAGCACAGTCTATTTAATTCATACAGGCACACATGTACTAGATATCAAGTCATTATTTAGATAGTTTTGATCTAAGACTTAGAACACAATATCTAGTCAATGATAGCAGTGCAGTGGATGTCATATGTGGTCAAAGTAATAGAACATATCCTCTGAGATATGAACTATATAAATTTTATTCTTCTTTTGACTCAAACATATTTTATGAACATTGAACACACACTGTCTATCAGTTCCCATATCTCTTCACTTTCCTCTCCTGGACTCTCCTTATGCCTTGGCCATCTGCCTGACCCATTTGTCAGTGTCCTTGTCCTTTTCATGTTTCCTACTTGGGATGCTGGAATAGTCACAGCCCTGCTACTTCATGTCTAAGTATTTTGTAGATAATATCTAAGTGTGTAAGTTTCAAAAATCCCTATTCACTCAGTTTTCATCAAGTGATTTCTAAGTTGGCTTGCTCCTTCTAATATACCATGCAAAGCCAGTCATGAAATAGCATGGGAAGTAACAAAGGTTAATATAGAAAATCCAGAACAAGCCACTAAAGAAACTCAATTCCATATCCTTAATGTGCTCAGCCAGGAGCAATGAGAGGTTTACTCATTGAATTGTAAATAATCAGCCAGTCACAACATCCACAAACAATTTGACCTGGGCTCCACAAATGAATTAATCAATCCAGCTGTCAACCTTGTTTTCAAAACAAGGGAAAGCAGTATGCTCTCATTTAGGCATTCTCAGCAAATGGAACCAGTTGCCTTTCTTTATGCATCTCAGTTACCAACACCATTGCCTTTGCTAATACTTATGTGTTGTTGTGGTTTGCTCAGGTAGACCATACTTGCTGGATAACCTGGATTTAGCAATGCAGTAGCCAAGGCTAGCTTCAAACTTGAGGTTGTTCTGTCTCAGCTTCCAATGTAATACTAATCCTGGGTCTCATGTATGTTCGAAGGGTCAGTTTTCCTGAAGACCATATGACAAAATTCTATACATGTGTCAAAATGAACACAAACTTAAAAAAATTATTGTTACATGATCACTGGGAAATTCTATAACAGCTTTTGATTATCTTTGTATATTGAAATAATATTGAAATAATTGTGATAGAAAAGAAAGTTCTCTGGTAAGGCAGCAGGGGTTGGAAGATAAAGAGATATTAGGAGCAAGACAATTGTTCAGGCAGGACTCCAGGGAAGCCTGAAGGTGGGGGAGAGG
>NW_012267241.1:3046354-3052389 GCF_000151885.1 Dipodomys ordii
CCAGCATTTCTGCCGTAATGGGCAAAACAGAGAGCAGGCTCAAGGCTTTACAGAGTTCGTCCTGGTTGGTGCTGGAGGCCAGGCGCTCCTGGAGCTGCCGCAGGGCTCCCCACACCAACTCGGCCTCTGCCTGCGCCCCGATGCCACCCCCGACCATGTCTACAGAGACGTGACTCACCTGGGTGCCGGGATCCACAGGGTCACTCACCTCGCTCTGAGAGAGAGGATCCACAGCTGACTCGTCCAACACGTCCTCCTGCCTCCCCTCCCCCTCCCCTCTAGCCTCCTCCTTCCCATCCTCCTCCTCCTTCCCCTCCCCATTTTCTTCCTCCTCCCTATCCTGCTCCTCCTCCTGCTGCCTAAGAGCATCCCTCCTGGGCTCTTGAGCGCCATCCTGCTCAGGGACCCGGCCCAGAAGCACTGGCAGAAACCCTGGGTGACCGTCCAGGAGAGCCAAGGTCTTCCAGCGGTTGGCCAGCTCCCTGGCCAAACAGCCCACCAGCGGGTGCTTCCTAAAACCCTTCACTGTCGCTCTGACGCCCGTGGCGGCCAGCATTTCTGCCGTAATGGGTAACACGGAGAGCAGGCTCAAGGCTTTACAGAGTTCGTCCTGGTTGGTGCTGGAGGCCAGGCGCTCCTGGAGCTGCCTCACGGCTCCCCACACCAACTCGGCCTCTGCCTGCGCCCCGATGCCACCCCCGACCACGTCTACAGAGACGCAAGGCCCACTCACCTGGGTGTCCAGATCCATAGGGTCACTCACCTCGCTCTGAGAGAACAGATCCACAGCTGACTCGTCCAATATGTCCTCCTGCCTCCCCTCGCTCTCCCCTCTGGCCTCCTCCTTCCCATCCTCCTCCTCCTTTCCCTCCCCATCCTCTTCCTCCTCCCCATCCTCCTCTTCCTTCCACTGCCTAAGAGCATGCTTCCTGGGCTCTCGAGCTCCATCCTGCTCACGAACCTGGTCTAGAGCTAAGGTCTTCCAGCACTTGGCCAGCTCCTTGGCCAAACTCCGCACCTGCTGGTGCTTCCTAAAACTCTTCACCAATTGTCTGACACCCGTGATGGCAAGGATTTCTGGCGTGACGGGCAAGTCTGAGAGAAGCCTCAAGCAACCGCGAAGCTCCTCCCAGTCGGTGCTGGAGGTCAGGCGCTCCTGGAGCTGCCTCACGGCTCCCAACACCGACTCGGCCTCCGCCTGGGCCCCGACGCCACCCCCGACCACGTCTACAGAGACGCGGGGCCCACTCACCTGGGTGCCCAGATTCACAGGGTCACTCGCCTGGCTCTGAGAGAACAGATCCACAGCTGACTGCAATATGTCCTCCTGCTCCCCTTCCCCCTCCCCCATCTCCTCCTCCAGTGTCTCCTCCTCCCCATCCTCCTCCTTTCCCTCCCCATCCTCCTCCTCCTTCCACTCCCCATCCTCTTCCTCCTCCCCATCCTCCTCTTCCTTCCACTGCCTAAGAGCATCCTTCCTGGGCTCTCGAGCTCCATCCTGCTCACGAACCTGGTCTAGAGCTAAGGTCTTCCAGCGCTTGGCCAGCTCCTTGGCCAAACTCCGCACCTGCTGGTGCTTCTGGAAACTCTTCACCAATCGTCTGACACCCGTGGTGGCAAGGATTTCTGGCGTGATGGGCAAGTCTGAGAGAAGCCTCAAGCAACTGCGAAGCTCCTCCCAGTCGGTGCTGGAGGCCAGGCGCTCCTGGAGCTGCCTCACGGCTCCCCACACCGACTCGGCCTTCGCCTGGGCCCCGACGCCACCCCCGACCACGTCTACAGAGACGCGGGGCCCACTCACCTGGGTGCCCAGATCCACAGGGTCACTCGCCTCGCTCTGAGAGAAAAGATCCACGTCTGAGGTCCTCAACGTGACCTCCTGCTCCCCCTCCCCCTGCTCAAGGTCATCCTTCCTGGGCTCTCCAGCGCCATCCTGCTCAGGGACCTGCCCCACAGCCTCTGGCTTGCGGCTCAGCAGAGCCAGGGACTTCCAGCGCTTGGCCAGCTCCTCGGCCAAACTGCCCACCTGCGGGTGCTTCCTAAATCCCTTCACTGTCTCTCTGACACCCGTGGCGGCCAGGATTTCTGGCGTGATGGGGAGCACCGAGAGCAGGCTCAAGGCTTTGCGGAGCTCGCCCGCGTCTGTGCGGGACGCCAGGCGCTGCTGGAGCTGCCGCACGGCTCCGCACGCCCACTCGGTCGCCCCCATTCGTTTGCCACCCCCGTCCATGTCTCCTGAGATGCCCGGGCCACTCACCTGGGCTCCTGGATGTCGTGGGTCACTCACCGTGCTCTGGGCACTCGTCTTCTGGTCGGTCGCTGCGAGGCACGCGGGTTTCCTCCTGCTCCTCTCGGCGGTGGCGGCCAGACTGACCCGGAAGGCCAGCCGCCTGCCTGATAAAGCCTCGGGCTGCCCCGCCTCTTCCCACAGCTCCTCCTCTAAGCCCCTCCCTGTCTCTCGCCCGCCACACCCTGGCATCCTCGCAGGGGGTCTCCCAAGATGCACCTCACCCGACCGTCCACAAGTTCATGTGTATACATGTGCAATCATATATACACACACACACACACAAGCATATATATGTAATGTATGTGTGTATATATTCATACACAGAGAGAGAGAGAGAGAGCTTTATAGCATATCTGTACAGGCGAGTGTCTTTTCCCAGCCTTTCTTTGTGGGGGTGTGGGACTGCTGGCTTGGTGGGAACCATTTTGCTTGCTTGCTGGCTTTCAGAGACAGAATCCCACGTTAGACTTGGCCTTTGGAACCCGGTGTGTTTGTCTCTTGTAGCCTGGTCTCACAGGTGTGGACCATCAACCTTGAGCTCCTACCCTCCCACGGTTAGGGTGTGTTCTGATCTGGGCTTGCTCTTTCTAGTTTAGTAGCAATGCAGGTTGGATAGATGGGAGAGAGTTCCTCAATGTCCTTCCTCACCTGATGTGTTGGCATTTCCCGGGTTGGATAATTGTATAGGGAATCGCTGATCCGGTCTGCACCAATCCAAAAGAAGTCGGTGACCACTGGTCTTCTAGATGTGTATATAGAAATATATTTCCCCTGATTACCTATGTGTATGTGTCTATGTATATATACAGATGCATATGTACATAGACATGTGAAGATATATATATACATTTATAAATATATTGTATTCATGCATATTTGTACATGCACAAGTCTTTTCCCAGCCTTTCCTTCCTCTTTCTTGGTTCTTTGTGGAGTTGTAGGACTGCTGGCTTGGTGGGAACCATTTTGTTTGCTGGGTTTCAGAGACAAAAGTCCCACTGGAAAGACCCAGGTTAAACCTGACCTTTTGAACTGGTGTGTCTGCCTCCTGTTGGCTGGGCCCACAGGTGTGGACCATCAACCTTAATCTCTTACCCTCCACGGTCAGGGTGGGTTCTGATCTGGGCTTGTTCTTTCTAGTATGGTAGCAAAGCATGTTGGGTAGAGAGTTCCTCAATGTCCTTCATCACCTGCTGTGAGCTGGCATATCCCGGGTTAGTTAATTATTTAGGAAAAATCCATTTAGAGTAGGTAAATCTGTAAAGGAAAAGAGAATGGTTACTACAATTAGTCTGAAAGGATACATGGGGGAAAAGGTGTGAAGGTTAAGATACATAACCCATTCTAAGTCTTAGCCAGATTATTATTAAAAGTGGGTAACTCACTCACTCTTCTGTTTGAATTACACATTCCCCTGTATGTTCTAAACAATGAATGAGATTACTGTGGCTGCCTTTCTGATTCTTCCTCTCTTCCTGATAACTTATTTCTGGATTTGTTGATCTTTCCTGATTGAAGAGTTCTTATAGTTTTCATCTAAATTCAAATATAAAATTTTTGTTACTTAAAATCCTATATCAGTAAAAAAATGTTATGAATCACTACTTGATGAATACATGTTAACTTAATATGACTTTAAAAAATAAGAAAATTATGCACTAAATACGTGTGAATTCATTAAATGTGACCAATAATTTTAAAAAGTCAAGAAGAAGATACTTTGAAAAAAAATGTATTGCAATAAGAACAATTTCTTAGAAACTTGTAACCTTGACAAGGATGAGAAAATAGACTAGAAAAGAGAGCAAGAGAGACAATGAAATAAAGAAGAGATTAATCTGGAATATGGTTTTTCCTGCTAGTAAGAATTTTGAAAAGAAAAAAAAAACAAACTATGGGGAATGTGCATTTTGCATCCCAGTCTATGGTATCTTATTGTTGGTTACACTAAAAACAGGTTAAAAGCTGTTATCCAAAACAATATTGCCCGAAATTCAAACAGCTAACACTTGCTATTTGTTCTAATTTGTACTAAAATGTTCACACATCATTTTCAATGAAAACTAAACCTTTTCAAGTTCAGCAAAATTAATATCAAAAATAAACACCTGTTCCTGTTTTTTTCTAATTTTGTAGAAAATTTTACAGCCATGTTGTGTAGCATGAAGAAAAGCACTCTATAAAATTTAGCAAGTGCCAAGGTGATTGACTACCTAATAAAGATAATCATCATTGTAGAATTCAGTGCAGATTTAATTTGCAAGAAAAAATATAACTGCATATCACCAGGGAAGATATAGGATCAGAAATTATTCATGAAATGTTTTGAAGGTTTTACAAGTCAAAATGGCAGGGGTAAAAAGAGCTATTAACCACTCAGATCCTGTGAGGCCTGATCAACACTCCTAAGGCAGCACTTCACTTTGTGGGCGGGTAAGTTTTTACTTCTTCCCTTATTCTGATGATTTGGCTATGCCAAACTTGCTGCATCAATATCACCACAATGTTGCTTAACATATGCACAGAAAACAAACAAATAATCTCAGCAGACTTTCTATTTTTTCTCTTTTTTAAACAATTTATGTGGTGCTGTATCCAAGGAGTCAGAAATGTTAGACAAATGCTCTAGTAATAGCCTGAAAAGCTTCTTTCAATAAAACTTTAGGATGTTTTAACCATGTGTGTGGCTCATAATGGTGGTCCCATTACTCAGAGGCCAAGGCATAATATTCCCTGAATACACAAGATCAATAATAATTTGTGCAACATAGTTGGGCCCATCAAACAACCAGAAAAGACAAAAATTAAGAGTAAAATTTCAAAAATCCCAATTTTTCTAATACATAATGTTTTTAACATCCAGAGCTAAAAAAGTATGAAAGTATGAGAATACTTGGATACTCGGATAGTGGAAATGTAACTTGTACAATCCTTTAGTAGAACCAACCAAAACTAATAACTGACACACCCTACTGACATAGCTATTTATTCCACTTTCAATAATTTACAATATAGAAGACAAATAACCAAAACCATAGAAATGTTCCATACATACACATGAGTAGAAAGATAATGTTTTTTACTATTGTTTCTGTTTGTTCAGAAAGGTGGGTTCATAGTCATTTTAAGAAAACTTGAGATAGAGTTTTTTAGGATTATGTCCTTCAGACTTCCTTTAGAATCTGTGGAGAATCCTATAAACACTGAACCATTAACCTAAAGAACACACCAGATTATGATGAATAGAAAAATAAAAGTTCTGGGCTGGGATGTAGCTCAGTGGCAAAGCGCTTGCCTAGCAAGTGCAACGTCCTGGGTTCGATCCCCAGTACCAAAAAAAAAAAAAAAGAAAAAGAAAAGTTCTAACTCTTAGGACAGAAAGACCTCTAAATCCTAAATTGATTGATAAGGTTGAATACAGTCTTCAGCAAACATAAGAAGTCTTACAGAAAGCCAAGTGTGGTGGCCCATACTTGTAACCCCTGTCCTCAGGAGGCTGAGGCAGGAGGATGTCAACTTTGAGACCATGGGTTACATGAAAAGATCTGTGTCAAAAAAAGAGGAAAGAAGTATGGAAAGGAAAGGTGTAGGGAGGTAAGGAAAGAAGAGAGGAGGAGTGTTGAGGAGAGGAGAAGAGGGAAAAGGGGGGAGAGCTGGGCTGAGAAGGACAGGGGAAGGAAGGAAGGAAGGAAAGAAGGAAGGAAGGGAGGAAGGGAGGGAGGGAGGAAGGGAGGGAGGAAGGGAG
>NW_012267241.1:3052821-3063377 GCF_000151885.1 Dipodomys ordii
AGGCCAGGGGAGGCTAGGGGAGGGGAGGGGAGAGGAAAGGGGAGGGGAGGCCAGGGGAGGGGAGGGGAGAGGAGAGGCTGATCTATTGGTCGACCTATTCCCCCTCCTTTCCCTTTCCCTCCCCCCAACCCCTGCTTTCACTGTATTTGATGTCGGTATAATTTGTGGAGGGGAAGGGGAAAAACAAGTCATTTAAATAGGGATACAGGTGGACCCTTTGCAACAATGAGAAGTACAAGTCGTTATGTCAAAAACGAGCTTTACCTTGTAACTGAAACCTTTAACATATTAGATGCATTATTGCACAAATCTGAGAAGGAAGGAAAAGATAAGTGTGTGCAAATATTTTCAAAATGTAGAAACATTTTTAAATGGCCACATCTATATGAAACAATCATATCTGCAACCACCAATGTCAGCTTCTGACAACTTTATTATTGTAATACTGCATATATATATATTTTTTTTTTTTTTTACAAAAGCATTCTAGAACAAAAACCAAAATGTTTACCCTCCAGAATTCCTGTGGCGGAAAAACATACCCCAAATTTATACCATGTCGATGCCTAATTCTCAGAGCCATTTCCAGCCTGTGATGTTCTAACAGAATGGATCTTTGCCAGTCTGTTTTTCTCTTCAAAGAAGGCTCTATGCCTAAATGAGTGTTAAACTGTTATCTAAATATTTTATCTCCCCTGGGGCAAGCAAAGATTTTTTTTCTAAAATCTAGATTCAGTTATTGACTATGCATTTTTGAAAGCTAGATTACCCTTTGATGCAAAATTTTTATTGGATTGACATCAATGATCAGTTAATGCTAAATTACCAATGGCATAATGTGCCTGTAAGATATCTTATAAAGTACAAATGCTAAATTTACCACATGAAAGAAGTTGCATTTGAGAAAATACAGAAAGAAATCTGCCTCTTTCATTGTCATAATTAATCACTAAGGAAAATGTAAGAAATCCTAACCTACAAGCAAAATAGAGCAAAAGCAACAAATGAAGGCTTTTGTTTTCTTAGTAGGCAATACTGAATTATTCCTCTCCTTACTATTCTATCATTGTAGTTGCTTTCTTGCTTCTCCCAGAAGGTCAAATAGTTAGAGAGAGACTTCCTAGAAGTGATATGAATTGTATATTTATTTGGAAATAAGAAAGCCAGTGAATATACTTGAAGTAGAATCTTTAGCCATTGGATCCATAAAGACAATTATCATATTAGAAGCTCACTGTATAGCCACAAAGTACTAGTTTGTGGGCAAATTTATCAATATCTACATGATTTGTTTGGACTGAAGAAATATAAACAAAATAAAAGCAACCAAAATGTTTTACTGAATCATTTCTCAATCTTAAAATTAAAGTCCATACTTTTTATCCTTGAAACCACATTAAACTAGGACAATGGAGGGAGAAGAGGCTGCCATCCTGTGTTTTAGATGAGCACCTGTTCTCCTAATCCCAAGGCCCCTCTTGGATGATCATCCCTTTCCCAGACTCCTCTATGTTGTGTCAAATGGAGCACTGAGCTAAGGATACAGCTGAAGGTTAAAAAAAGACAAATAAGTGACCCCGTGGAGTTTATATTGTAGCAAGAGTGTCAAACAATATGCAATATAAATGACCAATCATCTTTGATGGTCTGTTAAATAGAATGAGAACTATGGAGAAAAGATAATCAAGAAATGGGGATGTTTTCCTGGTATATTTGAAAAACAGAGAAATGTCCAATGTGGCTACTGAAGGATGACAAGATATAGTGTAGTAACAGATAGGATAAGAGAAGCAAAGGCTGAAGGGCAGTTTATACTAGGCCATGTAGTACATTCTTAGTGTTTTACATTTCCCAGTGAATTACATAGAAGCCATTAGGTAGTTCTTAGCAGGAAAGAATGTTTAAGAGGCTTATTCTGATTGCTGCATTGGTTACAGTCCTTAAAGAAGTAAGCAGTAAAGCAGAAACAACAGACGCTTATGCAAGAAGAAAAGAAAGAAAAGGAAAAGTAAGAAAGGAAAAGGAAAAGGAAAGAAAGATACAAGACACTGGTGGCTCACAATCTTAGCTACTATGGAGGTGAGATCTTAGGATCACTGAAGCTATAATGTACAGGAAAGTTTGTGATACTCTTATCTCCAATTAACTAACAAAAAGCTGGAAATGGGGCTGGGAAGGTGGCTCAGTGGTAGAGTGTTTGCCTTGCATGCATGAGGCCCTGGGTTCCATCCCTCAGCAACACATAAGTAGAAAAAGCAGGAAGTGGTGCTGTGGCTCAAGTGGTAGAGAACTAGCCTTGAGGTGGAGAGCTGAGGGACACAGCCCAGGCCCAGAATTCAGGCCCAGGACTGACTGACTGACTGACTAAATAAATAAATAAATAAATAAGTTTAGTGTTTAAAATAAGACTATGTCTAATCTGTACACCTCTGTCACTTTTTTTTTCAATCTGACTGTAAGAATTCACTAATCCTCTAAGGCCAAGTAAGCTTTGACATACAATTGCTTATATTTTTCTTTTTTCTTTTTGTTAGTCCTGGGACTTGAACTCAGATCCTGGGCACTGTCCTTAGTCCTCGTTGTGCTCAAGGCTAGTCCTCTACCACTTGAGCCACAGTGTCACTCGGGCTTTTTCTGAGTAGTTTATTAGAGGTAAGAGTCTCACCAACTTTTCTGTCCTGGCTGGCTTCCAGCTGTGATCCTCAGATCTCAGCCTGCTGTGTATCTAGGATTACAGGCATTCAGCCACCAACATCCAGCCTCAAATTTTAATTTGATGAAAAATTTTAAACAAATATTGACATTAATGCAAAAGAATGATTTTTGGAAAACTATAATCAACACATGTGTTCATATGTACCAAATATCTTGAAGCCAAATCACATTTATTTATTATACTTAATCCGAACTTATTTGATAAGGCCCACTCACATTAAGAAGGCAATCTGCTTTTTCTCATGTACTTTTAAAAAGTTATTTCCTTACTTTCTAGGCTGAACATTATATTTTAAAAGACATCTACTTCATATATGTATTCATTAATGATGCAGTAATTCATTTTAATATGAATGGTGTTAAATGCCCTAGCTATTAATAATGGCCCCTAAAACACAGTTTACTTGAGAATTTAATTACAACAGTATTTTTCCTGAAATAATGGAGTCTAATTAAACTTTAAATGTTCAAACATTTAAGCATCTATTGAAATACCAGTAGCTATGAACGATTCACTGTTCTACATGCTAGTTAAACAAACTATAAATCAGCATAAAGCTAAGCTGAATTATAAGTAACTTATGTTTTAAATTCTTATCTATGTTCTTACTCAAAGGAGATTAGCCACTTCACTACTGACCAGTGCCACAGCCTTGTTGGTATCTTTTAAAACCAGTGGCTGCTGATGAACCAAATTCTTGTAGGTGGACCAAGAAAGGCTGATCAGAGAACCTGGGACACATTGCTAATGTCACCTTAGCATTTTTAAATGTTTGTAAAAATATTTATTAGCTTTCTCTTCTAAGAGTAACATTTTTAGGCATTACTTATCAATAGCAAAACTACAAATGTCACCACAGAGATAAATCTTGTGAATATTTTAAAAAGTACCCTTCTATTTTCAACTGTGGTAACTGATCCCATACTTGAGTTCTGCTTGTAAGTAACTAGAAAACAGGACTAGATTAAAAAAAAAATCACTGGACTATTGACTTTGAACATGTGAAGGCTTTTAACTCAGAAGCAGTAGGCACAATCTGGAAAAGAAGGGAAAAATCCAAGAACACACTGGATTTTGCTGAGAGAAAGAAACAGAGATTGGAGTTTGAGAAAACAAGTGCTTACAACTCTAAGAGAAGAGTCCTAGAGACACAAAAGCTCTGCAAAGAAAGTGTCTCCTAATTCTTCATTTTTGTTTGAATAGCAAGTGGCACATATACAGAGTAAACAAGGAAGACCAGTAATCAAGTGATATGAACTGAACACCTACCCACACTCATATTTGAGCTCTGACCAACAGATGTGGAGAATTCTCCTGGAACATCAAAGAATAGAGAAACCCAGAGGACTCTAGAAAAAGGAAGCAAGGCTGTATCTACTCTACCCCTCACCACTCCAATAAAAAGCATACTTCATTTCATTCAGACACTACTTCCCTCATAGAGGTGAAAACCAGCTTTGATAGGATAAAACTGAAGTTTAAGGGTTTGAGCTATCTGCAAAAGAAATCACAGGACAGACATGCCTAGCTCACTCCTGTAATCTCAGTTATTAAGGTAGCTAAGATTTAGAGAATCTTGGCTTGCAGCAAGAAAAGGTAAGAGAAGTCCTTGAGACTCCACATCCAAATACCCACAAAAATCCCAGCTGAACATGTGTCTCAAGGGGTAACACCATGTTAAGTTCAAACTTATTACAGAAAAAACAAAAACAATAACAAACCTCAGGAAAAAAACTCAAAAACAATCACAATATACTTTTAAAATATCCATTTCTTTTCAGTTACAAGTTGTAGAAAGGAGTTTCAATTCCAGAAGTCAAGTAATCAATGCTCAACTGATCAATGCTTACTACTTCCATTATTCTCCCTCCTCTTTCCCCATCCCATCTCTAATGTGGAGTTATATAGTTGAATTTTTATATAATGATTTTATTTGCTCATCTTTCCTACTTGTGTTCATATAATTCCCTCTTTCTCTCTCCGCCTAGAAAATGTTTCAACATCGTGGTGATCATTTGTTAAATGATTTATTAGGTCCTCAAAAGAGTTACACCATAAGACTCCTCCCCTAAGTATAAGCAATATATTTTTAAAACGAAAACAAATTTTAGGCATTCTCAGTGTCTACCAGTCAATAAAAATTGTTAATTCATTCAAAAATGGGAAAATATGTCAAAATCAGGAAGAAAAACTGAAGACAGAGGCCAAAAGCAGAAATGACAAAAATAAAATTAACAGACAAAGATTTGAAAGGCAGGTAGTGTATAATTATTAAGGATTGCAAGGAAAATATGACCTTCAATAAGGACACAAGATATAGTAAAAAACAAAAAACATAGAGCTTGAAAAATACAGTGCCATATTGGAAGAATTCATTTGATGGGCATAAAAGTCGAACAGACACTGCCAAAGAACAGATAAGTGAATTGAAGAATGCATAATAGAAGGTATCTCAACTAAAGGAAAAAATGAATAGTCTGTAAACTGAAGGACCATATTAAGTACTTTCAACAAACAGAATTTCTATTCTATAGAGATGTTACACAAGAAAAAATATACACAGAAATAAAAATCCAAATCCAAACTGTGTTCTCTCATATCCCAGTAACTGACAACCTTCCAAGTAGCAAATATACTTTTTTGCTTTTTAAAACAAGCTCTCATGGTATGTGTGGCTATGAGGTGGTGTACGGTTAGAATTTAGCTTCTTACTCTCTGGCTCTAAGCACATACCCAGCAGCCAGCCTTTATATGTTGAACGGTCCCATAGAAAACCTGCTATGCAAAAACATGAACACTAAAAACAAAAGGGAAAAAGGAAATCTTGGATGAGTATTGTAGCGAAGGAAAAAAGTATACCATTGGCAGATTGGAGAGAAGACATTTTGGAAGTACATGAACTAATTATCAGAGCTAATACAGAGATAGGGATATTTTCAGCAGAAATATCTGATCACTGTGAAAATGTAAGCCTAATAACATACTAAATTGTTAAGCCAAACAAAGGAAGTAAGAAGGATTATGTGTGAAAATTTATTAAGATAAACATTCTAAAACACCTACAAAAAGAGTGAGTATGCTTGGGTGGTAAAGTGGCTAAAAACAGAGTAGAAATTACCCACTAGGAAAAGTTCCTGGATGTGTTTGGTTGACCCAAGTGGATGCTCTAGATATTTAATGGTACAAATGAAGACTTGCTAGAGACAGGGTGCTGCCAGGCTGGCCTTGGACATTGGAACCCGGTGTGTCTGCCTCCTGTAGGCTGGGCCCACAGGTGTGGACGACCAACACTGATCTCCCACCCTTAGGGTTATGGTGTGTTCCTCTCCAGGCTTGTTCCTTCCAGTATCATAGGAATCGGGTTGGGCAGAGAGTTCCTCAATGTCCTTCATCACCTGATGTGGGTGGGAACTTCCCCAGTGGGATAAGTGTTTAGGGATTGGCTGATCATGTTTACATCAAGCCAACTGAAATCAGTGGCCATTTGTCCTCTCAAGGTATACACACACACACACACACACACACACACACACACACATATACCTGGGTATATATACATATGTATGTATACACATATATGCATATACATACATGCAGATATGTATATATATATATATATATGTATGTGTATATACACACACACACACATCTATGTACAGGCAAGTGTCTTTTCCCAGCCTTTCATTCCTCTTTTTTGGTTCTTTGTGAGGTTGTGGGTGGGCTGGCTTTCTTGGGAACCACTTTATTTGCTTGCTGTGTTTCAGAGACTGGGTGCCACAGGGAAGACCAGGTTTTTCTTAAGCTTTAGAACCTGGTATCTCGCCTCTTGTAATCTGGTCCCACAGGTGTGGACCATCAATACTGCTCTTCCCTAGCCCCACCCTTAGGGTGTGTTCTCAGCAGGGATTCTTGCTTCCAGTAAGGTGGAAAGCAAGCTGTGCTGCTGGGAGGAAGTTCCCTCTGAGTGAGATTTGGACAGCCTACTTGACTTTGTTTCCTGTGTCCTGGTTGGATGCTCTGGAGCATTATGTGGGGGAGCTGGGAATGGCTCACCACCCCATCTACAGCATTCTAGGGAAAATAAAAGAGAACCTGAGGTTTGCAGGGCCAGTGCTGGTGCCTGTAGAACTTGTGCTTTGAGGACCTGTTGAGCTGGGCAGGGTGCCTCAAAACTACACATGCTATGTTGGAGCTTCTCCCTCTTGAAGTAAACGGTGTGGTGGCAAAATGTGTGATTATCAAGCCCCTAAGAGTAGTGCCAGTGGACACCTGTGCTGGCAGAGGTGGCTTTCTGCTTCCACTTCCCTCTGCCCCTCCCTGAAGTGCTTCCTAGGACATCAAGTGTTGGTTTCCCAGCAGCCTGGCTGTGAACATCTTGGCTCCAGTGTGCCTCTCCAGCTGCCTAACCAGTGGAGCCCAGGTTGAGGGCCACCACGTGTGTACCTTTGATTTTCCAGGAATCATCTCTCCCCTGTTAACCTTAAAATATCTTCACTATTTTTTCCTTAATTTTTAAGACTTCTCTTAAAATTGTTCATTGTTGTCACTATTGATTTGTAAATTTCTTTGTTTGGCTCTAGGCCTGGGGCTTGAATTCAGAGCCCGGTTGTCCTTGCTGAGGTTTCCTTCCTCAAGCATAGTGCTTTCCCATTTCAGCCAAAGCTCCACTTCCAGCAACGTTCTTTTCGAAGAGGGGAGGGGGGGAGTAAGGGAGATGAATTTGGGGAAGAGTAGTTCACAGGAGATGATGGGCTCCTGCACTTTCTAGGCCAATCTTGGAACGTAATCTTCAGATGCCAATCTCCCGAGTAGCTAGGATTGCAAACTTGAGCCAGAGATCCTCCAGCTGTTCCTGTGTTTTCAAAACATTTGATAATTTTCCCCTATCCAGAGGCCCACTAAGTAGTCTGTGCTTTTATTTGAGTCTGACACTCAGACACTTTTTTTTTTTTGCCTGCCTATGTGTGTGTCTATAGTCTTTGCCCTATACAGACGTCTCCTGTGTTTTGAAATCCCCCAACATTGTAATTATTTGTTTGTATATTGGTATATAAAATTAATTTCATAGATTTGACCATGTTTGCCGCATTTCCCTATCCGCAGCCCATCCGCACACTTGGTGCACTATTGGTGTGGGGGGCCCAGATAGATGGTGCAGCCCCACACAGCTGTTGCTCGTGTTTTGAAGAGAACCCCCCTCCCTCCCCGACAGTAATAACACTTATTCATGCATGTATCATTATAGACCCTACCCCAGCGGGCTACCTGTCCTTCCGCGGAGGAAGGGTAGCCATGAGGTGTTAGGCTCGTCCCAGGGGTAGGGTCAGGTAACAGTGGCCACACTGTGAGCCAGGCGCCCCGGCCGAGGCGCAGGAACGCCGGAGGCGCTGTCCTTCGGACACCCCGCCGCCGGTGTTCCGGGTGCCTGGAGCTCAGCGCCAGGGGAACCTGCCCTTGCCGTGCTTGTAATCGCGAATGGTGGTGGCCATGAGCGGGGCAGCTCTCTTGCCTGCTGCGGCCTTTCTGGCCTTTGTGGTGTCGTCCGTGGGCATGAGGGTAGCCGGTGTGGTGCCGGAAGGGGCGCGGGCTGTAGTCTGGCCTTGGGGAGGAAACCTCCTGTGCCCGACACCGCCGCCGCCGCGGGCGCCACCAGCACCCCCAAAACCAGCGGCGCCCCTTCCTCCTCGTCTACCGCCTGCTCCCCGGGCGGGGGCCGGCCGGAGCTCGGCTCCTTGGGCCGCGGCTGCGCCTGCGGTCAGGGCCCCGGAGCGCGCTCCGCCGCAAGGCCGCCTTTCCGGGGGTGGCTCCAGGAGCACCTTCACCCGTCGGCCTGGGTCCTTCTCGGCCTGCGCAGCCCGGATGGAGGCGCAAACTGCTCGCAGGCGCTGCTCTCGCCCTCGGCGAAGCCGCAGGTACAGCTCCCGCCAGGACTCGCCCTCGGCCGGCTTTTCCTCCTGGAAGTCCTTGCGGCAGCGGGCTCGCCACAGCTGGTCTGTGTCGCTGTGCGCCCCGGGCCGCAGGCCATCGTCCCGTGGGCCGGGCTGCGGAGCCGGGGTGTAAGTCCCCGGAACGGGTGCGAGGAGAACGCAGGGCGGCGTGGGCCCGGCTGGGGCGCTGGGGCGCGAGGGAGCCGAGACCCCGTGCTTCCGGCCGCAGTACACCGGCATCTTCCGGGACACTCTGACACAAGGCAGGGCCGCCTCTTCCCCTGCCCCTTCCCCTTCCCCTACCTCCTCTTCCTCTTCTTCTTCCCAGGGCGCCGAGGCTTCAGGCACAGGTGGCGAGAAGGACATCCATTCCAGGTCGGGCAGCCCAGCCGAGTGGGCCTGCCGCCCGGGGAAACTAGGGGTGTCGGCGCCGGGCCACAGCGTGGGCACCACGGCCGCTGGCGTGGAATCGGCGCTTTTGGCTGCAAGGGCGGCTGGGGCCCGTGCCAGCCCTGCGGCCTGGTCTTCCTCGGCCTCGCTCACCCTCAGGGCTGCGCGGTGGACCGAATCCAGGGGTCTGCTGGGGCCTCTGGGGCCATCCCCTTTCGAGCCTCCTGGGGCCGGGGCAGGAGCACGAGTGCGGCCCTTGGCCTTCTTTCTCGTCGGCCGCAGCTGGCTCTGGTTGAGGGCATCCTCGAAAGACAGGGCAGGCGCCCGGAATTCACGCTGCGGCCGGGACTCGCGCTGGCGATCGCCCCGACCCAGCTTCGCGGCCCGCCTGTCTGGGTCGCCAGAGGTGCGAGGATGGACCTCAGAGGACGGCGGAACTGAATCTCTCTTCTCCTTCATGGAGGATCGGCGCCCCTCTTTTGGTCTGGCTCCGCCCTGCCCCTGGGGTTCCCCCCCGGGGAGACCCTGCTGCGGGCACCCCGGCGGGTCCCGGGCCGGCGAGGCGGGAGGCCACCCGTTGCCAGGCTTCCCAGCGGCACCCGTGGGCTCGGGGTCCCGCGGGACTCCGGAGCCGGCCACGGACCAACGACGAAGCCCGCTGCTGCCCTCAGAGGACGCGGGGGCCAATCGGGGACGCTTCTCCCGCCCACTGCCGGGAGAAGGGCTGGCAGACCGCTTGCCCCCATCCCGCACCTCACGCCTCTCCCCGGGCCGTGCGGGCTCTGGCCCGGGGCTGGGGCCTCCCCTCCTGGGCACTGGCGCTTTTCCCCGGGAGCCCCAAACCGCACTTGACTCTTTCAACACGTGCTCCCGCTCCCAGGCCGACTCCGACTGCCCAAGAGCCTCCTTCCTGGGCTCTTGAGCGCCATCCTGCTCAGGGACCCGGCCCAGAAGCACTGGCAGAAACCCTGGGTGACCGTCCAGGAGAGCCAAGGTCTTCCAGCGGTTGGCCAGCTCCCTGGCCAAACAGCCCACCAGCGGGTGCTTCCTAAAACCCTTCACTGTCGTTCTGACGCCCGTGGCGACCAGCATTTCTGCCGTAATGGGCAAAACAGAGAGCAGGCTCAAGGCTTTACAGAGTTCGACCTGGTTGGTGCTGGAGGCCAGGCGCTCCTGGAGCTGCCGCAGGGCTCCCCACACCAACTCAGCCTCCGCCTGCGCCCCGATGCCACCCCCGACCACGTCTACAGAGACGCGGGGTCCACTCACCTGGGTGCCCGGATCCACAGGGTCACTCACCTCGCTCTGAGAGAAAGGATCCACAGCTGACTCGTCCAACACGTCCTCCTGCCTCTCCTCCCCCACCCCTCTGGCCTCCTCCTTCCCATCCTCCTCCTCCTTCCCCTCCCCATTTTCTTCCTCCTCCCCATCCTGCTCCTCCTCCTGCTGCCTAAGAGCATCCCTCCTGGGCTCTTGAGCGCCATCCTGCTCAGGGACCCGGCCCAGAAGCACTGGCAGAAACC
>NW_012267241.1:3069247-3195760 GCF_000151885.1 Dipodomys ordii
AAGGAAGGAAGAAGTAGTCTGAGAGGCTTCTGTAGAGCTCTTAATACATTCTGAAAACTAAGAGCTATTCCAATTCCACCTAAATTATTTACATATTTTTGTTCTGTTTAACTGAAATTACAAACTTTCCAGAGTCCTAGCTCTATGACATATGTTGGTTTGCTTCAGGTAGACTTTAATGAGGCCACTTCAAAACTAGTTTCTAGTTTGGAGTCATGCCTCAAGATGTAGAGCATCAACTCAAAATCCTGAGTTAAACCCAAGTACTGCCAAAAAAAAAAATGTAAAGTTTGACAGACCTACATTTTCAGCCCATGTCATTGAAATTAGCATAGAAAATTGTATTGTAAAGTAAAAACTAAGAATGAGCCAGCAACAAATTCTCAATTTAAACTGTAAGAGAAGCTGTGCTTCAGAAATGGACACTGATAGATACTTGATTAATTTCTGTCTACCAAGGATAAGAGGCCCAGAAGTAAACATCTAATCTAGAGGTTTCATTTGCCTGATTCAATAATTCGTTTATATCTTTCTTCATTTCTGTAGTAGGAAGACCCCTGCTCAGGCAGGCAAGACTACCTAGTCATCTGGAGTGACATTCCACAGCAAGGAAGTTGTTAACAAAGAAGCAACTTTATTGAGAAAGTTCCTACACTGATGGGTCAGGGCTGCAGCACAGGATCCAGAGCTAATACTTAGACCCCGAGAGGCCCCCATTCTTTGGTTTATAAAGGCAAAATCCACGAGGTTGAGCCTGGTCACACACAGTTGACCAAAGGGATCATAACACACACAAAGGATTGAACAGTCATATCAGACCACACACAGGTGGCCAATAGGCGGAGTTTACTGTAAGCATGTGCCTGCCTTTTGCAGGGTTTATGGTAAGCACGTGGTATTGCCAGTTGGAGCCAGATGACAACTTATCTGTTTTAAGGGTCAGTCTTTAACTCAACAATCAAAGGTGGGTTAGGTTGTTCATGGGAGGGGGACCAGATGCATTTTTTTCATTCTGGGAACTAGGCCCATCAAGTCTAAAATCCCTAAAACAAAAGCAAAGCTCAAAATGGAATCTTACCAGCTGGGGCCCCATCTCAGGGTCCACTTCAATTTCCTTATTGGCTATTGTGCCTTAAAATACTTACATTATCAGATTCAAAATTATATCCTATGATACTTGAGGAAAAGGAAGCATTGAATCTCATTCCCATTTTCACAGACAGAAGATATTTAGGAAAAATGACTGTATATATACCACATACAGCATGAGTGCTCTCAGTTTCCTTTTTTGAGGTACAAAGGAGATGAATTTGCCTGAACTGCTTTCAATTTCTGTAATAAGATCTAAATTTTGAACCGAGCTTTCTATCTCAAAGAACAAACAGTTAAAAAGGACACATTTCTTCTTGGAAATGTTTTTTTAATCTAGAGTCTCTGCACTCAGTGGTCACTTAAAAGCTGATATCTCTATACCCCTAAGGTTCTCATTTGTTCCTTATTTGTTTTCTCATTACCACCCAACTCTACCAAAGCACTTCAAAAAGTCAAATGCTGTGCAAACTCATATAATACTAGGACTATCCAAAGAAGTGTACTTGAGAAAATGAAATATTGTATTGAGTACAAAGCTAGAACTGTTCAACAGCCCTCAGGAAGATAGAATATGTGTTTGATGAATAGGACTGTTAGTTTTAATCATGATTATGAACTAGTTATGAGACGGAGGATTTAAGTCAAGAACTGTAAAGTTTATCAAAGTCTGAAGGCCTTTCCATATTTTGTCATTTTATCATACACTGAACAAGATTTTGAACTAAGGACATTTATGCTGTTTTCAAAAGCTCATGTTTACATGGGTTAAATTCTAGTTCCAATAGTAGAGCATACTTTAGAAGTCATATGGATTACACAATAGGAAAAAAAACCCATGTTCCCTTTCGGGGTTGAAGTATGAAAATTAGGAGGTAAGTGAAAGGATTTAACTTAAATTCATGAAGTTAATAGAACCCTCTTCTGGTGCACAAGGAATAGAGCAATAGGTAAAACCACAAGCAAATAGCCATACTGGCCTAAAGAGGGCCATGGATTCTGTAGTTGTGTAATTAAAAAAAATTATCGTGAATAAATTAGTTTCATTCTTTAATTTTATATCTTTATATCTTTTTAAGACAGTCTCAATGAGTAGTCTACAAGGACATGGAACTGGCAGGTAGCACAGGCTGGACTCCAGTTGCTAATCATCCAACCACTGGGATTACAGACATGTTTCACCACACCAGGTGAAGCTGGCTAGTTTCTGAGATAAGTACATATATATATATATATATATATATATATTATATATATATATGTATGTATCTATGTATCTATGTATATATACACACACAGAGGTAAAGACATACATATATTAAATTAAATATTTGTTTATGTGGACAAGACAAAAGGGAACCAACTGCAGTTGGATTAGTGCAGACAGAATCAGCGATTCCCTAAACAATTATCCAACCCGGGAAGTGCCAGCAGGTGAAGAAAGACATTGAAGAACTCTCCCCCATCTACCCAATCAACATAGCTACCAGACCAGAAAGAACAAGCCCAGATCAGAACACACCCTAACCATGGGGGGTGGGGTTTAGGAGATCAAGGTTGATGGTCCACACCTGTGGGCCCAGCCTAAGTGAGGCAGACACACCGGGTTCCAGAGGTCAAGTCTAACCTGGTCTTCCTAGTAGGACACTTTCTCTGAAAAACAGCAAGCAAACAAACTGGTTCCCGCCAAGCCAGCAGTCCCACAACCCCACAAAGAACCAAGAAAGAGGAAGGAAAGGCTGGGAAAAGACTCGCACATGTACAGATTTGCATGAATACAATATATCTATATATGTATATACATTTTCATGTATCCATGTACATATATATTTGTATATATATATATATATATATATGTGTGTGTAGATAGATGAGACAGGTTGTTGGATTTGAATCATGGTGTCATCGTTGCTGAAAGAAAAAATAGTTAAAATCAGAAGGTATTGTCAAGATAGAATAGAAAATTTGATTAATAGAGTAAATGTAAGGACTAGAGAAATAAAAAAAGACATAATTTAAAACTAAAACAAACTGAACATAGGTTGCTAGTTAAAGGAAGCAAAAGAGTATATAGAGCAATGAAATTCAACTTAATATTAAATACACCAGGAAGCAAATCAGTAAACTCCTAAGCACAAAGAGAATCCTAATGGTAAGAGTCCTTCCCTCCCCATATGTCCTTCCCTCCCTGTTGTTCTAGCCCCCTCCCCCCATCTCGATGTCAGTCGAAGTAGGGAGGTTTACCTGAGCATTCTATTAATTCAAAACCTCTAAAAATTGTGTTCAGCAACATCAAGTATTCTATGCAGTAAAGAAAACCTATCCATATACTTGAGATTTTGGAGTGAATTTTTTCTTTTATTTCTGAGTTCTAAGGGATTATTTTGCTGTGAAAGGCAAAAGGAAATCAATAGGAAGATTTATTGTCATCACTATTTTGTTAACTTGAATAGTTCAGGGGGTGTATAAAATTTCATGTTTGGGAAATTATATGAAACACAACTGTATAATAGAAATGAGAGGGATAATAAACGTGTATATAAATGTATCTATCACAATAATTCACAATAATTAATTATGTGATATTAGAGAAGGTAATCTCTATGCTCTTTGTTTCTCTTCCTTTAAATTCTTTACTTATTTATTTGTGGTATCCTTAACATGATGTATAGAAAATGATATATAGAAAATCTTGTATGATATTTAAAATAATGTATGGCAAGGGAAGGTAAGTTTATTATTAATATTTCTAAAAATGAGGAGACTGTTTTTCCTTCCATCAGCTCATATGGTGGTGATTCTAATTTAGAATTTCTTTTCTTTAAAGATCATTGCTTGTAAAAATGAGCATAGTGTGTGACACTGGGACCATAAAACTGTTCTTCAAGTTCTGAATAATTGTATTTCCATGATCTGAATAATTATGCTTCCATGATCTTTACTTTCAAAATTTTAAATGGACAAGTAATATAAACAAAGAAATGAAGTTTTAGGCAAGTAGAGACAGAAGTTTTAGGCAAGAAATGGCTTTTACTGTGCCTTTAATCATATCATCTTGACACCTTTTTATGCTGAATCTTTTGTACAAGACTATTTTTTTTCACTACAGTAGCTCTTGGCTCTAGTTGGCCAATCTTCTTTACATGATATACACCATTTGTTCTCTTTTTGCATCTTTCAAAATATCAGATTGGATATCCATTCCCCACATCCAAGTTCAAACTATTGCTTCTTTCCCTAATTTGTTGCGTAAAACCGTTCTTCTGCTGAAGAATGTCGGTGGGACAAGCTTGACAGAATCAACACCATTTTCCAAGGTATCAAAACTAGAAATAAATGGAACTGTAGTTTATACTATCAGAGCAGTTGCACTTAAAGTTCTCCACCAGTGGAATTTTATTTTCTTTACAATAAATTGAATTGCGCTGTTGCCCGAAGAGCTAGAAAACTTATAAGCATGTCATTGTATGAAGCGCATGAGAATCAAAGTTAAGGGAAATTAAATTCATATCTTAGGTTCCCATTCAGAAACAACATGACTTGACCAAAATACTCAATAGTTGTAGAATTCTTGATAACTTTAAATACTGTTTGGTCAAATGATAGTTTATGAAAAAATGGTATAAACTGTTTATGGTCATTGTATAAAATAGGATTCTTTATTTCAATAATAAATACTTGCTGAAGCCTACTAAGTCATGTGTGGAATTCTGCTGTGTACATTGATTTTTATTGTAGGTACTAGCATTGTGCAGGGACTAGACAAATTAGGGATTATATAATGTGAGGTATAATGAACTCGTGTTTTATGTAGATATATATGTACATATTTAAATAGAAAATTATGTCATATTTTTCCTATGTTATAGACATTTGTAAGCACACATATATTACATATATATTTCACATCAGAATGATAATTTGAGAGTTGCCTATTTCTCTAAATATTAGAGAAGTGACCTTGATCTAAGTGCTAGATAAGTCACTATTTAAACTAACCCTTGAGGGATGGCAAGGGAATTTAAGGCAGATGGAAAGGAATTGAATAATCCAATGAATAGGACCTTAAAGTATATCCATCCTGGAACATTGTTTTTCTGCTTCAGCTACATCAACTTGAACAACTGCATTAAAATACCAATATTGGTTTCTTCTCTGGGTGTTAATCTATTTGATTTATACCTGTAAGATCTTCATTCAAGTAGGCAAACAATAGAAGAATAGTTGGTTGAATACATATTTGCATGAGAGTATATGAAACTCTGAAGCAAATCCTTTGGCTAGTCATTCTTTGAAACGTATTACTATGATGAAAATCTGAAAAGAGAAAAAATTGTTTTATTTCGCATTTTGTATATTCTCATGTGCCAAGAGCTATCAAAGGTTATGTTGTCTTCCAGCAGAGTGCTGAAAGGGAGAATTGTGCTTGCATCTTCACTTGCTATTCCGGTTTTAGAAATGATTATGAACGTTACTTGAGTAGACATTGTACACCAATTTTATAAAGATATTTTTAACTTGGAAGGAAGAGCAAGTGTTTGGAATCAATATGAAATAAAATGAAAATTTTAAGTTTCAAACAGATGTTCTCTTTTGGCAGTGATAGCAGATGAAGCATTAGGAAACTATTTTAATGGATCAATAAAATATTCTGTAGGAACTCATTTAGAGGGTTAAGGCTTATTTGTAACTCTCTCATAAAGGTAATGAAAGAGGGCAAATCCAAATTGAATTCCACATGGCCTTGCTGATTAGAGCTGTTAGTGGTATCATTAGCTGAGTCAGAAGAAACAGACCTATGAGGACAGGAAGTGTGTTGGGTCTTCACATGCCCAGGAAGCATTGGATGCACTTTACAAAAGGAAATCTCATAAGAAATATGTCTCCTTGCATTAATTCAACAGCTTTCTCCTTTCTCCCATTGCTGGTAGAGCAAATACCAGGAAGCTAAAAAGACATAGTTAAATTTCAAATCCAGAAAAAGTATCTATGGTGTCCCATGATTCTTTAATAATTTCCATATGTTCTAATTTCTGTTGCCTTATGAATGAATGCATTATAAAACTTTCTAATAAGTTGACTTACCTCTCTTCATCAAACTAGTAGTGCTTGTGTTGCTAAACTCTTCTATCAGCCTATGTCAATATATCTGTGTATTGTTTTTTCCCTGAAATTCATATCGAATATTATCTATATTGATATCATTCTTAAATTAAGAATGCTAAATTCTAACATGGAAGTAGGCAGTTGGTTATGCAAAATCAGCTCTTAAAAATATTTTAAAATTTAAGTTTCATTAACTGTAATCTCCCTTCAGCAGCTTTAAAGGATGGCACTGTAGAGAAATGGAATAAATGAAGTATCAAAACTTTGGGAATATTAACTAAGGTAGATTTTGGAGTCAATGGTTGGGGAAAGAACTTACCGAGGCAATGGGGGATGGAAAGCAAAGTTTTATTAGGATGGTATTATAGGGGGAAAAAGTGACAGACAGGACTATGTTCCTAGCGGGACTATCGTCCCTTAAGACATGATTCTGTGTAGGTTTTATACCTTAAATTACAGTACATTATTTTGTTTCTTCTTTGGTTGTTTCTTTGTTTTGCTGATTTAGTTCTAGGGCATAGATTCAGAGTTTTTCCCTTTTGCTCAGATTTTTGCTTATGGCTGGTGCTCTACAACTTGAGCCATATCCCCACCTGGCCTGGCAATTTAGAAGTTTATTGGAGTTAGGTTCTTACAGTGCCTGGACTGACTTCCTATCAACAACCTCCAGGTATCAGCCTCATGAGTAGCCAAGATTACACGCAGGAGATACCAATGCCCACTGAGTTAAGTTGCTTTAGATTGTCTTTCTCCTATGCCTTCTGTCCTCTGTCCTTTCTATCTTATCTATCTCTGTCTCTGCCTCTGCCAGTCAGTCTCTATCTCTTTCTTCTTACACTTCCTCTCAAATAACTGTGCTAATCCTTGGTCTCATGAGGGTTTCTTTATTATTATTATTATCTTCCTAAAGTAGTTATAAAAAACTATTTCCTGAGTTCATTGGTCTGGTAAGAGTAGGTTAGCTTTTATTTTCCTTCAGGGTTGTTTTTTTTTTTTAATATCTATTGGTTGCCAATTTGTGATATCTCTATGAAACATTCTATCTATGTCTGATTTACTTTCTTTCAGGCAATCTAGGTTTGAGAAAATCAGATTCATCCCTGATATAAATGTAAATCAGTAGGCCTTGTGGCTAGTTGATAACTAAGCTAGCCTTGGAAATGGGTTTGATGCTCTCCAGAGCATCCCTTCTGCTTGCTGTTGCTTTTCCTGCACACTTCTTAATCCATGCATGTGAGCCTACTTATTGCTGGCAGAGACAAGCTATTACTAACCCCTTCAGCTTTCCTGCTGTATCTCTGAGTTTTTAGGTGAATAAAACTTCATTTAGAATCATCCAAGTAAAAGATGACTCTTAACATGGGCACTATAGAAAAGAAGAAATATTTTCAACATGGTTTAAAAATAAAACTAGTGAAAGATAATATATAAGTAGAACTAAAGTCACACTTCGTTACTTTGATTAGTTCCCAAAAAGCGCAAAAGAAAATGGATAGAAAAGAGTAGACGACCCATATTCACAGATGTCATATCCATAAATTAAATCAATCCGGGATTTTAGTTGCAAAATAGCAACCCAATAGTAAAAAAAAAAAAGTAATTCAAATAAAAATACAATGCAACAGTGATGTACATAGGATTTACATATATAACACATAGTATCTATTACAGGGATGATGAAAATACACAGGAAGATGTATGTAAGGGCTATGTAAAGCAATTCTGCAAAGCACCCATTTTGCTTTTCTTAGGCACCAAAACACAGAACAGCTAGGTTCTCTACTTCCTTAATATGATCTACAGAGAATAGAGCAGGGGAAATGGTAGCTGCTAAGTGGACAGCAAGGGAATTCTTGCCCCAGCTGTTGTTTTATTTAATCACCCTTATCACTGCCCTTTGACCTATTATTCTTCCTTTATTTATTGGCAGTGTTGTGTTTGTAGATTCTCAAGACTTTGGATACTCTTTTATTCTGCTTTCACTTTTAATCTTCTAAACTTTGGAAGTACTCTTGTCATCTTTTTGTTTCCATAGGTTATCATAGAGGTAATAATCAGAAATATGTGAAGTGGAGAAGGAAGGGGGAAATAGAGATTTATCACCCTCCCAAACAGTAAACTACCAATTGGTGATGGTTTCAGAAAAAAATATTGCTTGAAATTGTCATACACAGGAAACACCAGAGTAAATATTAAAATAGTCTATATGTCATATGATGGTCAAGGGTTCTGTTATATGATATGCACACTATGCTATGCTAGATATTGATGTGTATCTATTATCAGAATACAATGAAAAGATATAAATGCTTATGCTTTTTATATTGATACTTATTAGTAGTTAACATGAGTTAATTATGTTCCCTAGTTGGAGACATCTCACAGCAACACCACATCTGCAATCAGGATTTTTAGTTTTAAAACACAGATTTCTTCGTATCTTCTCATTCATCCACATATAGTAGATGTTTTCCTAGCTTTCACCTAATGTTGAAAGTATATTTCTTTCAATGAAGGTGAATACTCAATTTAAAAATAATTTCATTAAATGGCTAGATTAAAATGATTCCAAAATGACCAAAGCTGTGTTTCAGTATTTTGTTACAAAATTGAAATGTGCTTGAGTCTAATAGTAGAATGACACATATTTAAATTTTATAACAAAATTGTGAGAGCACAATTATTTCAGAAGGTTGAAACAACTTGTGACAAACAATAAAGTTTTTTTCTTTCCTTCAGGCTTCTAAGTAACCTGGTTTATTTTCTTAATTTTGCTAGCGTGTGTTGATTGTGCAAAGAAGTTTTATTATACTACTTTTATGTACACTTACAATGCCTTATGATTAAGCAATGGGTTTTTATATATTTATACTTTTTAATATAAAGATATATGATTACAGGTTTATTTTAAAAATTAAAAAAAGATATTGACTGACTTGAGGATAAAAATTATCCTCATTTTCTTAGTCAGATGATCTTTAAAATATAAATTTTCAAAATCTTTTTCTTCCAAATTTAGTTTAAAGGATTATCTAAGAGAGTGTCACTTACAATCTTTTAAAAATATTTGATGTTAGAAACTTGCTCATGATTTGTGCTCTAGAATGCATGTTTTCTTCTCAACAAGATATACAAATCAATTTATTTGTATTAAATGTTATTTACTTTTCAAATGGAAGCAATTTAAAATTTTTACATCTTCAAAATATATTGTCAATATGCAAGCATTAAATACAATTTTTACATAGAAGTTAATTTCATGAACTTTTAATATTTTCTTAATGACACATTTAACTCCTTAAATAGCACTAAAAATTAAAAGGTAAGATATCATTGTTAATCTTGAGTTAAGAATTAATGAAAATATTCACAAAGTGTTATAAAGACTGAATTTACTATATACAGGTTCATAAATAAAAAATGAATATAGAGGAATGGATGTGACTATGATCCAGTGAATGGAGAAAAGCCTTTAGAATGTAGAAGGGTTTTCTGACCTATCTATGCTTTTTTTTAATTAGTTATGAAAAATGATGTCATAACTACTGTGTTCGACATTGAATTACCCATCTACAAAGTAAAATAATGGCATTCCATAAGTGCACTGTTGGCCAGAAAAAGTTCAAGTACAGAGAACAATGTACATGAAGGCAAAATCAGGACAGAGGCATCTTACTTGACCAAGCCTAGTAGAAGTGACCCCATTAGAGATTGCATATTCAGGGTTAATTGAAGACAAAGATGGATAGAGAGCATTACATCAGATTATAGAGGGGCTTATAATAAAGTAGATGAGTATAGGTTTGATGGAGAAGACAATGGATAACCATTGGTCCACCAGAGGCAGAAGTGTGCATAATAAGTAGTAGTAAGTAATAGGATTAAAGAAGATATATCAGACACAGAAATACAGGATGGATTGATTGGATAGGAGACCCTGATGTAACCTAAGACATCCTTAATTACAAAGCATTAATAAGATAAAAGCATTTTATGGAAACTTGTAGTAGCTTTCTGGGTATCTCTCTAATATTATGGAATGCAAATAATTACCTACTTGAAGTATCACTTCCTCTATTTATATGCTGAAAATTGCTGCCTTCTTAATATAACTGTAACATTTTATACTTGTCTGGATGCAAATTTCTCTCAACATTGCAAAATGAGTTGATTTGTGTCTTAATAGTGAAGGAACCACTCATTTCTTTCTGTTTTCTGTCAGTGATATGAAATGTTTTCTTGATGATAAGGTGTGTGTGTGTGTCCCATCTCATTTTATTTTTTTACTTGTAGATGAGTCTCCCACATTTTCTATATCAAGTAACAACTCTAACTTTGCTATCTTTCTTCACTGTGTTCTTGTTGGGATCATCCTTTCTTTATCATGTTGAGACTGACTAACATACACAAATAGAATCCGTTTATAACACAGTTATTCTACTTTCTTCCAAGATGGATTCCTGTAGCTTTTGCTAGCAGAAAAACAGCTCTCAGTATGACTGACCTCCAACAGAAACAGGAAACCAACTGTGATTAGAAATATCTTTTAGTGGATTTGTACCACCCAGAGGCAGTCATGAAAGTTTAAGTTTTTGATAAAATACAAGTCAAACATAAGAGAGAAAGGTAAAAGCAGTTTTAAAAAGAAAGGAATTTTGACCCATCCACAGGCACTGAAACACGTATTTTCCTTACTAGAAACAATAAATCATTTTAATTAGTGTGCATTGCAGTGCAATATGTTTAGATACATTTGACCTTAAACAGTCTTGACCTTAGCTATAGAACAAGAGGTAACTAAAAGCTCTAGCCCTTTAATTTAAAGATTGGATTCCCTTTTCCTTTTATCTCTGTCCCCAGTCCCCAAACCTCACTCTCTTTAAAATGTGTAACATCCAGGAAATGGTAACATCTTTTAAAACATTCAGCTTAAAGTAAGTGATTTATAAAATTATAATATAATTATCTGTTGGGATTTGATCCAAGCATTTTGCTAATGCTTTGGAGAATACGATGCTCAGTAGTTTTGCATATAATGGTAGGAAGAAGAGCAATGCTATCATCATAATCAAGGGCCTTCTCTATACTTTTATGGCACTAAAATCAGATTTTAATCATCGTCTTTATCCTGAACTCAGTACTTTCATTCCACAGAATAACTTTTCTGTCATCTTGATGAAGCCTCACCTTAGTGTCATTGGGTGTCAGCAAAAGTGTTTGATTTTACTAACACTGTAAAATGGATGTTGTGTTACACAATCTGCTAGTGCAAGACCTGGCAACTTGGCACTGAGGATGTGGAATTTTGTCTCCACTTAATAAAAGAAAATCACCTTCAATTCTAAGTGCTTCGAAATTTGTGTCAAATTAATATGTTGTTATTGACCACAAAAGTGATACAACTGATTACCATCCCATTACAGCCTTGGTTGTCTGGAAATTCAGAATAAACTGTCTTCTCACTTTCTTTTTGTGTCCTTGTTTTTAATGTCCTAATTTTTATTGTTTTTTTCCCCACATTTATCCATTTTTTTGTTTCATCCTACATGTTCTTTTGAACCATTGCAGATCTTAGATGCCTGACACATATAATTGCTCAATAAATATTTGATGAATGAGCTAAGAAGAGTGTATGCAGCATTCCATGGCAGAAGGCGCTGCTCAAGATATATGTGTTGAATATTGAAAGACAGATGATAGGTACACTTTTAATAGTGAAGACAGTTATTTTCTCTATAAACTCTCAAGCAATATTGTTAGCTGCAATTTTGGCTTTTAGGCACAGTTTCTGCCTATATATTATTCAGTATTTATTTATATAGCTCTTTGCTCACTTTTGTTTTAAATGAACATTTTTTAAAAATTCTAGTCAGATTGAGCCTAAAGATTCACTATTCCTCTTGATATCTGCTTTTGTAATTTACTAAAATTGTAGTAGATAGTTATTGAGCTACTGTGATCTTCTGCTAGGACTATCCTAGACATATAATAATTATTACAAATCAGGAAAACCATGGAGCCTATGTTTCTTTGGGTCGGGCTTACTTCACTCAATATGATTTTTCCATGTTTTGCCATTTCCTTACAAATGGGGCGATGCCATTCTTTTTGATGGAGGCATAGAATTCCATTATGTATATAAAATGATGCTAATCAAAATGAACTCCCAAGCTATGGAAACTAGAGAGAGTTCTTTCCTTTGTTTTTGTTTTTGTTTTGTTTTTAGAATTTACTATGTGAAGTTCTTTGTTCTTTTTTCTTTCATTTTCCCTCCTTAGGTTTATCCCCTGTTGTCACTGTTTTTTGTTTTTTCTTGTTTTTGTTTTCTGGATTTTGTTATGCTGTGTCTTGTATATACTTTTATCTGATTTGGGGAAGGGAAGAGGAATAGCAAAATGGTAAGACAAAGGGTGAACCAATGCAACAGCAATACTTAGAATGCTATGTCAGAAATGAACTTTACATCTTGGGAGGAGAGGGGTTGGGAGAAAGGAAAGTGGGAGAAAGCAAGGGAGAGGGTAACAATGTTCAACAAGAAATGAACTCATTCCCTTACTTATGCAACGGTAACCCCTCTGCCATTATCCTTATAATAGAGCAGAATAAAATAAAATAATAAAATATTATAGTAGGTTTATGATAGACAAGCTTCAATTACTTATGATATCTTAGTTGTTTTGTTCCTTAAAATGATGCAAACAAAAGCAGCATTAATCACATTGGCACTTTAGCAATATCCAGCACTTGAACAGTTCCTTCATAAGCAAGTTTTAGCAGCTCAACTGTCAGGCAAATGCTGACCATGAAAGTTAATTTTAGAATGACAATATATGATTGTTGAGTGTAAAGTTGCATGAAAGTTATGGAGCAAGCTCTGTATAAATAATAAATTCAAGGAAAACTACCGTATCTCATTTCTTCACCAAGTAACTCCTTTTTCCTTTCTCCTGTTAAATATTCTTTCTGTTCTCAGATTCCTCATGGTTCATTTAGCATTTAATTGGCCTTTGTTTGTTTTACTCTGTTCTAATTGTGTTTTCTTAACCTGGACAATGTCATCATTGCCTTTGTTTTTATGTTTTAATTTCTCATTTATCTTTGCACTCAGCATAGTGTTAACTACATTTTGTACAAAGAGAACAAATGTATTGGGAGAACAATAATGTCTCTGATATATTAGACAAAATTAAAGGTTAATAATCCTGGTAATAATACTGGTGTATTTTATGCATTGTGAGACATTTATGCTGTATATCTACCAGCTGAATTCAATAAGGAGATAGGTAGTCCAGATCCCATTCCTTAGTACCTGTTCAAAACACTTATTCAACTGATAAGGAATTGGTATATGAAAATCTCTCTTTCTCTCACACATACACACTTATTTTTAGTATTGACAACATTTAGTATTGACAACACTATTTTAACACAATGCAATATATCAAAGAAAGCCAATAAACTGCAAATTTATACTAAGAAGAGCTTTGAAGACATTTGAAAAATTTATATTCTTTGCACTTTCCAGAATAGATCTGTTTCCCAGCTATTTTGCTACCGGTAGATAGCAAATGGAATCTAGTAATGTTTCCGAATAATTAACTAATGAGTTCCATTTATAGCAAGAAGCCACTGAAGTCAATATTAGTATTCAGGATACTTGCATCACAAAGCATAGAGATCTTTAATTCATGTGTGAATAACAATGGAAGCAACATGTTGAACATAGTATTTTCCCTGAATAATGACTTTCCTGTGGCTTTAAGAAAAGCACACCAATATTTTATGAAAGAGTTGGTATGGATAATGTCAGCTTAATTTGTATGTAAGAAAAGTCATCAAAGGATTTTCATGTCTGTTTTCTTATTTAATTCATTTCACAGTCCTGTAAAAAGGTTGAATGTACCCTAATCTCTACTTGACATAAGCACTTAGAACCAAGTGCCAAATTTTCCAAAGTTCCTGGTTATTTAAATGCTCCTGTCTTTATATCCATGTTAAATCAAATTAACATGCTTTTAGACAATTACTCTAAGCAGGACATTTTATTGGTTCTTGTAAATACTTTGTTAGGTGAAGAGTCCCATTTTCTCATTCTTTGAATAATGTTGAAATATATCTAAAGTTTCTTTTCTTCTATTACCTGCAACACACATTGTCCAAGTCACAAAACATTCATGTGTTCTTTTCCTCTTTAATGTGACTTTTTCCTACAGCCAGAGTCCAGGTTTTATCTTTTTTATTGCATCCTAATCTATTTTCCCCTCCAGTAGTAGATTCAGAGTGTGAGTAAATGAAAACAGATATATCAACTCATGGAAATTTTCAGTGTAGAACTCCAAAAGTTGACTCTTCAGATGCTGAGAAATTGTAATAGAGTTAGGATACAACATGAAAAGGCTGAGAGAGCAGTGTCTGCTGGATTGAAGCATTGGTACCATCACAAACTTAACGCTGCCGTTCTCTGCAGGGAGAGAAAAGAATGTAAAATATAGAATGCAACAGAATATAGAAATGGAGCTCTTTCTCAGCAATCCAGATTCTCATTTATGCACCTCTACAAGACAAGTCTAAGCAGATGACTGTGATATTATTATCAAGTGATAGTGAGAAAATACTTAAATATATACGCATTATTGAACCTAAGTTTGAATAAGTGTATTGTTGGGATATTACCAGTTCCTTTTCCTAAAGTGAAGCCATTAAAATACCATGCATGGATAATCTTTGTTAGTCCATCAGTAAAATCTATTTGCCATACCCTTCCAAGATCATTATGATCAAATATCAGCACTTTTGATAGCTTATCATATTCAAGTCTTATCACAATACATTTAGATTTCATATGCATTCACTCCATACAGTGCTCATAAGCATTCTCCTTTTTAACCCCCTTTGCAGGCCGAATTTACAGCCATGCGTGAGCAGTACATGCGAGGTGGGGAGGGTTTCATCATCTGCTACTCTGTCACTGACCGCCAGTCCTTCCAGGAAGCTGCCAAATTCAAAGAGCTCATCTTTCAGGTCCGCCACACCTATGAGATTCCACTGGTGCTGGTGGGTAACAAAATTGACCTGGACCAGTTCCGTCAGGTGGGTGCTAATCTTGTTGCCTTCTATCTTTTCCTCTTAAAGTGTATATATCAAATGTAACTACTTCCAAAGTTCATGTTGAATTTTTTAAGTGCACTTTTTATTGCTATTAGTAAGGAATTGTACAAAGGGATTACAATTCCATAAGTGTGGATATGGTTACAATGTTTTTGAACAATGTCACCCCTTCCTTCATTAACCATTTTCCTTGTGCGGTTCGGTCCCTGACTACAAGTTACGATGTTCCTTTTATTTTTCCAGATTGTACATTGAATAAAATGATTGCATTTGCACAACTTCTCTCCCTCCATTCCTTGTCCCCTTTTTGCCACCACCTCTGTATGCCCCCCCACAAAAAAAACAAACAAACAAAATGCCTGTTAACAGTACTGTGATTGTTTAGAGGAGCTATGCCTTTGGATTCCTCCAGTAAGTATAGCCTCCTTTAGTCTATTTCCTCGTGTGTAAATGCATGTATGTATGTTTTCATGCCTAGTTGTGTTTTAGATCTGGCTTCCACATAGGAGAAAAGACATGCAATGTTTGTTCCTCTGAGCTTGGCTTACTTCACTTAAGATTTGTTCTAGGACTATACATTTCCCTACAAATGACATCTTATTCTTTCAAATGGATGAGAAATTTGTGTGTTCCTATGGTTGATGCGTTAGCTACCCTAACACAACCCCTCCGAAATGCCTCTTTACAGCATCCTTAGCTAAGGATGGCTGGCTTTCATTTTCTTGTTTGTTTGTTTGTTTGTTTTGTGTGTGCATTTGAGCAATAGCTTATAGTAAAGGTATTTCTCTATAAATTTGAGGTTGGGATTTAAAAGTTCAAGAGTTTCTGCATTTGACATTTACACACAAAGAAGCCCAAGCAACCTATGTGGACCAAGACATGCAGACAGATTTACAGTTATCCCTGGCAGGGACCATGAATTTGGGGAAAGCCATTTTTCCCTTTCCAGAACCATGCACCATCTTCCTGTTACTGAAACCAATCCATACAGAACAGGAAAATATTCCAACCAAACTTACCTGAATTTTTGACCTAAAAATCAGTTAGAAATAAGGTAGAATGGTATATTTTGGGGAAAAAGTTATGTGGCAATTAATAAAGCAGACTCTTTCCTCTTATCCAGAACAGAGGCAAACCACTCTCTCCTAGGTTGAAAGACAATTTCTTTTATACATTGCTAGCCACCCCTTTTGTACTATCGTGATCTGCAGAGACACCCCTGACTTCTCCAAATAGACAATACTGATAAGGCAGAGAGTCTGCCTAGATAAGATTGGAAGCACTACTCTAGCAAGCACACATAGGTCACTAGAGTTAATTCTCATTTGGCCAGATACTACTTCTTGGGAAGCACCTGAGGTTTCTACATTCAAGAAGACCAGGGGCCAGTTAAATCATTGCAT
This sequence comes from Dipodomys ordii, assembly GCF_000151885.1. Classification (NCBI taxonomy): domain Eukaryota; kingdom Metazoa; phylum Chordata; class Mammalia; order Rodentia; family Heteromyidae; genus Dipodomys; species Dipodomys ordii. Next base: position 3,085,954 of record NW_012267241.1, read on the forward strand.
GACTGACTCAGCGATACACTTCATATTAAGCAATTCTCATACAAATCAAATTCTGGTGAATCTAATTGTCTTTGTTGAGTTGATTACTTACCATCAAAGATGTTTCAACTTTATTTGCATTGACCTTAAATTTGAACTGGCTTTTAATAGTTTATGTTACTTCAGTTAATGATTAAATTTTAACTCACTTAAAGTAGACTTCCAGTAAGACCTTTTGCTAAAGTAAGAATGTTGATGAAAGTAAATTGGTTTTCTTACTATGTTTTTTATAATTTTGAATTTTTATATTAATGCCCTTAATGCTCCCAGAGAGCCAATGTTTATAAAATTAGACTTAACATGGGAACATATTCCAGTGAATGGAAGCCTTGTTTTCCTGAGCTCACAGGTGACTCCTGGAATTTCACAAAGGTGGCATATTCTATAGAAACCTTTCCTTATCCTGGATAAATTAAGCATTCTGACCGATTAGCATTGAAATGAATCTAAGAGCACAAATGTCACCAAAGCACAGGTGCACACATGCACTCACACACATACACAGCACATACTTTAAGTGATTTTGCAGATATGACAGATTTTGCCTTTTGGATAAAAAAGAACATATAATACTCATAGTGCAAGAAAAGACGAAAACATTAATATTTTATGGTGATGTTTTTGTATAATTTTATTTGAAAATTTAGGCTTCTTAATGTGGATGCAAACTATTATTTGTTAGTTTGTTTCCTCTACTGCTACTTTGCTTCCTGCAAAGCAATATGTAGTGTGATCTATTCACATTTCAATGAGTTAAGAAATTAAGTTCTCAACAGTTAAAGATGAATCTACTCTCAGATAAATTTGTAGCCTAAAGGTTTGACTGTTCAGATATTCTGAAGGGTAGGGAGATTTTACTTTCCTCTGGGCTTTTAGGAAAATCACTGGGGAGCAGCCCATTAAAGGTACAATCAATGATCTCAGGGCCATTTCTATTGTACGTGTCAGAATTCCATGAGAACAAAAGCCTCTGATTGGGCTCCTGGTAGGAGAGCTGTAAGTGACTGGTACAGCTGGTGAGAACACTAAGAAAACTGCTTGAGTTTAAAGTGTAGAAAGGCTTCTCTTTGTGATTCAAGAAGCTGCTTTGCTCACTCAGCAAGCCTTGTTTTCCTGAGCTCACAGGTGACTCCTGGAATCTCACAAAGGCGGCATAGTCTATAGAAACCTTTCCTTGTCTTGGATAAATTAAGCATTCTGACCAATTAGCATTGAAATGAAGCACAGGTGCACACACGCACTCACACACATACACAGCACACACATACACAGCAGATATGACAGATTTTGCCTTTTGGATAAAAAGAACATATAATACTCATAGTGCAATAAAAGATGAAAACATTTATTATGATTTTTATAAAACTGCTCATATATCCCTGTCTGCAATAACAAAGTGTTGATGTGAAAATTTAGCTTCTGGTTGTATGGTGCTTGTGACAGAAACAATTATCCCTCACATTGCAGAGTTTCTCTGCAAAGTGATTTTTAATTTGCACTTGATTTTAATCTTCTGATAGCCCTGTGCAGCTGTGAAGAACATATTTAAAGAATAAGAATATCTGAGAAATAAATCTGTTGATAAAAACGGACTCTTCCAGTTAGTGACAAAATGAAAACAAAAACACAGATCACAGCATTCTTTTTGTTACAAGAGTATTTGAAGGGGAGGGTAGATGAAAGAAGAAAAAAATGCAGTAAAATTTCAATGTGTATTCTACAAAATTTAAGAAAAGTCAGGGAAGGTGTGGGTTGGGTAGGATGGGTGAGAATGTTGAAAGGGTGACATTGATCAAGATTCATTTTATTCATAGAAAGAAAGAGAGAAGGAAAGGAAGGAAGGAAGGAAGGAAGGAAGGAAGGAAGGAAGGAAGGAAGGAAGGAAGGAAGGAAGGAAAGAGAGAAAGACCAAAGTTTTAAATAAAAGATTCAGAGAGAGAGATTGATTATAGTACAAATGTGTTGCATAGCCTCCTAGAGCAACAGGGGTAAACTATTACAGACTTCGAAGGAATTAGTACTGGTGCTGTTGTTTAATGTGAGTAGAAGCAATTGTAATTCTCACTAGACAACCCTTTTTCCTCTGTCTATTGAAAAAGATTGAATAAAACAAGATGGCCCATGCTTAAAGCGTTTTCATTTTCATATTTGATGGTTATATGTATTTGTACTCCTAAAGTATGTTAGTGAATCTCAAGGGCTTTAAGGCAAAAATACTGGCTTTAGAAAAGCAAATAAACAAAGTTTTTAGTGCTTCAAGTTTTATTATCATTCACCAATACAAGTTTAAATATGAAGGGCACTATGTCAATATTTTATGAGATCCATATTCATTCTGATGGTGATGACACCCATGAGGCATTTGCAAAGAACTCCATCAGGCATAGTATTTTCTCATACCAACTAGTACATGATACTTATTCACCCATGATTCACCTGAAATATTGATAGGTTTTGGAATTGGCTTGAATTCATAGCGCTGGCTAGACTTAAGAACAAAATACAGCAGATTTTGATTCAGAATCTCTCCACATTTTCCTGTGAACCTGCCCACATACATATATGTATAGATATATACATATGATATATATATATATATATATATGCTTTATGACCTTAGCATGTTTCTTAAAGCATGGAACGTATGCAATAGCATTTTTTAGCAAAAGTAGTAGACAGGACCAGAATGATATTTTGTATAAAATGGTCAGCTCTAGGCCCTGTACAATACAGTGATAGGCAGAAGTTACAGGGAATATCGTGAGGGAAAATAGGAGTAGTGACATTCAAAAGTCATTGAGCAATTTTTTTCCAAAGTTCATCCAAACTATTTTGAAACTTTTCTTAGTTCCTAGACAACATGAGACCTCCCAGCTTCTATTATCCATGTCCTTATTAATCATGTTTTCTGCCATCATTTTAGGAAACAGTACAAGATAATTGCTGTTTTTGACAAAACCCTAACAAACTATGCAAAATGTTTATAGTGAACAAGTTTCAGAGACTGGCATCTGGACTAGGAAAGTTTTTGCACCAGTCACAGGCCATAAAATATTTTTATCCAGAGGAGATAGAACATGACAAATCATTTAGGCCCAAAGGAATAATGACGTACTAATACACAGCTTAAGACTCTGAACCACTGATTTTCATAGTTTAATAAAAAAAATGTTGGTTTGGGATCCTAAAGACTCCTTTTTTTTATGTAGTGAGATATCTAATAAAAATACTTTCAGTCCTTTATTGAGAGATTATTTGGTCATTAGTAATGACTGTACTAAGGAAAAGAATACGTATGTAGAATTTTACCAAGTATTTATTTAACTTTGCAAACGATATCTTTGGCATGCAAAGGAATACAAATCTAGTCTTGTCCTAAAAAGTTTTTTTTATGAGGTGCTATTCATAAGAAGTAAGGAGGAAAAAATATATACTGAAAACAAAATTTACTGTGAAACTCTATGGTTGTCTCTGAGTACTATATTTGCTGCTGACTTTGAAAGATCCAAGTGGACAAATACCAAGTGGAATCACAAATCCTGACCAGCTAGAAATGTGGGTGAGTGAAGAGAGTTGATTTTGGAATACCATAGAAAAGCAAATTTTAGGACAGAAATAAAATGTTGGACTTATTACAAGCAGTAGTAAGTGTTTGGTGAGAAGTTGGAAGATAAGCATGCTTTGCAAACACTTACCAAACATGGTCAGACTAGTGTCACAGATGATACTTGTCTTGAAGACAATTTATCAAAGCAAAACATAAATATGTACCAGAATATATTTAATACATTCAAATTCAGCTATTAATTGCAAATAGCACTCAAACTTAAAAACATAGTACTTAATTATCTTTCTTCAACAGTGCATTAGATAATTCACATTATCTAATTGTTTTGCAAATAGTGAGAGTCTAATTTGGATAGCAAAATGAACAGTTTGGCAATTTATTCATACTTAGATACGCAAATTCAACTAACAGTTATTTCCTCTAGGTATCATTTCCACCGCATTCACTTTATATATTTTTGTTTCATTAAATACATATAGGTGTTAACTTTAAATAAAAACAAACTAAACAAAGTAGAGTTTAGAATTTTATTTATGTTAACAAAATGGAGTTTAGAAGGAGAATCTACACATATATTAGTTTTCTAACATATATCAAAATATATATGTGTATGACCATGTATTTAATTTCTTGATATATAGCTATATACACTACATGTTTGGTAAAGCTTCTACGTATATGTGAAAACAACAAAAAGCATACACATTTGGGTTGGTTACTCCATGAATGTATGGACTGGAAGATATCATCTTTCAACAACTTACAGATCATGTATCATTTATTCTGATGTCTGTTGCTTTTTCTAGAAAGTCCCATTTGTTGTCAATGTTATTGTGAAAACAATGTTTGGCATACTTCCTATACAATAAATCCCAGCTCAGTGCCCTTAAGATTGTCTTGTCTGTAGTTTCCTGTAGCTTGAGCCTGATGTCCCTGTGTGGCATTCCTCCTTGCCTGTTAGTTAAAGAAACAGGTAAAATTGCGCAATCTGGTGATGATGATGGATACAGCATTAGAATAAATTGACATAAAAAGCTATGCATTTGTAAATGTATGAGAAATCTCACCCGAAATGAGATCTATGCTTCTGAAAATGTGATCCCCAAACCAAAAGTATTAGAATCTCCTGTGACTTGAAGGAGAAACACGACCTCTCTCAGTCAGGGATGCAGTGGGCAGCCTTGCAATCTATTTCAACAGATTTTCTGACTGATCTTGGATCATGATAATGCGAGAGAATCACTGGGCTAGAATATAAATGAAAGCGTGTGATAACTAACTTTCTCCTTAGGTGACTACAAAAAAAGAAAGACCATAAAGCCTGTAAGTACTAAATAAAGCATATGAGATCTGAAACACACACACACACACACACACACACACACACACAGAGTTGAAGCACAATAAATATATGTTAAGATTAATGCTTATGTTGAAACAATAATAATGGTAGTAGTATAGATTTAATGTAGCATTCTATCCAAATTTCTCATTTCCAAAAATCAAAATTTAAGAATTGAGAATAAGTGCTTTACCTTCTACCTGCTCAGGAGGCAGAGATCAGAAGATCAAAATTCATGACCAGACAAAGGAAAATTTCAGTAAAAACTTATCTGAAAAACCACTCCAGCATGGGTACATGTCTGCTTTCCCAACTATTTAAGAGGAGGTAGAAAAATAATGATTTGAGGTCAGCTAACTGTAAAAGTAAGGGTCTATCTGAAAAATAAACTAAATTAAAAATGGCTTGTTCATGGTTCAAGTGGTAGAGTGTTTGTCTAGCAAGCACAAAGTTCAATGCTACAAACATATAAACTTTACTGAAAATGCTATATGTCTACAATAGAATTAACTTTCCTTTGACATTTCATGTTTTATTGGCACAAAGGTTATGGCTGCTTGGACTAAATTGATATAGTAACTCTGCTTCCCTTATTTAAATGGTGTTGCACTAAATTTTTTTGGTGTACATGGGTCATTGACTACATTTGTAAATTTCGGCAAGTCAGTGAAGTCTTATAGCTTGCTTCATTCAAAATAAATAAATAATGAAAGAAAAGCTTTCCTTTTTCAAGGAAATAGATTGGTGCCTTGAAATAAAATTCAATATCATAGAAACATTACTCTGTTTTTTATATAATTTTAAACCAATCACTTAAAATAACTATCCTAAAGAAATAAATCCTCCTTGGTGAATTTCCCTCCATTTTGTGCTGTTATATCTGATTTGTGGTTCTCCACATTCTTTCCAAGGAATCCTAGCTACTGAAACTTTGATATCTGTATTTTCCCAAACTCCTAACATGTAGATTTCTTGTATGTGTATATTGTGTAGCATAGATAGATAGATAGATAGATTGATCATTGGAAACTCAAGCTGTCCTGTAAACTCAAAACATAATGCTTATAGGTTGAATTATTTTAAAAAAGGGATATTTACTATTCACATGTTAAAATTTTTTCAAAAATTTGATTATATTGTTTATGTGGGAAGATATATAATCTATCTTAAAGTTATTTTAAAATAGTTGTATAGCTACAAGCACGTTTAGGCAATTGTACAATGGAAATCGGGTGCCAGTGGCTCACACCTATAATCCCAGCTATTTAAGAGGCTGAGATCTGAGTATCACAGTTCAAAGCTAGCCCAGGCAGGAAAATCCCTGAGACACTCCAATTAATCACCAAAAAGGCCAGAAGTGGAGTTATAGCTCAAGTGGTAGAGCACTAGCCTTGAGTACAAAAGCTCGGGGACAGTGCTCAGGCCCTGAGTTCAAGCCCTAGTACCAGCACCCCAAAATAAACCCATACATTTTGTAACATTCCCAATGTTACCATCAACAGCCTGTAAGAAAAACAAGAAATACAGCTGTCTGTGGTAGCACAGACTTCAAAAGCTACAGACAGAAGGATCACATGCTTAAGTTCAACTTGAGTTACATAGTAAGATATTTTCTCAAGAGTCTAGGAAAGAATGAATAATTCCATAAGTTAATCGATGAATATAATAAATGACTCAATAAATTGACAATGATTCAATCCATAGTTTATTCACATTTCAAAGGCTATGTGTATGCATCAATTTGTATACATAATGTACTGTGGTTCTGTTCATAATACATGATTTATAACCTCTTCCAAAGTAAAGAACCCACCTGTATTAATAAATATAAGACTTCCTTTTGTTCATCTCTTTACTACATCCATTCTATCTTTTTCCATTCTCTAACTTTTGACAGTAATTCTCTAACACATTTTATATTTTATTATTACATACTTGTGAAGATTTAGTATTCATCCTTTTGGAACTGACTTCTTTTTCTTGGAACTGTTGAACAAATCCCGGGTTATGTGTTTATCAGTTGTCTCTTTATTTTGAATAATACTTGTTGAATATATCCAAACTATTTTTTTCATTTACCTTATTGAACTATTTCTTTCTACTTTGTTGTCATTTAACTGTTTCTGAATGCTTAAAAGGGATGTCTGGCACATTAATTTTACCCATTCTTGTTTGTTAGCACATATAGTGAAGATTGTAACTATCTTTGAGAAAGCTTTTAGTTGTATAGTATTATTCCAAATTCTTACATAATATGTCTTCTCTATTCATTTCAAAATACTTTTTAACATCAGTTTTGATTTCTCTTTTGCCACATCCATTTTTCACAAATAAAGTTCTTAATTTCTGAGCCTTTGAAAAATTATTTTCTTACTGAATTCCTTTTTATTTTCCAGCATTTAAACAGAGTATGCTTTTTATACTTTTAGTCCTTCACAATTTAAAGAGTACTGATTTATAGCATTTTTATAATGAGTTTTGGTAAGTGTCCTATGCATATTTGATAACACCTTTGTGTTCAGTGTTCTTTGTATGTTGCATTTGTATGAATTGATCTTGAAAGTTACTTTCTTTTATCCATTAAATGATCACATCTTCCATTTCTTTAGTGTGGATTTGCTGTAAAGTTTTGTTTTGAAGTTACACTTGAGCCCATTTATACTTGAGCTCATTTTGATACCCAATCTGCAAGTCCCAGTATTCTTAATATTTTATTGTGGTCTGAATCAGTAGATTCTCTCACTCTCTGCCTCTCTCTCTGTCTGTCTCTTTCTCTGTCTCTGTCTCTTTCTCTTCTCTCAGGCATAAAAACATATGTGTCATTTAGTCAATAAGGCTTATAAAATTCACTTCTGGAAGAAAGCTATGTATAAAAAATTCCTACTTCATTAATTCATCAGAAACAGAAAGGAGAGGAAAGCTGGGGTGCTGAGCTTGTGGATATTTCGTGTTCACCTTGATTCTTAAACCCATGGATATTTCAGCTGCAAATTACACCTGGGGGGGAAGAAGAGTGCTTTCTCCTCCTCGACTACTGTTTATGTTGTCACTCCTCTGGGAACCTGCTCTCTGTTCCAGTCAGTGGAAGAACTCTATCAACACCTGCAGATTCTTGGTTCACATACTTGACTTCCCTTCTTCTACTTTATATGTAACTAGAATATTTTATTTTGTGCTAGAAACTAACCAGCATGTTCATATGTTACGTTTGTAGTCTTTCCTGATGCCCTAGTTTGTATCAGTGGCAGAGCTGTTCAAAATTACCTGGACACCTATTGCTGGTACTAGGACTTAGGCACATGATTTAATGACACGGGATGCTCTTTACTTTGGCTAGATTACAGTGTCAAAGTAGTTAACTCTTGTAGGACTTGCAAGAACAGCTAGCAGTTCTCAAATTGAATATGAATTAATTCAAATGTCAATGCAAATGAATGAATTTTAAGTATATTTTAAAAAAGATCTGTGAGTTTCTCATATCAGGACTTGGCCCCTGAAAAACCTGCTATTGTAGAAAAAAGACAGTGTTACATCCATCTTGCTGAATGGAGGGGATCACAGTGGTAGTGGCCAAGTTAATAGATGGGAGAACTGGAAAGAATGCCAGCCACAAACATGACAGAATGGCTAGGCTAAATCTACTTGGCCTGTATCAAGCCCACCTGGTGCTTCTCAGAATTGCTTGTCTAATAGCTGATACTGTCATTATCTCTGGTGTTCAACCCCCTTGCAATTATATACAGCATACATTCCAACACCTCCTCCCATCTGAGCTTAGTCCTGATTCATTGTTCCCAAACATGGTGATTTCACAACCTCCAATCCCTCCTTTAGAGTTTTACATTATCACCTTATATTAGCCATTTTTTCTTGCTGAATATCACACGTGTTGGTGTGTGTGTGTGTGTGTGTGTGTGTGTGTGTGTGTGTGTGTGTGTGGCCTCTCGATCCATTAGTGCTTTTGAACTTGTCATACTCTGTTCATTTGTTCACACATCTGTATACACAAATAATTACTACATTTGATTAAGGCTGAAACTGTCCTACACGAGAAAAGTCTTTCCTCAGTGAAGACCTAGTCTAAGAAATAGAGAAGCAAATATTTTTCTTTTATCTTTAAAAATAAATTGAAAAGGGAACAAACAAAAGTTTTGAGAAGATGTTGCAAAATATCATCATGCTAAGAAAAACAAGTAACAGTGAATGAGGAGTAATCTTCAGAAAGAATATTTAAAAATAAAAAGAAAGAAAAGAAAAGAAAGTATCTAGCCAGGCACTGGTGGTTCATGCCTGTAACCCTAGCTATTCATTAGGCTGAGATCTGAATATCGCAGTTCAAAGCCAGCCCAAGCAGGAAAGTCCATTGAGACTTTTATCTCCAATTAACCACCAGAAAACTGGCTTAAGTGGTAGAGAGCTTGTCTTGAGCTGAAGAGTTCAGGGAAAGTGTCCAGGCCCAGAGTTTAAGCCCCAAGATGGACCAAAAGAGAGAAAGAGGAGGACTGGGGTGGGAAGGGAGAGGGAAGGGAGAAGGGAAAGGGGGTAGAGAGAGGGAGAGAAGGAATACTGCCTAGTCTAAGCTTTGAACGTTGAAGCAGAACACTAGGAATATGGGCAAAAGCTGTCTAATTAACCATTCTTTTAATGGGGGGAAAAACTATATCCATAATAATCAAATGAGATCTGAGTCAGACAAAACAGGTTTTGAAGTGCAAGTTTCCATACCCAGAAATTAATGACATATCTCATCTGTTACTAATTGATCAGTAATGCTACAAAAATGAGGATGATCGGCAATTAAAATTGTCATTAGAATTAGCAGCGTTGAAGCTGGATTAGAGCTATCTTCTAAACAACATTTGATTCCAAAAGAATTACCACAGTATCTCAGCTGTACCATACCACTGGTGAAGAGTTATCCTTCCTTCTGTAGTCACTCAGGATGGGCACTTTGAACCACATCTCCACTTCTGGCTTTAGGATGGTTAATTGGATATGAGTGTCACAGATTTGTCTGCCCAGGTTGGCACCAAACAGACCTCAGCCTTCTCAGTAGTTAGAATTATAGACATGAGCTATCAGTACATGGCTCAATTTTGTTTTACTTAGAAATAACCAAGAGAAATAATTACTCCTTCTTCCTAATCAATGGGGATATTCTTATAAAGCAATGTACATAGTAATAAATAACATTGCCATAGTAAGATTTTATCAAATTTATAGTTATATTTTGCTGCATATTTGATAGCATCTCTGTGTAAAAAGAATAAAATACTATGAGAGTATTTTTTTAGAATAAAAACCATTTGAACAATTCCTGCCAGATCCCAAATATAGCCATAATAATAGGCAGGATATAAAACTGTCTATGTAGTAGCAATTTAGTCTGGCTGGATTCTGTATCCAAAGAACCCTTTCTCCAATGCTTACTGAAACTTAGTATTCACTATTGAGAAAACAAACATACATCCCAAGAGACAGTGCACAAATGGAAATACTTCTGAGAGAAGATATGGAAAAGCAGCTACTTTTATTTCAGAAGAGGAAATACATTGCTTATGAACATTCTTTCTTCCTCAACTTTTTTAATTGTGAAAATACCGTACAGAGGGGTTACAATTACATGAGCAAAGTAATGACTATATTTCTTATCAAGTATTTTTTACCTCCTCCTTTGTTTCCCCCTCCCATCCCTTCCCATCCCCCCTTCCATGGGGGGGGGCGGGGGGACCTCCACCAACCTCCCCCCATGCCAAAGTTGTAAAGTTCGTTTTTCAACATAACATCTTGTACATCTCATTGTTGCAATGGGTCCACCTGTATCCCCATTTAAACAATTTGTTTTTTTTTTCTTCCCCTCCATGAATTATACCAACATAAAACAGTGAAAACAGCGGTTATACCATGGGGGAGGGACATACAAAGCAACAAAGAAATCATCTTATAAATATGTTAGAAACAATTGCAAGAAAGAAAAAACATTTGAGTCCTTATCTTGGGGTTTATTTCGCCTAACATTAACTTATCTGACCATTTTCGCTTATCTCAGACATATACTAGTAATTGCAAATAAGGGAAACCATGGGACCTATGTTTCTTTGGGCCTGGCTTACTTCACTTAATATAATTCTTTCCAAGTCTTTCCATTTCCTAACAAATGGGGCAATGCCATTCTTTCTGATGGAAGCATAGAACTCCATTGTGTATATATACCACATTTTCTTGATCCATTCATCTACTGAGGGGCATCTGGGTTGGTTCCATGTCTTAGCTATAGTAAATAATGCTACAATCAACATAGTTGTGCTGGTAGTTTTAGTATGGTCTTGTTTGTGATCATTTAGGTAAATGCTCAAAAGTGGGACTGCTAGATCATAGTGGAGCTTTATGTGGAGTCTTGTGAGGAACCTCCATACTACTGTCCAAAGTGCTTGAGCAAGTTTACACTCCCACCAACAATGCAGTAGGGTTCCCTTCTGTCCACATCCCCTCCAGAACCTGTTGTTATTAGGGTTCTTGATTATAGCCATTCTAACTGTAAAAATCCTCCTGATTATCAATTAGGTGGGGCATTCTTCATGGACCTTTGTCCATGTTCTCTTTCTGTGAATTGTTTATGTCAATGATTCTTCCATAGTGTTTGATTATTTACCTTTTACATAGGAATTAACAGGTGTTTCCCGCATGGGAAATGCTTTGTTCTTTTCCTTTTTTTTTTTTTTGTCGGTCGTGGGGCTTGAACTCTGGGTCTGGGCGCTGTCCCTCAGCTCTTCAGCTCAAGGATAGCGCTCTACCATGAGCTACAACGCCACTTCCGGTTTTCTGGTGGTTTGTTGGAGATAGGAGTCTCACGGTCTCTCCTGCCCGGGCTGGCTTTGAACCGCGATCCTCGGATCTCAGCCTCCTGAGTAGCTAGGAATACAGGCATGAGCCACCAGCGCCCGGCTGCTTTGTTATTTTCTATTATTTATGCATACACTCATGTCACTTTTCCTTTTACTTCATCATTCTAATTTTGTGTGTGTGTGAGTTGTGTTTTGTAATTGCTCTAAAATACCTTTTCTTAACAGAAATGACTAGTATTTCTAGTAATAATAGAATACCCTATATTTTATTAAATTATAATAGAGGAATTTTTCATAGTTACTTGCCTCCCAGACCACAGATCTTTCTCCATCTGCAAAGCTCATTATCATTTCAAGTCTATCATGCCCTTCTCTGGTAGATTGCTTACTTTCCTAAAATTTCGCAACTAAGGACTAATACTTGCACCTTCAAAAACCTGTGGCTATCTTCTAGTCAACTTCTATTTTGATTGAGTAAATATCAAACTTGCATTAAGCCACAGAGATATTTTACACTTATTTTTAGTTTTAGTTTTGTCAGTCATGGGGCCTGAACTCTGGGCCTGGACACTGTCCTTCAGCTCTTCAGCTCAAGGCTTCCACTTGAACCACAATGCCAGTTCCAGCTTTTTCTGCTTATGTGGTGCTGAGGAATCGAACCCAGGGCCTCATGCATGCAAGGCAAGAACTCTACCACTGAGCCACTTTCTCAGCCCCTATTCTACATATTTTTATTAATGAGTGTTAATTCTACAAAGGAGTTTTGTTGTGATATGTCTACACATGCATTAATCAAATTTACCTCTTCTATTATTCTTTCTTCTGTCTTTTGTCTTTTAACCTGTTATTTTTTTTAAGACTTGATATCCATAGGTAAGAATTTGACCGAGTTGATCTTTATTTGGTGTATAGTTTCATGTAGAAATAGAGCATCTTACTAGTTCTGGAACTCTATTTGACTAAATACATCACTTTATATTATCACCCAAAGCAACTTTATATACATACTTGGGAACATTTCTAGGAACATTATGCATATCATTTACCTTTTTATATATTATTTTATTTTACAGTATTATAAACATGTTAATAATTTATAGGCAAAATTTATTTTTATAACTTTAATTACTTGTCACTATTTTTTGATTGGTACTTTTCACTTAGATTTTAGTTCTCCATATATTTTAACATTGGTTTGTCCAAGTAACATTTTGGTTTGCTTTTTATTCACCTTTATTTGATTTATTTATTTATGTCAAATCAAATGGATGATTAGTAAACATTATTTAAGGCAGATTTACTTATAATTTGGTGTTTTAAATCTCTTTCCCTAGTTTTAGTAACAAACTGAATTATTTGTTAAGGCCTCTTAATAAACAAAACAAAAACAAAAAAACCCAACTTTCTGGTCTGGGCTTATTTTCCATTTATTCAGGGATTGGTTATGGTATGAGGAAAGTGAGAGAACAGAGTAGTTATGCTATTTATATAGTAGTAAATTTGATAATTAATATAGGACACAATTTTCTTTAATACCATTGTATCCTGAACTGAAATGTTTTAATTTCCCAGCATGAATTTATGCTCTATATAAAGACATTCATGTACAAGTTACTTGTATTGTGTTCCAAGACTGATCTATGGTATAAGTCCTTACAATGAAATGTGTGTGTGTGTGTGTGTGTGTGTGTGTGTGTGTGTGCTGCAACTGGATCTTGAACTCAGGGCCTTGAACTCAAAGTTGGTACTCTACCACATGAGCCACACCTCATCACCAATTCCAACTTATGCTGGCTAATAGAGATAAGAACCATATAGGTTTGTTTGCCTTGGTGGCTTTGAACTAGAATCCTTTGATCTAAGCTTCCTGAATAGCTAGCATTAAAGGCATGAGTCACTATCACTTGGATCATTTAACATTCTTGCTCATGGATGGCACTCTACTACTTGAACCATGTCTCCAGCCCAATAATAGAAATTTTAAAGGTAATAAATAATAGAGTTTTGAAAATACTCATATTTTCTTAAAACTAAAATGCCTTGTATATGTTGGGGGCCTACAAACAACCATAATTATTCATCTACCCATTTTCAATCAATCTATTATCTATCCTGTTTGTCTATCATCTAACTTCTACAAATAAATTGCATTGAATTTATATTGATTTCTCTATTGTATAAATTTGGACAAAGATGTTAAACTAACACTGAAGTTGAAGGCCGATTTTCCCCAACTTTCCATGTTTATATGATATTCAAGATGATGTTTAAATAACATGTTATAGATTATTTTTAAATATCTAAGAGTGCTTCTTTTTCTAATATTTAAGCCCTTTTGCATTTTGATTTTATTCATTTTTCTTCTCTACATCTTTGATTTTATTACTATGCCTTCTTCTTTTATCTACTCTATTCTTTATCCAATCATTTAATTTAGATTGTCACTTTTATAAATACCTATAAAGGGATTTTTAAAAATTTTAGACACCAGATTTATATTAATTCAATTTCATTTTCTGGTTTGTGAAGGTTTCCTTTGTTTCTATTTGAACCGATTGCTCTCAGTAATCATTCTCTTTACTCTTTTTTAATTCTTTTTTTATTTAAAACTTATAGTTTATATTTTATTATATTACCATCTGGTGTTTCTCAGCTCTGTTTCTCTGCATTTTAACCTAAGAAATCCCAATAATATTAGACACTTTCATTTTCTATACAAATATTTGCATATCCCATGTCCCTAATTTCTTTCTGAATTTCATCTCCCAATCAAATTATTAAAAAACCCTGCTTGTAGCCTTTTTAAATTATATTTTTATTTTCTTTAAGCAGTATACAGAGGAGTTACAATCCAACATGTCAATTTATGAGTATACTACATCTGGACCAATAATCACCCTACTTGTAAGTTTTTAAATGTTGAAATAGTTGAAAACATAGTATACTAAGTATACTAATTTAAAGCATACATCGAATAACATGCATATCCATAAATATTGCACCTGGCATAAGAAGCAATGAAATCTCATTACCATCGATACTCCCTATGGGACTGTGTCTGAAAATACTCAATGGTTCTTTTATGAATTTATTTTCCTAATAATTTGCTGCACTTTTGGTTTGCTACATGTCTATTCATAAAGCATCATCTTAGCCATTCGTCCATATTGTATATACAAGCACATAAAGATCAGTTCTTCTCAACAGCCCATTTTCTTCTTAAAATTATTAACTTCCCATACTTAAAGGACTCTGCTTACAAAGGTTACATCTATTCATATTTACCACATATAATTTAAACATTAAAATTTCAAATCTTAGTGGTGTTAATATCGTAATTGCTATTGATAAATTGTTAATTTCTTCTAGTCTGTTACCTTTTGTTTTTAAGATATAATTTTGCACCATCAGTATATCTTCAACAAACCTGATTTAGTTAATATTTATTTTAAAAGACCGACACCCAAAGGGCAAGTATTTTAAAAACTGCTCACATAATTATGACTATTCTGTGACATCTTAGCAAAATTCAGCAAGTACCCATCATGCATGGACTACTCATCTCATTTTGCATTTACATTCCTGTCTCAAATGGAGATTTTGTGAAAAGCTTCAGAGTCACCCTTTTAATTTCAAAACTCATTATGTCACTCTACAGCATCTACTGCATGTGAGGTGTAATGATATCTTCCACCTAAAAGAAGTTGAAACCTCCCCCAATTACACAGCATGAAATTTTATAAGATGGAAAGCACCTTATTAAAAATAAGTGATCTTAAATTTCTTAACCACTCATTTAATTCAGATTAATTAAGACATACAATCAAACTCTGAGTACTGATTGGCATTAAATATTAGTACTGGGATTTAGTTAATAATTCAGTTAATTAGTTTCTTCTGGTGCTTCATTTACATTCATTCAATTTCATTGATTGGGCATGATATATCTTTATACTTATTTGATCTGTTTAATAAGATGTGGGATTATATATAGAATACAATGTTGAAGTCTTACTTCTATGAAGATTTTCTTAAAATATGTTAAACTAAATTTAATGTGAGGCTACCTAATTACTTTGAGTCCCTATCTAACAAAATGCAAGCTAATTTACTAGTAAATAAGTTGAAAGCAGCATTTAAGAGTGTTACTTTAGAACAAGTCTTTATGTCGAAAATGAACTTTACAACTTTGGTGGGGGGGACGGGGAGGATTGGGGGGGAGCAGGGGGCGGATGGGAATGGATGGGAAGAGGTAACAAAGGAGGAGGCTACAATGCTTGATGAGAAATGTACTCATTATCTTGTTCATGTAATTATAACCCCTCTGTACAGTATTTTCACAATAAAAAATATAAAAAAAGATTGTTACTTTAGTACATTAAAAACAACAGAGAAAAAACTCTTGTGTCCATGTCCTGCAGTTCATTTCACTTAGCATCATCTTTTATGGTCATATGTACATAGCTATTGAGGTATTCTGCTTATTTGCTAAGATTATCCTAGAAGTATACTAATTATTGCAAACAAGGGAAACCATGGGACCCATGTTTCTTTGGGTCTGGCTTACTTCACTTAGTACAATTTTTTCCAAGTCTTTCCTTACAAAGGGGAGCTGGCATTCTTTCTGATGGAAGTATAGAATTGTTGTTTTTTTAACGTACTATGTGATTTCTTGTTTCTTGTTTGTGTTCCCCTACACACACCCCATGTTTTATCCCCTATTGTCACTGTATTTGATTTTAGTACTGAGTATTGTATATATTTTTATCTGAATTAGGGAAGGGAAGTTGAACAATAAAATGGTGAGACAAAGGACAAGGGAGAACCAATTCAACAGTGATACTCGCAATACAATGTGTACAAATTGGGGGGGGGTTGAGAGGGAGGGAAATAGGGAGAAATATAAGGGAAGGGCAAACAAGTTTGACAAGAAATGTACTTATTACCTTACTTATGTAACTGTAAACCCTGGACCAAAAAAAATTATAATATGAGCTATATAAAAAAAAAGAGTGTTACTTTGGTGTCTGCCAGTCGCAGCCTATAAGACTCAGACAAATACAGGCTACATATTTACATCCAAGTGATTTAACTATCCAGGAAATAGTCATTCTAATATTTCCAGAAAAGGAATGTCTTAAACCTAAACTCTTAATTTACCCATATTGTACCCTTTGTTTGCATACCTATCTTTGACTATGAGTCAGAACTACTCCTCAGTAAGACCCAGCATGAAATAAGTCTTGAAGACTCACAAATATTTTATGAATGAACTATAACTGAACACTAGTAAAACTTAAGATCAAGAAGGACTGGAAAACAGTACAAATAATGACAGAATGGAGTCATTGCACCTCTCCTCTTCCTTTCTTCCTTTCCTCCTTTACCTTTTTGTTATAGATTCTTGGAAATTTGCTATTGTGAATCATTAAAATTGCCCTATGAATAGAAATATTTATTTCTAAGATGTGGTTTCATTTGCAACACATTTCTTTTCCTAATTAAGCCCAGCTGCTTAATTCGGTATGATTTGAACATTCTGTGGTGTGAGTATTATAATATTTTAAAACTCAACGCTCATTGCAATAATATTGACAGGTAGAGCCATTAGGAGATGAAGGCATATAGTAAAAGATGTTTAATAGATTTGCTATGTGTTCTTGGCCATATTTTGACACAAAATACTGTATTCATGGAAACCGGATATTCTCTACTAGTCCCAGAATCCGTTGATTTCTTGACCTTGGACTTTCTATTCTCCAGCAATATGGACAGCACATCCATCTTATTTAGAAATTAGTATAAGGGATTTTGTTATAAAATCTGAAGGCTAGGCAAGAGGCAGTGTATTTCCACACTTCAACAAATTGAACATCCAGAGAATTCCAACACAAGATGGTGAATTACATATTCAGCTTATTCTCAGAAACTGTAGAATAAGTTTGATGATATATTTATAAGCAACAGAATTTCAAATAATTTTATTTAGCCCTTTTTTATCTCAAGGAAACAAGGTTATTCTAAGCTTTCTCATAACATATTTTTCTATACTGAGCATGTGTTATGTATTTGATTCTAAAGTCATTTTGTTTCCTGAACATCACTCTGATGCTTTCTCCATTTCTCCATTTTCAAGTGTTGGGCTGTGTTTTTCATCCCAAGTAACTCCAGATTCTGAATATTAAAAAGCTCAGGCTGCAGCATGGCAGAGAAAATTTAATAAGGGCAAAACCTTTTAGGAATGCAGATTTTAGTTTCTTAAGCCGGATTATTTTCTATGAAGCAGACAGATAGTCTAAGACCAGATTTTTTTTTCTTTCTTAAGCCATAGCTTAAAAATCTCTATAATCCAATAGACCTCAATTAAGCTGGTATTAAAAATATATTAATTCATAAATATTTCTTAATCATAGTAAGCCTGGCTCTGGGCTAGATTTCACAGAGGAGGCATTCAGCTGAGATGGGAAAATAGGAAGTACATAGTGTATTTGCTACAACTGAGGAATCTATATTGACACAATTAGTAGCCAAATGCCATCATTTGCATAAGGGTTACCTCTTTATATTATGCATTCTGCAGACATCACATTATACAATGAAATGCATCTACCACTGCAGTGTGATAGAACACAGTGCCAATGCCCTAATGCACTTTAGTGACCCACTTATTCATTGCATCTCCCCTTGTAGCCCCTGGTAATCACTGAGCTTTTTTTTATTGTATTCATTGTTCTGCCATTTCTGGTATGTCAGATTGTTGTAATGATAAAGCTGAGGCTTTTTAAAAGCTTTTCCCCCCATGTAGTAATATTCATATTAAATTTCTTTCATGTCTTTTCATGGCTGTAAACCTAATTTCTTTTTTAATGCTGAATTAGTTGTTGACTGCATGTAGAAGGATGTATCCATTTTGTCATAGAAGGACATCTTGATACTTTCAAATTTTGGAAACTAATCATCTAACTGCTCTAAACATCTGCATGTATACTTCTGTGTGAACACTGGATAGCGTTTTAATGGTCCACACACTATTGAAAAAACGGTTATAAAAGACACTGGGTCAGACCTCATAACAATCATTTTGTAAGCTTTAAATATGAGAATGAAAGACTATAAAATAAAGAATGTAAATACCCAGATCATTTGACGCACTTCAAATGGTTATGTTCACCATGTGTGATCAATATTTATTTAGGATTGAGCTTGGAGGCAGGACTAGAAACAGGCAAAGGAATGTGGTTGTGAATCCAGTACTGCGTCTCTGCTATTCTCTTCAGCCTATTCTCAGTATTCTGGAATTCACCAAATATAAACTCTGACATCCTCCATATTCTTTTTTCCCTTTTCACCCACTGAGGATAATCTGCAAGTTGAGCGTGTCTCTTAGAGAACACAGCCTGGCTTATCTAAGCCTTCTTTCCAAGTACAAATGGGACAGATTTGATATAATTCTGATAGTTACAAATTTCTTCATCCTTCTATTTCCAATTTTTTTTAACATTGGGCAGCTATTATGTATGTTTGGAAATACAGAGGACTGTACATGGGACAATTAAATAGGTTTAAAATATCAGGCCATGCTAATGTCTTTAGACATTACAAACGTCTAAAAGAAAGAATGCTCTGTGCTTTAAAAAATATATATTCTGTGCCATTACTGGGGCTTGAAATCATGGCTTTTTAATCTGGTTCAGCTTTTTCCATCAGAAAGAAGCATCTCTTGCATTTGTCTGTCCAGAATGGCTTTGAACCTGTGTCCTCCAATTGAAATTTCCTGAGTAGCTTTAATTACAGGTATGAATCAGTGGCTTTCTGGGTTTTAAGATGAGCTAGCCAGAAATGCTCCCACTTTCTTTCTGGCCCTTCTTTTGTTCCTTTTTTTAAAAACTTTTTTAAAAATTATTTTTAAGTGGTTAAACAAAGGAGTTTCAATTCAATGTGTCAATTTGTGAGTACAAATGCATCTTGCCATCCTGCTTAAAGCATAACAATTTTTTTCTTCAAATTATGTTCAATTCTCAAATAAGTATTATTATTATTATCATCGTCAGTCATGGGGCTTGAACTCTGGGCCTGGGCACTATCCCTCAGCTCTTCAGCTCAAGATAAGCACTCTACCACTTGAGACACAGTGCCATTTCGTAAATAATATTATTTAAAGGAGATTTTAAAAATATTTTCATTATCTTTAACTAGTTGCATAGAGTATCTGCCATTTAACAAGGCAGTTCATGAGCACAATGCATCTTGGTCAGTGTCAATCGTTTTATATATTCTCGCCCATCTCTTTCCCTTACCCCACCTTTCCTCACTCTTCTTAATTTTGAAGGGTATGCATCAAATTCTTGACTATACTCTCCCCCTCTTCTCGGATTCATTCATATACCTACCCCTTTCCCTTTGACCACCACCCCACCCGCTTTGTGTATAACATATAAACTAAATAAAAATGATCAGTTCATTGCATCTATACATACGGGTAGCTGGTATACACACACACACACAGAGATTTAAATATATATATACATGGTATGTATGCATATATATGTATTAGTACCTGATGCATATTTCTGTTTTGAAATTGTTTATAATAGCAGGGTGAAAGAATATTGTCCAGTAAAGAGTGAACACTTCTTTATAAAGGACAACACAGAATTGAAAAGCAATGTAGTTCCCAAATATACAGGAATTATTTATTTATGCTGCAACTACTTCATTAAAATGAGTTTCTTAAAGTGACTTCAGTGCCGGTGTTAACCAAATCATCCAGCTTCTTATAATATATAATACCTAAAATGTATATTTATCTTTCAAAAGAGACTGATTATTTGGAGGGTAAGAGAAAGGTTTTTGTCTCTTTAGATTCATGTCCTTGGTTCAAACCAAAATATATTTGAAGCACAAGGACAAATCTGGTTGAGTGGGGATTCTTTTATTTCATGAAAGTGTTCAGTGTGATAGAGTATAAACAGCAATAGAACTCATTGTTCTTTCTGCATTTCTCTGTACCTTTTGTTGTCAACACACATGCCTGTTTATGTTACATGAGATACTCTGTGTGTTTATCTTCTATGATTATATGTATAAATGTTTGATAACAGTATACATTTTTAAACGGAAGCTTGTCAATAATGTGCCCATCAAAAACAAACAAAAAAAGACTTCTTTCTATCTTTAAGTCACATTTTTTGCCCACCACCCTATTATAGGAGAAACAACAGTCTGGTTTTCCAGATGAAGCATTGCGAAGCCATCACTTCCTTTTCATCCACTCAAATCCACAGGGATTAAAGTAGTCATGAACACAGTATCTCATCATGAAAGTGATTTCAAGAAATTAAATATTTTTCCATTGTATACTCGATGAGGTGTCTCTCTTATCCCCTAGCAAGGAACCAAAGCAAATATATCAACAAAACAGCATTTGTTTCATTTTTATATCACACAATTGGATGAAATATTTCCCATTATATTAATTTTTTAGACATTTCTCAATTTTATTTCAATTACGCAAAAGCATCATTTCTTTGGAGAATTTTAAGGCTTTAGCCAAATTGAGTAGGAAACCTCTAACATACACCTGGGTCCCCACCTTCCTGCCCCAAACACACCTCCTCCTCTTCCATCAACATCACTTCTCACTCTATAAAGGAACATTTGTTACAACAAATTAACATCTACTATTAAAACATTATTGTCACCCAAAGACTAGCAGTTAAATTAGGATTCCCCCCTGGTGTTGTGCATACTATGAATGTTGCCATATGTGTCAACATATGTAATGAGCTGTGTCTACTATTATACTGTCATGAAGAATAGTCTCATTGGCTCCAAAATTTATCTGAGCTCTACCTGTGCAACCCTCATACTCTAACTTCTGATAGCCTTATAAATTCTGGCCTTTTGCAGGATGTCACACAGCTACAATCATGCTATTTATAAAATTTAAGATGAACTACTTCCACTTATTAGTATTCAAGTTCTTCTATATATTTTTCTCCTATCTTGATATGACCTACTTAAATTCTAAATGATATTAAGTTTCCTGGCTATATCACAATTCCATTCACCTACTAAAGAACAAATATGTTGTGTTCAAGTTTGGAAAAGTATGAGTTAAACTTTTCTAAAACATTTGTGTATACATATTGGTTTATATTACATTTTTTAGTGTTCAGGTTGGCTTCTGATATGGTTGTAAATTAGCTTCTTTTCCCATTTACATGTATTACTTAGACTCCATAAGTCACAGAGCTAAGAGCAAGTGGATGACTTGCTTCCCCCTCATTTTTAGAGATTAAGTCTTTTCCTGAAAGAAAATAGTTTCTGCTTGTGATGTTAGGTATCACAGGGCTTCCTTTCTCTTTTGTTTCATAGCTATCATCTTAGGCAATAAAATCCATAAGCTGTCATTCCTTTAATAACAAGCTGGTAGCATAGCTAAAGTTCAGAGAAAATGATAAAAAAAATCAATATGTATTGAACAACTAAACATGTTAGAAAATATTCAGGAATCTACTGAATTGTTTCTTGTTTTATTTTTTCATGGGTTTAGAATGTTTTTTGAGAGTTACTGCATGGCACAAATTGTGAATCAAGTATCACCAAGGGTATATACGATGTTCAGGAATTTGATTCTTGAGCCTATTTGAATCTCTGCTGTTGCTTTTGATCAGTTTATCATGTTTAAAAGATAAATTTCCAAATAGTCACCACATATCTATTATAGTTGATGCCATCGAACACACATTGGTTAGCTTTTCCCAAAGGCAAATCCTACTCCATTCCAATTTCATTGGAAGAAATGAGAAAAACCTTTGAAACCACAATTTACAGATTAGCCTAAAGCAACTTCAATACCAGCAGTGTTAGTCAACCCAGTTGCCATCAGTTCATAAAATCCAAACAGGCAAATTTACCACCTGTATAGCACTTTTGAAGATCAATCACTTCTATGAATAAATGTAAATATGTGAATATATGTGTTAATATAAACACATAATATATATTCTTATAGCCAAATATATAAATATATATTAATATAAATATACCATGCCAATTATTATCAACAAATATGTAATTATTATTCAGCTAGTTCTTCAGATGAAAAATAGAGATAATTCAATACTATTCCCAAGGCTTACAGATATATAAAGATACTGAATTTTAATGTACATGAACATAGCTCAAATGCCCCAAGGCTTTCCTACTCTAAACTTCTTTTTGTATCTGGCCTTCAGACAGTTTTATCATTGTCAACTTGAATTTCTGTCACTGATATTAATTTGTAGGTTGGCTTAACTGTACCTTTTTACTGCCTGCCCTCCTCCAGACTCCTATAGTTTATAATTGTGGGTATCTTGAGATTTTTTTTCTAAGAATGTCTACAAATGATCCTTCAATGGTAAAAGACAGGCAAGGAATGCCTGATTAGAGTAGAATGTGCAGCTGAACATTCCTTGTAGGGTAGCTTTTTAAGATTGCCTGGAGCCATGCAGATGATAAACTCAATAGTCACTCAGATGTCTCAGTAAGAAGAGGCTCTTAAAATTTAAATTCATTTGAAGGCATTTTAAGGTCTCCCAACTCAGAACTGCCGATAAAGATTTTAATTTTGGATGTGTTTATGGACAGTATCTGTCTGCAGATACAAGGGGTAGTCCTAAATTAAACACACACACACACACACACACACAGGCACCTTGATAGTCTCCTGTATGATTAAGGCATTAAAGTTGTGTTCACTAAATTGTACATCTCAATGTTAAGCATATTGTCAGTGTTCTATTGTATTAAATGCTAACTATCTCTGAAATTCAGTCACTTATTTTTCCTCGAAATCTGTTCTTAACTAGGTACTTACTTTATTAACTTAAGCCTGACCTCTGAAAACTTTCATTTGCTTGTTGAAATCTAGGGAAAATAGCATGATATCACATTTGTACATCATTGGTTATGAAATTCTAGTTCACAAGATATTTTTTCTAAATATTAGATGTAGTTTGTCCTCTTAGGTAGAGAATTATTCTCTTTCTTGATACATATGGAAAGACAGTTATTGTTTGTTTAGTTCATATATTTCCTCACAATGGTGACTCCTAAGATAGACACTTAATATCTTTATTTGGCTGAATACTTCTGGAGAGATTATACATTTCAGTAAAGTTGTATCTTCTATTCTCCACACACACACACACACACACACACACACACACACACACACACACACACACACACTTAAGACAAAATTTTATAGCACAAGAACCTTTCCAAAGTTTACCTTTTCTTTCTAGAAATAACATTGAATGGGTTATGATTTGAACTCAATAATATCTCAAACATTGGAGTGGGGAGATATCACCCACTCCAAAGTCTTTGAAGACTTTGCCTTTAAAGTTAATTCATTTCTAACCCCAAGGAATCTGGAATCAAATAGATGTTTTTGTTATATCACAACTGGAAAACAGTCAATTCTACTATTTCATTGTTTGGAATTATATTTTCACACTGATTTCTTGCCATTCAATATATTGGTTCATTCCATTTAATGTTTTAATTCTCTGCATCAAAATTTATGTTACAATTCATTATGTTCTGCAAAACGCTGTTGATTCACTCATATAATATACAGAATTTATTGTCAAGAAATAGAATAAAACCTACATGCCCAGTTGCCTTCTCTCTTAAATGGTTCAGAGCAGTTTACATAATTTCCCAAGTGTCTAGCTGCCTAACTTGACAATAAATGCCAATAAGAAATCTGGCAAGGGCTGGGAAGGTGGCTCAGTGTTAGAGCACTTGCCTTGCATGCATGAGGCCCTGGGTTCAATTCCTCAGCTCCACATAAGCAGGAAAAAAAGCTGGAAGTGGTGCTGTGGCTCAAGTGGTAGACCGCTAGCTTTGAGCCGAAGAGCTGAGGGACAATGCCCAGGCCCAGAGTTCAGGCCCACGACCAGACCCCTCCCCCCAAAAAAGAAAGAAATCTGGCAAAATCAAAATTCAGAAAAGTAAAACATCAGGGTATGGTAGGGTCAAGGGGGAAAAGGCTAGACTATGAAGAGAAGAGAGCGAGAATACAGTCAAGAATCCAATGTATAGCCTACAAAATTAAGAAGAGAGAGGGATGGATGAGAATGTTGAAAACAATGACTGATTAATATATTGTATTCATAAACTGCTTTGTTAAATGCAATTCCTTTATACAGCTACTTAAAGATTATAGTAATAGAAAGGAGAAATCTTTAGAATGTCTACATATCTTAACGGAGAGAAATAGTTAAAATATTTGTTCACAAAGTCAAAAGACTCATCTAATTTTTTAAATATATGTTTTCAATTTCACTATCTGCTAGATTATCATCTTGTTTCTAGGGTCGATTTATGCCCTTCTAATTGACACTAAACTCATTATATTGTTCTTCTCCTCAAATTACAAGTAGTAAAATCTGTTTAAATACTCATCCTTCTTTTGTGTAATGGTGATCCCATGATGATTTTGATGGGAAGTACATACTACAACTGACAAAAAGAAAATGTGTTTCAAAGGTGTTCTTTTAAAGTGTACACTTTAATCAGAAGCTTATTACCAAAAATCAGAGGCAGCAGTTAATCAAAGATTGTTATTTTGCTTTAATTTCTCAATTTTGTCAAAAGGAAACATTTAAAGGAATGAACTATGACCACTGTGAATTAATATAATCATTAGTAATGTACAATTCCAAAGACAGTGGCAGTGCACTTGTGGAATGGCGTCCTTTCCCTATCAACTCAGAGACATAATACAATCAGTTTACTTCCAAGTCTGTTCCCTTGCAGATCTGTGAATCTTGTGAAAAATAAGATCATTGGTATTATAAAACTGCGATTGTTACTCCAGAATGACAGCAGTTATATCTACAATTGACTGTCCAATATTTCAAAACTCTCTTGCATTTTAAGTTTCTGTGGTTGTTAGTCTTTGTTATTGAGTTACGTCCTATGTGGCTGGAAATGTGATGGGATTCAAGTGGAAAAGTACCTGCCTAGCAACTACAAGGCCCTGAATTCAAACCCAAGTAAATAGGTGTGTGTGTGTGTGTGTGTGTGTGTGTGTTATTATCAATATAGTCTCCATTGTGGTCCTTAGTTGACTATTCTCTAATGAAGTGCTCTCCTTATATTATTTATATTTGTGACTTGTATTTTTTAAGATATAATTGTTTGCCAGGTATGAAATTAATGTTACTTACAAAAGCAGTACACAAAGTTTTCTTGTGGTATCTGTTTGTTTTACATTTCCCATTTCAGTATTGTCTTTTCACCTGGCTGCCAGCACCCTCCCAATAGCCATTTGTTACATTGATTTAAGAGGAAGTAATAACAGAATCAGTTCTATACCACAACTGAGTCCATATTCAATACAAGGATCTAATTTAATGGCTATCAATTCATTCACTTTGTTAAATTTAGTGACAAGCTTCCAGGGAAAAGCTTTAGCAGAGACTTCTGTTGTTTAGTTGAGACCTGATGTTTAGTTGTAAGAAATGTAGATAACTCAGATAACCTTTGAAGAAGTTTGATTATAAAGTAGAGGTAGAGTCTGTAGGTGCTTTTGGTTATCTGCTGATTCCATTATAACCAGGAAGCCTATTTTCTGTAAGCTTTAGAATCCTTTTTGTTAAGCAGCTTTATCTATTCTGCATTCCTCAAGCCTACCAGGTGACAACTTGCTCATCTGACAAATTAACCTGTGCTCTATGGATAACAGCAGTTTAGCGAGTTACTATTTCAGGTAACGTAATAATACACTGACAAGTCTCTCCAGGAGGATCAAATGAACACTTTAAATAATACGAGGAGGATGGTGAGACTGCAGAATGGGTGTAAAACTCAAATGAGACATTAGAATCTTGGGGATGATAATATGATTTGACCTATCTATGTAATACTAATAGCCATGTTGAACATGTATATGGTAGAACTCTGTCAAACATGGTGGAACTGGTCTCTTCCTTTATTTTTATTTTTTAAGGGTTATATATGGAGGCTTCCAGAGGGAACTTTTTCTCAAATGACTTCATATTGCCTTGGGTTTCTTGTAGTTATGACCTTAACTGTTGATATTAAGGAAAGGAGAGAAGGTGATTTCCTTTAGGAGTTTCCACTGCCAGTGCAGAGAGAATTCATGGATAGTCCATGAGGATAAGACCTCGCACAACACACAAAGTTCAGGAGTTGTCAGCTCCATAGAGAGACTGCTTTGATCTTGGGTTATCCATCATCTTCTGAGCAAAGCCTTTGGGAGTCAGTAATAGTGGTCTTTTTTCAAACTGTAAAGAGTTTAGGAACATTTTCTTAGGCTTGTTAAATTGTCTGACTTGTCAACATGTCATGGTGACATCTGTGACTTTGCTTATTTATATTGCTGCATGGAACTTTATCTTTGTGAAAGTTTCTTAAGGTTTTTTTTTTTTAAGTTGAATGACCACCACCACCACTGCCCTCGCTCAGCTTATATAATGTATAGAACTATTCGTGGTGGCAAAGAAACTGTTCTGTTACAAATAAGCTTCCTTTTATTAAAGAAGATGATTAGAAAAATAATAATAGTTTGACATATGATCTTTTGGGAGTAGTACTCTTACTAAAAGAAAAGGATCATTATTAGAAGAGAGGACTTTTGGAATATCAAACTTTTGGGAATTTGTCATTCAAGATTTGAATAAAACTTTTTCCCTTTCTATTTGCCTAGAGTTGTAAAGTATTACTTCAAAGGATTATTTACATATTCACAAATTCATCTGCTTCAGAAAATAACATTGGGGCTTCCCACTGAGAGAAAAGATTTTGTATTCTTCTCACACACTGGACAAAACAGAAAGAAATCTGAGAATCCTGAAGCATTCACCTATAGTAACCAATTTGCAAAAGTGCTCTCTAGAATCTGTCTCCTGCTGAGACTCTAATGTCCAATTTCTTGACAGAGGATTTACACATGAAGTATTATAATCTTTGGGAAGGAAATTAACATAGTCATAGATGAAACAAATATAGAGTATCTCAAATTAACTACAGAGCAATTACAATGACATTGTGCACTCTACAATAGTCCATTAAGGAATATTAGATTACAGGCTTTTTTATTTGCTAGCTTTATTGTGGGGAACAAAACTAACTTAGTAGCATTTTGTGAAGCATGCAGGAATTTATACATACGATGAGCACATCATATCTACATTGGGTTCTGAAGTGCATTTAGAAATGTACACATGTTCACAAATACCAAATATCAATGTATTCCTTTACTTGTAATTTCTTATTTATAAAATAAGGTGCTAATTTCACTTTACATCTTGTAAACATATAGCTCTTAATATTTAGACAAGGAGAGAGAAGGTTTTAGTTACTGTTTAGGCAGGGAATTTATTAATATAAATATCTAATTTATACAAATATATGAATATATCCTATTTCTATGTATTATGTGTAAATCTTGTGGAGGAGGCAATGTTGGGGCTGGAACTCTGGATTTTACATTTGCAACATAGTTTCTCCACCATTTGAGCCACACTTACAGTGTTGTATTATGTAATTTTTAAAGATTGTAGAAAGAATAGAATGTCAATATCAAATTCTCTTCTAATGTATTACTTACCAAGAGGACCTCCCCAAATCCTCTTGAATGATGTTTATTTCTTTAAAAAGTACTGTATGTAAAACAAACATGTCTTTCCTTGATAGTAATTTCAAAATAAATCTTTCTTTCCATGGAAGAAAATTTCTACACATAATAACATAGATATCACTTATTTCACCCATTTTCCTTATTTTTCTCCAACTTTTTTTTCCTGTTTGGAGAAATATATATATGGTCACATGTGTGATCAGATTGTAAGCTTGTAAAAGATGTGTTATTTATATTGGAGTAAAATACCTACTTGGCAGGTCATTGGCAAAGACAGGTGATGCCAATAAAGCACCTACCTGGAAGACACAATATTATGATAGATTAACACTCATGCTGTCAGCCTTCTGAATCACAACACACATTATTAAGTGTGGGAAAGCCAAACAACAATGTTGTATATGGTCCTCAATCTTCCCAGCTTTCAAATTATACAAATCAGCATTCCTATAAGCTGTAAGAGAATTTGGAGACCAAATAGCTTTAGTCAACCAACTATAGCTCGGCATTCAGCATTTGATTGAGGAACTAATCTCTTATTGCTGACATGAAAAGTTCATCTCTGAATTTCCTAGTTATTCAACCAATCACTTCCTTCAGAATAAACCATCAGCTAGGAATTCTAATACTATATTGAAGAGGAGTGGAGAGAGTTGACATCATTGTCTCATTTCCGATTTTAGAAATGGCTTTAAGTTTTCACCATTAAGTATAATGCTAGCTGAAAGTTTGTCATACACAGCCTTTATTACTTTATTATATTGAGGAATGTTCCATGTATTCCTAGTTTCTCCAGAGCTTGGAACTTGTCGAATTTTTTTTTGTATCTATTGAGATGATCATGTGGTTCTTGTCCTTGCTCCTGTAGATGTGATGAATTACATTAATTGACTTGCATATAATAATCCAGCTTTGCATCCTTGGAATGAATCCTGTTTGATCAGAGTATATAATATTTCTGATGAGTTGTGGAGTCTGATGAGTTGTTGAAGTAGATTGGTCAAAATTTTGTTGAGAGGTTTTGCATTGGTGTTCATCAAACAAATGGGTCTATAGTTCTCTTTCTTTGATGAGTCCCTGTATGATTTTGGGGTGAGCATTATACTGGCTCCATAGAGGAATTTGGTAGTGAACTTTCACTTTCAAATTCATTGAAGTGTTTGAGGAGTATTGGTATGAGTTCTGCTTTGAAAGCCTTATAGAATTCAGCTGTGAATCTATCTGGTCCTGAAATTTTCTTCCCTGGGAGGTCTTTTATTGCTGTTTCTATTTCATTACATGATATGGGTCTACTTAGTTGTTTTTAAACCTTCTTGATTTAGTTTGGGTATATCATTGTTTGCTAGATATTCTTTAATTTCTTTCAGATTCTCATATTTGTTAGCATAAAAGTTTGCAAAGTATTCCCATATAATATTCTGAATCTTGGTTGTTTCTGTTGTGATGTTTCCATTCTCATCTCTGATTTTATTTGAGTATGTTCTTTTCCTTTGCTGGTAAGATTTGTTAGGAGATTGTCAATTTTGTTAATTTTTTTGAAGAACCAACTCTGTGCTTTGTTGATTCTTTCTGTGTTTTGGACTCTAATTCATTTGATTCTGATTTAATTTTATTTTTTCCCTATATAGATATGAATGTAGGACCATTATAAAATGGTGCTAATCAAAATGAACTCCAAGATATGAAGTTTTTTTGTTGTGGTGATAGTGGTTTTTAATGTACTGTTGTCACTGCTTTTGGTAACCTGTGTCTTGCATATACATTTATTTAACTTAGGGAATGGAAGGGTAAGAACAAAATGTCAAGAAAAAGGAAAAGAGCGAACTAATGCAATAGCAATACTCACAAGACACTACATTGGAAATGAACTTTACAATTTGGAGATTGAGGGGGATTCAGGGGGCCAGGAAAATGGGAGAAAAAAGAGGGAGGGGGTAACAATGTTTAACAAGAAATGTACTCAAGCCAGGTGCTGGTGGCTCATGCCTGTAATCCTAGCTACTCAGGAGGCTGAAATTTGAGGATGGCGGTTCAGAGCCAGCCCTGGCAGGAAAGTCTATGAGACTCTTATCTCCAATTAACAACAAGAAAATTGGAAGTGGAGTTGTGGCTCAAGTGCTAGAGAGCACTAGCCTTGAATTGAAGAGCTGAGGGACAATGCCCAGGCCCAGAGTTCAAGCCCTCATGACCTACAAATAAACAAACAAACAAACAAATAAATAAAATGTACTCAATAACTTATGTATGTACCTATAACCCCTCTGTACATCACCTTGACAATATTTTTTTTAAAGAATGAAGCATCAGTGGGAATTACCTAGTGATGTTCCCATCAAGGTAGAAGTATGTGAAGCATAAATGTATGGCTATTATTATATTTAAAAAGCAGTCCAACAAGGATGCCAAACTCATGTTTAAACAGAAAAAATCTAATAATGAAAAAGTATCAGTCTCATAAGAAATACCATACCCTGATCCCTGGCATTCTTGTTTATAAACACAGACATTCCTTGTGCAGATGAAATGGATTTGAGTGTCTTTAGATACCTTTCATACCTGCGTGTATGGATGATTTCCTATTCTTGAATTCTGTTTTAGCATGACCAGCCATTATCTTGAACAGCAGGAAATTTATAATTAAAAACTACTCAAATATAAAGCAATAACCTAATATGAACCCTTGTATAGGAAATACAGAGATACCAAGGGCAACGATATGATGATTTAATGAAATACCTATGTTTTTTCAATACAAATAAGAAGCAATATCTTTACAATAACATGGAAGAAGACATTTAAGTTAAAATGAACAATATGCTCTGAAGTATTTAATCTTCTGTCTGAAATATATTTAAAAAATTATGATAGACATTTAATAAACATTATTCACTTCTTACTTTTGCTTATGACATGAGTGCATAAACACACATCATGTATATTTGTGCATATTTTCATGTATTGTGTTCATATACACACAAAGTATTAAGATTTTCTTAATATAAATTTTTCATGGACTACAATTATATATATACATATGTTTTTATAAATATATATGTCCAACTATATACATATTTATATAACTATATATTGTTGTAGTCCATGGAAAACTCCCAGTCTAATAGGCTACAATGAGCATGATGTTGAAAAATCTAAGAGAAAGTTATAAATAAGCAATGAAGAAGAGCAGCTATCTATTCTCACCATGCTATAAATCCTGCTTAGATCTAAACTGATATTCTAAAGAACAGTTAACATTAGTTAAATAAAATCATAAATAGAGAAAAATATACAATATCGAGATTGAATATGACCAATTTGGAAAACTTCAAATCATAGGCTTTGATAGTACATATGTGTAGAATGTGGAAGGAAATTTAGTGAGCAAAAGAAAGTGACTATGAGTCTTGCTTGGAGATTGTTGTGCATGCTCTTAAAACTCACCATATATATGCATATATATACACCCCATATGCATTTATCTATCTATAAATATTGTTCATAAAAACAAAGAAATAAGATATTTTCGGATTGTCCTATCTAAACTAGATCCAGTAGTAGTGTAACAGTTTTAGAAAATGCAGTTATGGGGAGATAATTCTATCAGTAAGAAAAATAGTTATGTTCAGAAGTAAAAAAAAAGCAATGATATTTATAACTTTAATATTATCTTCAAAAGAAACAAAACAAGGGTAGGTCAAAAACAGAGTAGGAAGAGAATGTTAATCAAAACATAACTGAATATTAAGTTACACTATGTTATATATATATATATATATATCCTTATCATATATTTTCTATCTGAGGTCTTGTGATCTGTTTAATAATTTGGTTGCTTTTTTATTTCACTTCAAAAATATTTCTCTGTCCTAGAAGTCAACATTATAAAAGTGCTATTTCACATGGGAAGTAGAAGTTAAAGGCAGAATTATTATTTATTCCTTTGGCATCCTCAGAAAAATAGAGCCTGTAAGACAACTTGTAAAAGGAAAAAGCATTGCAAACTAGACTACATTTCCTCTGTAGCTAATGGTCCAGACCATGCTTTTTTGCTGACAGTTGGCCAGCCAATGAAAGTGGAGTTTGAAAGAGTGACATAGATATCTCAAAGGTTTAGCCATATCTATTGCTCTTCCAGGGGGTAGCAGAATGTGAAAGAAAATGTTTTCCAATTTCTTAACAATTGACCTTCAATATTTCAATCTATTTGAGAATATCAATTTTTAAAAATACAAAATTGAATAATCAAGGATTAAGTACTTCTATTTTAAAAACAGTGAAGTTTTTTCACTTGCCGATGTACTTCTCAAATAGTTGGTTTTTACTTATTATGAATAACTTTGCACACAAATAAATATGGATTGCTAAACAAATGAAGATGAAGGATACATCTCTCAAAATATATCAAAATACATTTCTCAGAATTACCTGGGAACATGTTTTCCAGTGTTATTTGCTAACTTCACAATATTCTCTAATAATGTTATTCAAAGTTTTGTGCTTTTATGCCTCCTCCCCCTCGTAATTTCTTTTCTTACAAATTGTAAAGACCGAGAAGAGCAAAGAGGCATGAAATTGAAAACAAAGTTAATTTAAACCTCATTTCTTTTCTGTCTCATCCAAGACACTCCATGTCTAGTCCTTTAAAAGAAGATAACTCACACGAACATGTTCTTCACAAATCAGCCTAGGATTTTTTAAATCTGCCTGGGTATTTTGAAAAAACACATAGTTCATTTAGTGTTTAATTTCAAAATTAATTATAACTATTTGAACACAGCGAAAAGCGCCTTTTCTATACAAGAAACAGACCTGACTTACGTAATTCTTGCTGTGTTATTGAGAGGTGCATCTACAATCTTCTTGTAGACCTAATTTCTACATAAATGTTAGAGTACTAGATTATAAAGTGGTATGCAAAGAGTTCCACCACTTTATACTGATGTTAATATAAGTCTGAGAAAGATATTTTTTTTCTTTTTGGCTTGTGGTTTGAGCATCAGTCATTTTGTATTGTTATAGAGAGTGTCCTAAATTAAGAAAACACTTGACCAACCCAACTGGGTCCCATCCTTCAGACTGATAGTGGCATCTCCTCAGATTAAAACCATAGTTCAAAGCATTCTTCTATTCTTTCAATGCCTCTTTCAAATACCCACAGCAGAGCTTATCAATGGAATAAATCCCTACAAACTCTATTAACATTAAGTTAACAAGTTAACAAGATCATTCTATTCACTAAAAAGAAGGAAAGGAAAAGAAATATAGGAGAAGAATGAATGAAGAAAATGCAAAAATATGTTGTTTCTTTGATAGATTCAATCCTTTGTTTCCATCTAAAACTATACTATATGGGTAATAAAAGTTTACATGCTCAAAAGAGAAAGTCCAAATTTGAAAAGTCAAAAGTTATTTCACAGTAGCAAAGCTGGAAACACAGGACAAGTGTGTGCACATCCATGGACAAAATCTAAGCATTTAGCCCAACATTTCTCTGTGGTTAAGACTATATTTTTAATTTAAGTTTAGACATTCCAAAAAGTGTTTCCTTCCATTTCAAAGATTGTCATTTCATTCACATACAAATGTTAGTTGTGTTGATGCTAAAAAGACTGAGTAAAACATGGCTCCCAACAAATCTGCAAGTACAAATATTAAAAAAAAGAACAAAACTTCTTTTACATAGACCTCAATTAAATTACATATTAAGCAGGCTACAGCAGGAGTCCATTAAAGATTTAGTTACCTTCTGTGGCGAACATTAAGAAGCTATTACTCAAATTCTATTTAAACTGTTAAAAGGAATTAAAATGTATAAGAAAGACCATTACCTATCACGAGCTAATTTTCTAAGGAAAGCTTAGCAGCTGATAGATTGTTTAAGCCTCTCCAAGGTTTTAGTTTCATACTCAATAATTCAGAGATGGGAGCTGGGTTATGTTGATCCATAATTTGCTCCCGTCTGTCTCAAGAGACTGTTGGTATGATGGGGACCCCAGCCTTCATTTCCCATTCTGGATCTAAAGCTGTGCTCTCCTAGTTACACTCAGCAATTATTGTCAAGAAAAGTGACATTGCCATCTCCCAGGGCTCAGAGCTCACTCAGCATTGCGCTCTCTCTCTCCCAGCTCAATACTCTACCCACAATGCCATGGAGCCTCCTCTTGCTTTGGGTCCATTGCCAAGGGCAAAGAAGTTCATTTTATTTTATTAGCTTTAAGAAAAAGTTCCCCAGCTTTCTGAAAAGAATGCTCAGGAATGTAAAGCTCTGTCTTTTTTAATGTTTTATTCTGGAAGAAAACTTGCTTCCAAGAGTTTATTCTGTAGTTTCACCATCTTAGAATAATCATCCTGTGCCACATAACATAATGTTCTTTCTTCTTAATTTGTGCTCATTTAAAAAAATAAAATTAAAACATCATTCAGGAGCAGCTGGGAGAACAAAAGAAAACAAAATTGTCTATTTTCTGGTACGTAGAGGTAACTCTAGAAAAAAATGTTGAAGAAACATGAAAGATGCTCCTGAGTATGAAATATTTCCTAACTTTTCTTCCGTGATTTTGCTCAATAGGTATTCATTTATTGATTACCACCTAATAGATGATCAGAAATGTGCTCACCAAGACAAGCTGCAATAAGGACCTATGGACTCAGCTGTCTGAAATTTGTGCAGTTTATTTTAGTTTTCACTTATTGGCAATACTTATGTTTCAACTATGGCTGTGTACTTTTCAAACAAGTGCTCAGCTCTTTGAGCCACACTCTTTTTGCAGCAATTAAATTTTCACAAAAGGTCACCTGTTCCTACACAGGCTGGCCTTGGATCTTCATCTTCCTACTTCTAACTCCTGCATGACTGGGAGTGCAGGTATGCACTATTCCTCTCAACCTTATTGTTGAGTTCAAACCTTATTAATTTTTCCCTGGGCTGGACTTGAACTGAAGATCTCCTTTTCCTTAGTAGCTGGGATTATATTTACAAGCTACCAAGCTTGGCTTCAAATGCATAAATTTAAATGAAACATTTTTAACTTTAGTAAAGCCTTAATTCTTTGGGGGAATTTTTATTCAGAAGCATAAAAGTAATATTTATATTACAATTTAAAGAAACAACACAACGGGTATGATTGATATCTTATTATCAAGCACCATCCCCCATTTTTTTAATTATAAATCAACTTGGACTGTGTTTATAGAAGTATCTATCCCAAGTGATTAGCTATGTGAGGTCAGTCTCCGACACTGGATGGTGAACAGTGGTATCAAACCGCAACTATTATGTCCTGGTGGTGTTGCTGGTTCCTTCACTGTGAACCATGAGGATGTGTACGAGAAATACCATGCTGTTGGGGACATTACAAAGGATGTTGGTGTGAACACAACTTTCCAAACTTAGTATTTGTGCAAGTGGTTTCTCAATAATTATCATAATTGAAACAAGGGAGTTAAGGATGGGCATATATCTAAATGGGCTCCAAGATTTGAGAAATTTACAATAGCCCATGACTCTCCTTAGTAGTTTTGGTTACTTACAATTAAATACTACTTTTAATTCTCTTACATTGTTTTTTTCAAACATAGCATGATATTAGGACATAAGTGCTTATTAAAATTTTGTATTTAGTTACTTAATATACTAAACCATTATGTCTTTCTCTTGACCTAGACAACATGGAAGAACTATTGCTATACAATGGTTCTGTGAACCAAAAGGATCTGAGATCCCTTGGACCATGGTGACCCACTCAGAGTTGGTCACAATGAATCCTAGGATTAGGAATTCCACTGTTATGGGGAAATCTTTTCCCTCTAGTAGCAACTGTTTTTAATGGCAGAACAGAGAGGGCTTTGCATAATACTTTCTAACTTGATACTTAGGTGCAGAGATAGTTCACAGTAGCTCTTGTTCCTTAGATAAACTGTTTCTTAGCCATTATTAACACACGAAAAGGAAAAACAACAGGGCTCACATTTTCTTTGATAGTCTAACTGCTAATTCCTGTAATACCTACAGCCCTGCTACCAACATAGCAGCTGTCTCTGATGATTTAGGATGTGGCATAAGGAGCTCAGGAGACTGTTTGTTCTATTATTTCTCTGCTTATAAATCTTCTCTAAGTAGTATGCATTCGTGACATTTGGTTACCTTGAGGTATAAATAACACACTGCTTAAGCAAAGTCAGTATGAATTTATTAAATGTCTAGGTGCTACTTATTCCTTTATTTGTAATAGGCAGATAATGCACCGATCCATTTCTACTTTGGGATCATAAAATATAAAAACACATTGGAATAATTAGGAAGTAATTGCTGAAACCATTCACATCACATGCTGCAACAGTTACAGGAAACTTAATTTTATACATATTTTCCAAAGACGAATTGAAAAATAATCTCTCCACATAAGGTCACTATAGTAAGTGTGGTCGTCAGCATGGAGACCATAATTGTACAGTAAGAGATCATCTACTTCAGTCCTTAAAGACAGAATATTCCATTATTGAAGATAAACTTTCTCATCAGTGAAAATAGATTTTTCTTAGCATGTGACTTTAGTATATAAACTGTAAAGCTTTTCATTACAGTTATGGTTATTTACATAACTCTGCTATTAACCACTAGGCTTTCCCCTGGTCAACAGCTACTGGAAGTGTTGGACCTGAGGTTTCTAGAGTGAGAAAGTAACAAACTATGTCACAACCAATAGTGCTGAGATATTTGAACTAGACCAGTGGTGATAGGGAACAACTGGGTTTCAATCAAGTTATATGAGATCTACAAGCAGATGCCAAGGCAGCAAATGCAACAACCAGATTTATTACCAGATGATAAAGGCAAGACCATAGGCAGTGAAATATTATTTTCTATTTTTCAGCACAGTATTCAGGCAAGTGGTCCCTAAACCATTGTTCTCGAAGAAATCTGAATTGGAAATACCATGTACAAGAAAAATAAATAAATCTGCTGCACAGATGAAGTTAGGGCTGAATCCAAAGGAAAATTCTGCACATAAAGACGTTTGGGGATTCATCTGGGGGAGAATTCACAAACCTGAATAGTTAACCGTATCACGATTGCCTCACAAAGAAATAGGGGTCCCCTTTTTTCAGAATTTGCGATCAAAGACTGAGCTATTTTCTGTCACAGGAATTTTATAGTAGGTATCCCAAATTAGAAGAAAGTCTGAAGATGATGAATAGTATAATTCCTGATACCATAATATTTCTGTGTTATTCTAATTTCCATTTGAAGAATACATTCAAGGCATTCTCATGCATACTAATTTCCACATCATGGGTGAACCTATGTGGTAAAGATCCTCAGGTATGAACATAGAGGTATTTTTTTTGAGAATGTTACATATATTCCATTTCAATAGGTCAGGCAACATGCAACATAAAATTAATTTCATGAAGGATGAATTAATTTCATGGAGGATCTGCCTGGCTTATAACAAACACCTTGTATCAGGTGGTTTTTTTCTAAATAATGATGGACATAAAAATATTTCTAACACCTACCATTTACTACTCCAAAGATTTTGAAAAGCAAATTATGGTCTATCTTTAAGCCAGCCTGTTTCCCATTCTCTCAAGAATTGGGTTCTCAGAGAAGAATTCACTCTTATAGAGCTTTGTAGACATCTAAAACCAGATCTACCACCTCATGAATTCTGCTTTAATTGGTCTAAAGTTTAGTAGCTCCCTAGGCAAACTTAGTGACAGCCACTCATCAACTGCCATGGAGGCATTTGTAGCACTTTTTAAATAATTACCTTCACTGTTAGGGATGAAGTACATAGAGATGAATGCTATGCTATGCTATGATCTCTTGTTCTTAATGTGCACTCTTCAAATCAGTTGCACCAGCGGGTACTATTTAGGATATTCAGATGGAACATCCCTCATCAGAAAATGTAGCATCACTGAAGGGCTCAAAACCTTTCGGATTTCAGAGCATTTGGGGTTAGTGATGCCAATCTTCCCCACGACAAAATAGTTTGAAATCTGGGCTACTTCTTTTCCTTGATATTTTAAATAAGGGATACTAACTGTATGCTTTTTTGGGGGAAAAAGCTAAATCCTACTGGATCAAACCTCTCGAGTTGTGATCTGGCAAACTAGGTTTTGCTCAGGTGATTTTTATTCTCTCCTACTTGTAAGACACCTGCGAAACCCCACCAGGCCTCTTGTCACTAGCCACATTTTAATTAATGGCCTCATGGGGGTAGAGCTGGCAGTGCTAAAAATAACTAAGTTAAATCAGTTGGAGACCACAAGACTAATCTTTCCTTCCCAGGGTGAATAGTCGTATTATGAGGAATATTCAAAACCACTTGAAATTAAACATTATAGCCCAATTTTAACAAAATAATTATAAATTTTAAAAATCATACCTGAATTTCAAGATGTTAATTAAAGGCAAGAGAATCAACAAGTAAGTGCTTGTAATATACTCCGAGAGGCTTTAAGATATGCTCAGAGAGCTCTTGGAGATATCAACATCCCAGAAGAGAAAAGGCTAGGAGAAAAAAATATTCTGAGATAGAAATACCTAGAAAGGACATTGTGGACAGAAGATTCAATCTGAAGAAACTGATAAAAATTGCCTATTGGAATGGCATCTGTGATCTTAAAATGTCTGTGCAAGAGAATGCAGGGTACGTTGTGACTCTGTGGGAGATGCCAGAGAATATCTCTTTTTGAATTTTTGATCTAACATATGAGCAGTCACCCCAAGCAACCTGAATAATAAAGGCAGACAACTCTAAGACTTCCTAAGCAAGAATGTTCTTATTTGTTTTCTTTGGATTTTACATTTTCTCTCTCTCTTTTTTTTTTTTGGTCGGTCGTGGGGCTTGAACTCTGGGCCTGGGCGCTGTCCCTCAGCTCTTCAGCTCAAGGCAAGCGCTCTACCACTTGAGCTACAGCGCCACTTCCGGTTTTCTGGTGGTTTGTTGGAGATAGGAGTCTCACGGTCTCTCCTGCCTGGGCTGGCTTTGAACCGCGATCCTCAGGTCTCAGCCTCCTGAGTAGCTAGGATTACAGGCGTGAGCCACCAGCGCCCGGCTTTCTCTTATATTTTTAAGCCATGTGCTGAGAAATACAGTATTTGATCTCTTTGTGATTACTTGCAAAAGAACCTAGAAAACTGTTTGTAAATGAAGGAATGATTTCTAGAATATACCAGAGATTTGGTTAGCATTTCCATTGTCATCAGATATGCATTTGAGGACCACAAAGAAAAATTCTTTCAAAAATTTAAATTTATGCACGCAGGTCATCACAATTACAAAAAAAAGATTAAATCTGAGGTACACAGGGCATCACCTGTGGAATGAAAACAATATGCCTCAGCAGACCATACAGAGAGGTATTGGAATGGCCATCTTTGTTTGTTGATCCTGAAAGGTTGCATCATGTGATGGACAGTGCTAGCATTCCAGAGATTAATACAAAAGACTCCACATAGAGCTCCCCTATGACCCAGCAATCCCACTTTTGGGCATTTACCCAAATGTTCACAAACAAGACCACACTAAAGCTACCAGCACGACTATGTTTATTGCAGCATTATTTACCATAGCTAAGATATGGAACCAACCCAGATGCCCCTCGGTAGATGAATGGATCAAGAAAATGTATATATACATAATGGAATTCTGTGCCTCCATCAGAAAGAATGACACAGCCCCATTTGTTAGGAAATGGAAAGACTTGGAAAAAATTATGTTAAGTGAAGTAAGCTAGTCCCAAAGAAACATAGGTCCCATGGTTTCCCTTATTTGCAATAACTAGTATATGTCTGAGTCAAGCAGAAAAGGTCAAATAAGTTGATGTTAGGGAAATGAACCCTAAGATATGTATTCAAATGTTTTTTCTTTCATGCAATTGTTTCTAACACATTTATAAGATTATTTCTTTGTTGCTTTGTGTGTCCCTCCCCCACGGTATAACCCCTGATGTCACTGTATTTGATGTCGGTATAATTTGTGGAGGGGAAGGGAGAAAACAAATGGTGTAGATAGGGATACAGGTGGACCCATCGCAACAATGAGATGTACAAGTTGTTATGTGGAAAATGAACTTTACAACTTTGGTGTGTGTGGGGGGGAAGAGGATTGGGTGGGGGATGGGAGGAGGATGGGAAGGGATGGGAAGGGGAAACAAAGGAGGAGGCTACAATGCTTGATAAGAAATGTACTCATTATCTTGCCCATGTAATTGTAACTCCTCTGTACAGTATTTTCACAATTAAAAAAAAAAGAACTTATCAGGGAGAACAGATGACAATGTTGATGGCTCAAGTGGTGTGTTGAGTCATTAGTTAGATTATAACTAGTTTTGGGTATAAAACTGAGCCCAACTTCTTGGGAGTGAGGACGGAAAATGGTGTGTCACAAGTTTTGAACTCTAGCCAGATTGTTCACAGTAGATCTGAAGTCCCAGAAGATCAGTTGAAGATACATTAGGTGTTTGGTGGTTTCTACTAGACAAACATCCCCATAGCTAAGCAAGGACTGTCACATAGATCATACGGTAAGCTGAGTTCCTATCAACTTCAACTTGTCAGTGGGTTTGGAGGTTTCTAAAATATAGTCTGCTTTAGTAAGTCATAGTGAGGGACTAGGAGATGCTGAGACAAAATACACCCATCCATCGCTAGGTTGTCAGGAATTAGAAAATCATTGCAGTCTCAGGTTCAATGGAAAATGACTGTGGCTGTACATAATATATAGTTGAAAAGAGGAGACTGGGTACTGTAAATGTAAATAGCATACAATTTCCCTTTAGGAAAAAAACAACAGCAGCCAACCAACCTCATTGTCTCTCTTCCAAAGATAACAAACTGGTGTAAGTTTTCTATTTATTATTTATTTATTTTCCTGTGCTTCATTCAGGCACAAGCTCTGGGCCTCTGGCTCCTTCCCATGAAAGAGTAATATGTAGCTTCAGCTTCCCTTCAGTTATCAGAATCCAGAGAATGCATTAGGAATGCCTATTACCTCATTCACAATGAAAACAGTGGAAAGGGTTGAATAATTAAGTGAATATTGTACATATAGGAGTTTCCTGTGGATTTGTAATTTATGAAACTTGTTTTCAATTATTCAGGTGCATCATGTGGAAAAAGAGATGAAATTGGAATGTAAATTGAAAAAACAATCTCATTATTGGTGCGAGTACTTCAAGTGTTTATATGAGGTTCAACTTCTTCAACTTCTTCGTCTCTAAGTGAGAAGAGACAGACAGGGCCAAGCCACCATCAGACATAAATGATGAACAGAAAACTTAGTGTGCTTTAGGTCAAGAAGTTATTGGAGAGGCTTTCTGGTTATGTTTGTTTAACTCTGTCATCTTAGTAGATCCATTCTCCATTTTTTTATTTTTTTATTTTATTTTTTTATTTTTGGGTCCAATCGTGGGCCCTGAACTGTGGGCCTGGGTGCTGTCCCTCAGCTCTTCAGCTCAAGGCTAGCGCTTTACCACTTGAGCCACAGCGCCATTTCCGGCTTTTTGCTTTTTTCTTATGTGGTGCTGAGGAATCGAACCCAGGGCCTCAGGCATGCAAGGCAAGCACTCTACCACTGAGCCACCTTCCCAGCCCTCCATTTTTTTAAACAGTCTTTTATAATCTATAAATCTTATGTCAAAAATCAAATCAGTTGTAGAGAAATTTCAAAAGTTACAACTTCTCTCTCTATTTGATTCCAAATGAATTAACGGTAACAGAAACATACACACAAATACATATATCCTTCATAAGGATTACTTTTAAGAAATAGATAGTCTAATAAAGAATATCATTTCACTCCACATAGGGTGACCTAAAAAGATATGTGAGCACTGCCATGTAGAGCAGAGCCATTTTTCTCTTGGATTTATCTTCATTCTCTCAGCTCTGCCTAAGGCTTACCTGCTGGCACCAAGAATGCTTGAAAACAAGGTTTATTATATACCCCTCTGCAGCCTGCTAAGAGCTGCACAGAGATCGGAAGAAACTCTTCTACACCTCAGAATAGGTAGTACTCCTCATGGACTTAGTAGAAGAAAAACTTGCTTCGAGGAGATTTCCTTTCAAA
Source organism: Dipodomys ordii (assembly GCF_000151885.1). Lineage (NCBI taxonomy): Eukaryota > Metazoa > Chordata > Mammalia > Rodentia > Heteromyidae > Dipodomys > Dipodomys ordii. The sequence goes on from NW_012267241.1 coordinate 3,128,492, forward strand.
ATTTTGTCAAGGTCCCATCATTTAGTCAGTTTACCTAGGGTTATTACTTAGTATTCCATATTTACTTCTACCCTCAGTAAATCCTAAATGATGTTTTAGTATGGGAATGGGTTTAATCAACACAATCACATTTAGGGAAGAGTGGCATCTATTCCTTTTAGAAAGCCATCCTCTGAAGTAGTATTGACATTTGGACTTCCACTGCTGAGTGACTATAATTTGGTCAGCAGCAGGTATCATTTGACATTCTGTTAGGTGACTCCACTCACTTCCTCTTGCCTCCCTTGTCTCTATGTCTGACAAATACTTAAATACTGGTATGAATTGAGATGCATTGTACTCATAAACTGAAATGTTGAATGGTAATCCTTCTGTACAGTTTCTTAGAAATAATAAAATATTGCTTACAACTCTGTATTCCATTCTTTTTATAATATAAATTACACTATTTGCCCTGTAGCAGACTTGTGGTTTTCAGTGGAATATCACCATTGCAAAATACCACCTCAATAAAGAAAGAAATGAGGTACTAGGTCTTAAATATATTTGAATTTCACTGCTTTTATTATTTGGCCAGAATACTGAGTTTTATATGCTTCAATATTTAACAAATGTTTACTCCTCATCCTCCTGTTCATATAATTTCTCACTCGGAAGCAAGCTGGAAAATGATGCTATGTGAACAACAACAACAACAAAAAAAAATAGGAGTCAATACTTTTCCAGATTGAACTCTTTTTTTTTCAGACTGAACTCTTAAATATTGTTTTCAACACCAAATTGACTTTGTGAACTTTTTTTTAAAATGGGAGAGAAATAAGGTTTATAAAATATATGTAACTAAATATTCTAAGGTAACTGATACAATTACAGCTGAATTGTGACTTTTAAAAGATGTATACTTCGTGGCATTTACCCCTACTTAATATTTGCACATTGGGTCAAGTGAATAGATGAATTTCTCCCATTTTCTCTTCTCATTATAGGTTTTGTCAGGAAAATGAGTTATCACAGAACTTTATTGTCTGATACATTTGATGAATTATAGCAGTGAGCAAAAAATGGTTAACCCAGCTTAAAATTGTATATCTTAAGTGACTATTCTGCCCTTTCCAAACACTTCTGAATAAAAATGTACTTTCTAATCTCTACATAAATTTCAAAGTGATAATAGTTCAAAGAAGCTATTAGAATAATAGTATATGTTTCCCTGATGAAAAGAAGTTTCACCACAATAATCAAAATTCAATCAAAAACAGGTTCCTACCACAGTTTGTTACATAGCAAATATTAAAAATATGTCACTTTAGAGAACGTACATATAGTTCATTGGGACATACGAGATTGTGAAGATAAAGCATAGAAAGACATGGAATAGGTTGTGTGGTTTTTAAGGTGGATGTTACGAAAAGGGTAAATAGTTGTGAATCAATGAATACAGAAAAGTGAAAGTTGGTGTCAATTTGATAATTAAAAGTCAAGTGTTTATTTTAAAAAATAACATTTTAATTGGTCAAACTTACCTTTCTGGGTCCTGCATAGAGAAGGATTCTTGATCTCAATAATGCAGAAAAAGATGATTGCGGTTGTTCTTGTCTCAGAGTGCAAAATCAGTTCATACTTGCTAAAAGACTAAAGAAAATTTACCACATTTACAAATGCAAATGCAGAACCTCCTCTGAACAGCAAAACATCCTAAATAAGATAGATAATGAACCTCAGAAAGCACATACATGAATATGTCCTACCTTTATTCTGATTGGGAAGGAAGAGAAAATTTGCCTCTTATTTGCCTTCTTTTATAATAGTATAGGATCTTTTTTTTTGCCAGCTAATTTGTTTGGCCTTATTAAATTAGAAAACAAGATACAGGGTGAATACAGAAACCTTTGTCAATCATGTATAAGTTATAGCATCTTATTGTCTGGTCAGGTGAGTAGAGATTTGTACTGCAGCTGCTTTGTGCTATACCCTGACCTGTTGACTACGAAGAACCCTAGCAGTGAAAGACACAATCTTTGCCTTTAAGTAGTTCATGATCTAATTGTAAAGCTAAGGCATATTATTAGGAGAATAACTTATTCTAAAAAGTTGCTTAAAATCCCACTTCTGGGCATTTACCCAAATGACCACAAACAAGGCCATACTAAAGCTACCACACAACTACATTTATCACAGCATTATTTACCATAGCTAAAATATGGAGCCAACCCAGATGCCCCTCAGTAGATGAATGGATCAAGAAAATGTGGTATATACACATACAATGGAATTTTATGCTTCTATTAGAAAGAATGACACTGCCCCAATGTTAAGGTAATGGAAAGACTTGGAAAAAATCATATTAAGTGTAGTAAGCCAGACTCAAACAAACATAGGTCCCACGGCTTCCATTATTTGCAATAATTAGTATATGTCTAGGATAATCTTAGCAGATGAGCAGAATAGCTCAATAGATATGAACATGTCACCACATATGATGATACTAAGTGAAATGAACTGTAAAACATGGATACAAGAGGTTTTTCTTTGCTGTTGTTGACTTTAATGTACTATGTAATTTCTTGTTTCTTTTGTGTGTTCTTCTCCCTATAGTTTATCCCTTTTTGTCACTGTATTTGATTTTGGCAGCCCGGGTATTGTATATATGATCATCTGAATTAGGGAAGAGAAGGGGAACAACAAAATGGTGAGACAAAGGACAAGGAGGGAACCATTGCAACAGTGATATCCACAAGACGATATGTTCAAAATGATCTGTATAACTTAGGGGGGAAAGGGGGAGACGGAGAAAAATGAGGAAGGGGGTAACAAGTTCTACAAGAAATGCACTTATTACCTGACTTATATAACTGTAACCCCTCTGTACATCACCTTTAAAACAAAAAAACTTTAAGTTTCTTAATAAATTGCTTGTTAAAAATTTAAACTACATCATAGGCTACTGGTCTTTTGAAGTAGACAGGAATTGGATGTTTAAACAGAGTTCACAAGCTAAAGGTGTCCTTTTATGTAGTATTAGTTTATTCCTGAATAGAATATGAACACACAAGTTCTCTCTTAAGCCCAACATATTGCTGCATATTGTTTTCAGCACAGATGTCAGAAATTAGAAGGAAATGGTTTAGTTGTATTTTTTATAGTATTCATAGCTACAGGAAAGCCCAGTTAAAATGATTGAGCATGCATAAAAGGCTTTAATAAAAGCCTCAGAGATCTGTAAGAAAGGACTCTCAGATTTGTAGAAATTCTATTACAGGTATGAAATTAAAATTGTAAATAGGACTCCAAAGTGCATGTTAGGTAAGAAAATGCATCCCATACCTGTAATCTATGCAAGATTCTGAGTTTTCTTGCTTTAGTCATCATGCTTTTTTAAAAAATTAAAGTATGCCAAGTGATGAATTCCAAATGCTAAGTTGAACTGTAGTCTGAGTTAATGTCAATGACTAGAACAGGGTCCTGATTTGTATATAATCAGGGTTAGGCTGCAGATGGTGAAGAAGTCCAAAGTATGAATACCTAATATCATATCTTTAAATACCTTTAACAATCTAGCAGATTCATCTTTTCATTACTATTATATGGAATGAAAGAAAACTAGCTATTTTTAATGGTATATTCAAGGAAAATATTTGAGATTTATTCCAAATCAGGTCAGAATTTTTAATGTCAAAAAAGTTGAGTTAGCTATGTTTTGCAGAGACACTTCAAATGCAACCTTTAATGACAGAAGCAATGTGGGTTGTTGAATACACATGATCGTAAAAGGGAGGATATCTTGGAAAAAGAGAAAAAATTGAAATGGAGCTCCACTTCCATACCTCAGCCAACATTTATCCTTAAGCAACAGAAAAGTGAGGAAGAAAATTCGACACCCTAAGACCACTGAGAAACTTCCCATCACTTCAACCTATCCCAATCCCAAATCTCTTCTTCATTCACTTCAGTTCAAAAGTTCAGGGCCTGGTTAATATTTTATCGTACAACCTAGGTCACTAGAACATTTAACTGCTGTCCTCAATATCCTAAATTCATTATTGCCTTTCTCACTGCATTCAATTCCTATCAAAACTGACCTTTCTGGAGTTTTAGGGCCATGCTCATGTATTTTACAGCAGCAGCTATGATCTTGATGAAGCAATTCATCTAAATGTATTAAACTATAAATGGGAGAGAAGTATGTCATAATCTGCTATCATTCTACTATCTTAAGTACACTTTGTATTGTAATAGTGGTCTTTAGGGCTTAATGACTTAATCTGGGGAATAAAACTTCCTGTTAGAGCGCAGAGATGAGATGGTGATGAGCATTATTCTGTCAATATAGTATACATTGCTAACTAAAGAGGAAGTCACTGTGTTGATTTCTGCAAGTGGCCAGGTATTAGGAAGGAATTTGTAAGCATTGATGAGCTGCATTGTTATATGTATGGGTCATATGGAAGGGAGATACAGGTTTCCTGCAACCCAGTTTACCAAGGCAACTCCCTCATCAAGGACAGTATCCATAGGAATTAGTTTCCTGCTATGAGAACCTTACCTGTCTTTAAAGTGCAGAAGTAACAATCATACTGAAAACGGCTTTCAACTCTGCTGTACATGCCTATGATTACTTAAAAAAAAAAAAAGGCAAGTAGGGAAATCAACTTTGGTGACCCTGTCTACACCTTCTCTATTTTGTTTTACTCTTTCTCTTAAAAAACAAAACAAAACAAAAGAAAACCTGTAGTACTTAGATTCTTTGAAACAAGGAAATAAAAGAACAAATATAATAAACTAAATTAAGATTTTAAACCTGCTATAGTTTATTATCAAATGAAACAGGATTTACATTTTAAAGACACATTTTAATGGTAAGCACACTACAAATACAGAATGATCAAATGACTTTGAAGAGATAAGAAAAAAGACATCAAAATGTCAGGAACATCTGAGTACTAACAGTCTTACTTAGCTAGGTATTATTTACCTCTGTTCAAATAAAACAGTAGAATCTATTTCCTTTTTCTTCTTTCTTTTTTTTTTCCTTTCTTTTTCTTCTTTTTTCCAGTCCTGGGGCTTAAATTCTGGATGCTGTCCCTGAGCTCCTTTGACTCAAGATTAATATAGTACTTGAACCATGATGCCACTTGTTTTTTTGTTTGCTTGTTTTTTGATTTTTGTTTTTTTTTTTATCCTTCTGTGATTAATTAGCAATAAGAATCTCATGGATTTCCTTCTGGGTTGATTTTGAATGATCCTCAGATCTCAGGCTTCTGAGTAGCTAGGATTATAGGCATGAGCCACCAGCACCTGGCTTCTGTGTTTTGTTTTGTTTTGTTGGTGGTGGTGATGGTGGTCATGAGGCTTGAACTCAGAGCCTGGGCAATGTTACTGAGCTCTTTTGCTCAAGGGTGGTGCTCTACCGCTTTGAGCCAAAGTGCCCCTTTTGGTTTTCTGGTGGTTAGTTGGACATAGGTGTCTCACAAACTTTCCTGCCTTGGTTGGCTTTGGACTGCAATCCTCAGATTTTAGCCTCCTGAATAGCTAGGATTATAGCCATGAGCATCCTATTTGACTTTTATTTCTTAATAGTAGATAAAGTTTGATTTGGTCCTTGGCACTACTAAAGAATTGACTGATATATTAATTCATTTATTTTCTTCAGTGGTGCAATCATGAGAATGCTGTATGTAACACTAATGTTATAGACAGCACGGAGGATATATTTTTTTTCTAAAAAAAATGCATCTGTATTTTGTTTTGTTTTGTTTTGCTTTTTCAGCATCTGGTTTTTGATGTCTGAGAACTATAAGTGTATAGTTCCCAGGAACTATAGAGGAAACTTGCATCTAATGGTGACAGAACAGCACCACAGAGGAATATATAATACATTGCCATGACAGTGATTTCAGAGGTGGATGAGATCACTAGAAAAGCAATTACAGAAGCATTCTCAGCAAGCAGGACTTGTAGCTGGCCTGCAAAAATAGATGAAGGACCTGAACCTTGCTGTCAAAGAAACTACTTTAATTGATCTTCCACGAAAGTCAAAGGAGAATCAAGGCCAATATTGAGAATTTTTCTTCTCATTTTTTTATGCATCCTTCACCTTTACCTCTTTTTTTATATAAATATTGGATTTTCTGATGAGAAAAAGAAAGTGTAACTATTTTTCATCTACCTTCAATGCTCTGCCCCAAGACTTTCAGATCACTCTATCTTCTATGAATATCTTTTGCCATTGAGTTTACTTGGCATGTAAAAGGAATTCATGCATAAAGGCTATTAACACAGTCATCATCAAATGCGGTCTGCCACCAGATTTATGTCCAGACCAACCTTGTTCTTTACAATACAATCCATTAACTGTGCATAAACATGTTCAAGCAATTTAGATAATATGGGTAATAGTGAAACTGAGTGATAGCCATACCCCAGGGCAAAATGATTCAAAACTAGTGTCATTTTGAATTTCCTAGCCAGATGTTAACTGATCATTTTGATAGAAAATTAAACATACAGAGGTAAAAAGGAGGATATTAACCAATTATTATTGACAACTGTCTTCCTAAATATCTCTTTTCTTAAGTGGATTCATTCATACTTATTCACCTGTGCGCACACAGAAACCTATTATATGATATTTTCAATTAAATCATTTTTTAGAAACCTACATTCTAGGTATTTAAACAGGGGGAGAGAAATAAATTTTGAGCCTTGCTTTTAGGATATTTGTTGTAAGAATCATGTTCTACTACAAGGAAAGTTAGAATAAGTCTGATGTAATCATAATAGATGGATGAAAAAGTGAGGGTCAATAGAGTGTGCTTAGCATGCACAAGTCTGTCAGTTAATCCCTAGCAAAAACAAATAAATACATATATAAAATCATGAGCCTTGTTCTAGGTTAGGTTTGATAGATGATTTTATGAAGTTTTGCAAGCAGGCTGATAAAGGGCTGTTCTCAGAATCCACATCTGTGAGAGGGAAAAGGAGAAGCAGATGGGAGCAGAGAGGATTTCAGTTGCAATACAAATCCATACATATTCTCAGCCAGCCCCATCTGGGGCAGGGCTCTGGAGCAGGAATTGCCTTTCATATTTATCTAGTGGAATCAGAATGCCTCATATTTTAACTCTGATCTGTATCCAATGATATCCACTCTTGGAAGTCAGTTAGGCAGCTCTCTGAAAAGAGGTAATGACCAAAAGTGCTGCTACCAGAAGTCTCTTCACCTACCACCTCACAGTAGCTGGGTGATAAATCCTTCATTATAAGTGAAAGACAAGGTCTGCAACACAATATTTCATAAAGTCATGAAATTACTTTTATGGATCTAGTAACTACCCTAATGACATGCTTATTTATCTTACCTTGGTTCTGATAGCTGACTACCTAAGAACTATCACATTGTTTAATCAAACTTTAAAAATTGTCAATGCATTTTATTTTACTCTTTGGAAACTGAATATTGTACTTCAGATAACAGTTATTTTGCCTGAAAAGGACTATGTAAAATATAGTTATATACTATTCTACCTTTCTTCCCAGAAATAAAATGATATCACATTTTGGGGTAAAGGAGGAGAGGCTATACTGCATTTGAAATTAGGGCTTTAATATTTTCTAAAAGGATACTTTACCACTTGAGCTACACTTCGAGTTATATGTATACACATGTGCATAAGTTATATATATATATATATGCACATGTATAAAATATAAAAACATGCACATATACTCATGAATATCCAGAGGAATAAAAAAACGAAGACCTTATATACTTTATATATAAATATATATAAATATGTATATATATATATATTCCCTACCTCAGCTCTTTCCTTTTGTAGCTTTGTTTCCTCAGTCTGTGCAACAAATGCCTAGACAAAGTAGTAACACCCTAAAAGGGAAAAAAAAATGGTGGAAGCCTCAGAGACTTCATAAAAATGTATTTTATAGTCTCCAAACTATGATCCTGAGATTAACCTTGTATTTTCCTCTTTTGTTATTAGTTAGACAACAAGCAAAGTTTGTGGAGAAATTTGTAAACAGGTAGAGGTTTTCAAAAGGTTAAAAATAGCTTATTTTGAAGTTCATGGGTCTTAGGAATGTACTCATTGAACAAATGAGTCATCAAGAATAATGTGTAGGGCAGGCACCAGTGAACGGTGCCTGCCATGACAGCTACTTGAGAGTCTGAGATCAGAAGGACTATACTTTGAGACTAACCCAGGAAAAATAATGTTCCTCAGACTTCTCAATAAAGAGCTTGAGGCAGTGGTTCGTAACTGGAATTATCCTAGCTGTGAGTAGAGGCATCCAAACAAATGTAGAGTGTGATCCAGACAAGAACCAAGGAAGGAAATGAGACCCTTGCTCAAAACAAAGCAAAAACAGAACAAGAAAATTAGCACAAGCCAGAAACTAGTGGCTCACATCTGTAATCCTAGTTGCATAGAAGGCAGAGATCAGAAGATAAAAGTCTGAAGAAGCCTGGGTAGAAAAACCTGAGTCTCTCTTGGGCTGGGAAGGTGGCTCAGTGGTAGAGTGCTAGCCTTGAGCTGAAGAGCTGAGAGACGGCTCCCAGGCCCAGAGTTCAGGCCCACGACCAGACACACACAAAAAAAAGAAAAAAGAAAAAAAAAGAAAAGCCTGAGTCTCCATCTCTAATTAATCAGCAAGCAGTCAGACTAAACGCATGATTGAAATGATAGGGCACGAGCAATGACTGCAGTAAGCTATTCTTACTTGCTATGGGAGCTTAAGGCCCTGAGTTCATGCCTTGATTTTGACATACATACACAGAAAAAAGGCTGTATAAAACATTATAAGGCTGGAGGTGTGACTCAGTGGTAAGAGTGCCAGCCTAGCAAGTGTGAAACTCCTTGTTCCAACAACAGTACTATAGAACAACAACAATGCAACTAATACGCAACCCTTCATTTATCCTCCTGAAGAACATTTCTTTCTTTATTTGGAGTCCCCACAGTCCTTTGTGTGTTTCAAATTTTCTCTCAATTAGTATTCATATTAAATGTTATTAACTTATTGTTCCTTCATCTTTGATCCCTCCTAACTAACAGTACTGGACCTTGACTACACATTCAATAATTTACTTAATGCTTAAGCTGTTAATGATTTGGTTGGAAAGTTAATTTTTCTTTTCTAGTGAAAGGTAACAGGATTGAGAATTGTCTTCTCCACTTGGGAGAAGACTTGTTCTTAAGAGAAATGATTGAAAATGTATCTCATCTTTTGGTGAAACACTTTTGTAGAATGATGCTCTTGTCAGGTTCAGCAATGTGTTTGATAAATGCTCACAAATAGCTTTATAACATTTCTAGTTACCCTGCTTCTTATAATGTAAATATTCATTAATTTACTTATTATAGAAAAATACACTAGTGCATTCACTTTATTAAACTGATGGTCTGGGGTGATATCAGTAATTTATATCTGCATCTTCTGATTCTTGCAACGTTCTTTGTACACTTCTGGTAGAGGATGGACGACACTGGTAATAGAAGACCCAAAGCTATTCTATTTCCTATAACATTAGATAATGTCCCTGCATACATCCTACCAGATGGAAACTAAGTTAAATTTTAAGTGATATATATTAATGGACCAACAAATGCAAATAAAATTAACAAATGGCAATCAAAGCTTCATCACAACAGAAGGTAAACCTGGCAGAGAAGTTTGAGGAATAATTTCCCCTAGGGAGAAATGTCATGAATAAACAAATTAGATGCATATCAGCCCATAAGTGCTTTTTACCCACCTTATGTGAAGAGAAGTTGCTTGGAACAATAGGAAAGCAACATAAAAGTTAAATTCAGCAGGAATAAATATAAAGTCTTAAATTTATGTTTAAAAAACCAATTAAATAAATATACCATGCAGGACATGCAAGACTTGGGAATGGAGCTCTAGAGCATTAAGTGAGGAATAATGAAAAATGCCTGGTTGGTACTCTGGACATTGGGAAAAGATTAAAAATAAAAAATATTGTTCTCTCATATAATTATGGAAGCCTTTCATATCTTATAATGTTAGAAATGAAAGTAGAAATCCACAATAATGCCAGATACCAGTGACTATAAGTCTAGCTACTCAGGAGACTGAGAATCTAGTGATCATGGTAAAAAGCCAGCCTGCTTAAGAAAGTCCATGAGATTCATATCTCCAATTAGCCTCAAATGGTAGAGCACCAGCCTTGAGGGGAAAAAGTTAAGAGACAGTGACAAGGACTTGAAGACCTAGTACCAGCACCAAAATAAGATATAAAATAAATAAAATTTTTAAAATCCAAAATAGTGAGACCAATTGATAAGACATAATCTAAATTATTATTGTCACATAGTTATATATCATTACACTTTACATCATTGTAATACAGTCATTTAAAGATTGTTACAGAAATACATAAAGAAGAGCAGACCTGAAGTATATCTGAAGTAAGTTTTGGACATTGAAACTGAAACTCAGAATTTTGATTTTGCAACATTGTCTCCAACTTCAAGTCTCTTCAAGATTATAACAATGAGAAAGACATGTAGATGATGTATTTGTGTTGTGATGCATTTGTATTGTGAGATAAACAAAACAAACCATCTGGAGCAACAAATAATTTTTCTGCAATCACATTTCATGCAAATTTATCATATACCCCTTTGAAGAAAGAAAATTAGAAAACAGACTCGATTTTATCATACCATTAGTTAAAAACAACATATTTTCCTAAACAACCCTTAAGATTTATTTAGTTTGTCTTTATGGAGGAGAAGCTGCTTTAGTCATGACTGAAGGCTGTTTTTCTACAAGTTAGAGTGAAAAAGAGTTGGGAGAGAAAGGAAAATAATATATGCATCAGCTTTTCTGATTGGCCTATTAAAATAAGCTTGTTACTTGAAGTTACTACATGAGACTATATGAGTGCTCGCTGAATTATGCCATTGACATTGTTCCCTTACTCTCATTTCCTTCTTTCCCCTCACCTGACATCTCATCTGTGTTCCATGCACTTCAGGTACTAAGTATTGACTTCTGCCTGCACTTGAGCTTATATTTTAGCATTCAGGTCTTGTAAAGCAGGAATTTTATGCAAATCTTATTGTGGAAATGCCAGTGTTAACTTTTTTGAAGGTCACATTGTGGTAAGGAGAATAAGCACTTCCCATCCAATGGATGTAATGTTTTAATCTCTATTTCTAGCATTTCAACAAATTGAAAACAGAAAACGAAAAAAAAAAAGCTCTAAACTAAGTGACCGATATAGGAATGAAATCCACTTTAGAATATTTTGGGAGTCAAAATAACTATATGTCAAAATCCTATAGTTGTCCTCAGCATGTTAAAACACAGTTTCAGAATTGGCAAATAAAAATACAGAATTCTTAACTACATTTCAGATAATGTTTTCCAACAGACATAGACTCTGAAAATAAGATCAACACATGAGGACAAATAGGCAATCATCTACCATCATTTAAAATTTGTTGAGACTCAGAGGCAAGCAGTGTTATGGCAAAACTTTGTAGCAGGACAAAAGGATGTGACTAGGGTTATTAGCATGTAGGGGCTGGCTAAGAAGAATGGGGAAATGGTATATAATTGCTTAGGGATGCACACATGATTTTTTTCTGGTCCTATGTTGGAAGCACAGAGAACAATCAAGAGAGTGTTTCAGCTGTTAATGAAGGCTGGTCTTTTGAGCTGATTGTTACAGAAGCTACTGTGTGGATTTCTGAAAAAAAAGTTAATGGTAGCAATCTGACAGTACAACTCTGATATTTAGCAGAATAATTTCCTGACCTGGTATTTGGAGATAGTGAGTTGGTTTACTGAGGTTATCAAGGTGTAAGTCAGTTTTATTTTATTTTTATTTAGGGTCTTGCCCTTACTTTTTTATTATTCTTTCAGCTCCTCTCATCAGGTTCTCCATTGTATCTGCCAACCCTAATAGTAAGCACTTGCTAAATGACAGATTAATGTTACACTGATAATGAGAATATCTTAGCCTCCCCAAACACTTAGATTTAACAACACCAAGGAGGAGTAAGTATTTTAATGGGACAAAGCTTTTCTCATGTTGATTTACTTCCAGAGGATAGAATTTTCTTGAAGCAACTTTGTAGGTAAATTCAGTTCTGCAGTCACACTGTGCTTAAGTCAACTTGGTCCAAGACACATTTTCAGTCATAGAAAAAAGTTCAGTGAGAAAACATAGCTCTCAAGCAGTTCCTATCCTTTCAGTTCAACAAAATCTGGTTGCAGACCCTCACTATATCAATTATTTTTCTTCACTCTCTCTAGTCTTTCTAATGTTCATCAGTTCTGCTTTCCTTATCACTTTCATTGATTGGTGGGTGTCTATAGTTATGCATTCATTGTATTGATCCTGAAGGGACTGGCCCTCTAATGGGGGTCAGCTGTAGTCAGACATGAGCTTGGCCCTTTGTTGATTTTTGTTAATTTGGTTTATTGGGATTTTGCTTATTTTACAGTGTTCAAACATTGGTTTGGGAAGACAGAGAGTTTGCAATGTTTATTAGCTGAGCTGTCTGTGGACATGTGAGCATCTCACTTATTATGGAATGGGATTTGTGGCACAGTTCTCCAGAACCCTTTTGGCTGAAGCCTATTGTTACCAGAATTATTCATTCTGCAAGCTGGGGCCTACACACGCTATGGCAAGGTCCTTCCCAAGTCACAGGAATTGATGCATGAGGCTTTTAATAGCTTGCTCATTTTTTTTGTTGTTTATTGTGAAATGCATCTGAAATGCTGTCTCTAGGGCTTAATCACAACTCAAGGGGTGTTGCCGAAGTATTGAAATGAAAACATAAGTTAAGTTCTCAGGCTTTTCCTCAAAAACTAGTGTACAATTGTGAAAGTTACATTGCATATAAGAGAAACAAAATAAGAAGTAAAGGTTGTATGAAGGGAGTCAAAGTTATCTTAGTACCTTGTCCTGATCTTACCAGTCATTAACTGCAGGAGATCCTTGGTGTCTGTGGCTCCACAGGAGCCTGTGCCTTTTGAGGCTGACCCATGAATACTTAGGATGCAGAGAGTCCAGCATCATGATGTGGAAACTTCATTCATTGACCACGGCTCTGACAGTACAACTTCCCTTAAATATATGCTAGTGTCCAATAAGTATATGTAATTCTCAAATTATTAAGTTAAACATATTAAATGCCCTTTGGGCTTAGAGGGATTAGAATCACTTTTGTTTTGCTTTATGATGGGATTTTGTTTATTTTTATAAAAAAACCACCATGACCATATTTTATTGTTCAAAAAAGGCTCTATTTTTAAAATTACATTTTTCTTCTTTTTAAGTAGTTGTACAAAGAAGTTACCCTTCAACATATCCATTTATAAGAACAATGCATCATGATTGATATCACAATTTCATCATTCTCCCTCACCCCACCCAACCCAACCCCTCCTTTCACCGTTCCTTGTTTCATAGGTTATGTATTGAGGGTTATGACTGTATTCTTCCCCCTTTCCTCTTATCATTTGTCTATCTCCCACCAGTTGATCTCCTCCCCTCACATCTCTAGTACCGGCTTCCTGGTATTCATATTCCTATGCTGTGATTTTTCTAAGGGGTACACCACTTACATTCTCCCCTGCATATCCTACACATTGGTTAATATTTTTTGTATACTTGCATATGAACCTATATGTGTTTTAGCAGGGCATAATTTCACAAAATTAGTGGTAAGAAAACAATTAGCATATTAGACAATAATTGAACTTTTCCCAGTCAACAGATCTGTGTAAGGTATGAATGGGGATTTTTTTTTACAGTGGTCAACACCAAGTGTAGTAAATTAACAAATAAATAAAACTTGACTATATTCACATATAGTCAAATCAAATAATGTGAGCTTTTTGAATTTCAATTTTGTTCTCTCATCTAAAAATGTAGCATAACACTCCTTAATTCCAATGAAGTATGAGAGGTTGCATTATCTAGCATATAGCCTAAAGGCTTGGCATATATATCAACATTCTAATTATAATTATTAAGAATAATAAGAGTAGATGATGAAGACATTCTAGAAGTAAATTTAAGAATTCATCAGAACTCTTTTGAGGAACCTCCATACTAGATTCCAAAGTGGTTGAACAAGTTTACACTCCCACCAACAATGCAGTAGGTTTCTCATCTGTCCACATCCTCACCAGCATCTGTTGTTATTCAAGTTCTTAACTATAGACATTCTAACTGGGATGAGGTGGTATCTCAGTGTTGTTTGGATTTCCATATCTTTTATGGCTAGAGAGGTTGAACATTTCTTCATGTGTCTATTGGCCACCCTTCTTTCCTCTTCAGAGAAGTTGCTCTGTAAGTCTTTAGCCCACTTATTTTTGGGGCAGTTGTTTTTTTGAGGGTTTGTTGTTGGGGGATTTAATTTTTTGAGTTCCAGGTATAATTTAGATATGAGACTCTTGTCCGTTGTTTGGCTATTGAAGATCTTCTCCCAATCCGTGGGCTTTCTATTAATCTTGCTAGCTATGTCCTTTGCCATGCAGAAGCTCTGCAATTTCATGCAATCCCATTTGTCCAACCTTTCTTTGATTTGTTGTGTTTCTGGGTCTCTAGCCAATTACATGTTGAACCCCCAAAAATAATAGTAATTGTGGCTGGGAAGATGGCTCAGTGGTAGAGTGCTTGCCTTGCATGCATGAGGCTCTGAGTTCAATTCCTCAGCACTACATAAGCAGAAAAAACCAGAAGCGGTGCTGTGGCTCAATTGGTAGAGCTCTAGCCTTCAGCTGAAGAGCTGAGGGACAGCACCCAGGCTCAGTGTTCAGGCCAAATGACTGACCAAAAAAAAAAAGTACTAATCAGAATACAATGGAGGAACAAGAACTTCAAAAGAGTTGAAGAAATTGAAAGACTATTTTCTGACACCTGTTCCTCCATGTACAGTAGTAGTTTACATAGTTCTTTGGTGTCATTGAAAATGGACAAAATGGGGCTGGGAAGGTGGCTCAGTGGTAGAGTGCTTGCTTTGCATGCATGAGGGCCTGAGTTCAATACTTTGGCTGACAAACTAAGGCTTAATTGTTCACAGGGAAATATTTCCATATTTTATCAAATATAAACTGAAAACTTTTATTTAAATAATATTGTATTGAGCAAACAACTAATTTTCTATCCAGGAAAATATGGTTCTCAATAATTTACAATGAACTTACAATTTTTGTTGGCACTGGTGGCTTGTGCCTGCAATCCTAGTTACTCAGGAGGCTGAGATCTAGGATTGACATTCAAAGCCAGTCTGCATAGGAAAGCCCATGAGATGCTTATCTCCAGTTAACCAGTAAATGTAGCTATCAATTGGTAGAGCAAAAGGTTTGAGTGAAAACGGTGAAGGATGGTGCTCAGGGTGTGAGTTCAAGCCAAGTATTGGGATAATAAAAGTAACTTACAATCCTTTATTTGTATCTGATCATTCTGAAAGTAACTGGACTCCCCCAAATATGAAATTTGTTATCTTTGCCTTTTTTACATTAAAGTCTTATCCTTAAATTTTTCTTTCTGCAATATTATTCAACTTTATGTGTGTTTTTCCAAATGTATGTATGCATGTACTCATATCTATTGAATCTTGTGTAGAAATCTCTGAATAAACAAGCAGGACTGGAAGTTTTAGGAAAAAGAATATTGAATGAGAGGTGTGGGTTAACATAAGCCTTTGAGAAATCTCTGGGAAAATGCATTGAATGTGTACAAGAAGGAAGATATATCTCTAGCAACATTTTAAACTGAAATTTACTACAGAAGAAATAACTAATGTGAGGGATTCTAGGTGCATATTTTTTTAAAAAAAGAATCATTTAACTCTTTATATGCAAAGGTAGAATGAGGACAATATCAGGACTAATGGTTGACCAGCTCATTCAGCAAAATTAAACCAATTTTGTTCTGTGCTTAGATAATTTAATAATAATGCCTGTTACAGAGCTGATTTATGTCATGCATGTCAAGACCATTCTAAAGGATAAACTGAATTCACTCTGTCATCAATTGTAAGTATATTTGTAAGTAAACAGTGTATTGCATATATCTATTGGAGTGTGATACTTTATGAGAAAATAGTATAGCTCTACACTGTATACTTCTACATTTAAGAATCTCTCAACATTCCTCTAAAATATTTTAGTTAAAAATTGTTACTACTAGTAGTAATTAATTTTATATTAATAATACTAATTTTCATCATAAATGCATTTAAAAATATTAATATACATTTGTGCACATACAAGTAAAAAAGAGAGACCGAAAAGATTAAGACAGAGGCAGATATGAGACACTGAGACAGAGATTGATGAGATAATTGTGCTCTCTGTTGCATATGTAAATACTGAAGTTTCAAATATGAGTGATATTAGTTTGGACAGGTCAAATTCAATTAAAGCATTATTTTGGAAATAAAATATATCATTGTATTTTTTCTGTCTAGTCTATCAATTTCTATGTACAAAGAGATCAGTTTCTACATGCATTTTCCAAGTCTACATATATAAGCATATATATATACATATCTATACATATATATTTATATACATCTATACATATATATTTACATATTAATATATGTATAGATGTGTATATATATATATATGTTACACATTTTCATTCTTGGTCTAGGAAACCTTTGACTATACTATGATCAAACTAGGCAGGAAACTTGGGCAAAGCAATCAATTCTTTGCAACTTGGGAGGCTTTATAGTAAATTAATTTTTGTCTTGCATCTTTTTGTAATCCCTGGGAAGGATCAAAACACATTAAGGTGAAGACATCAAGCTGATGAAATCTACCTCACATAAGCTTAGAGAAAGGGTAAGGTTTAATTTCCCTTTCCTTCTATATCCTCTATTTAAAACAAGCAAAACATGTATATTTGGTGACTGTTGTAAAAATTACCTGGATTGTGCAATAACTGTACTTCTTCCTTTTTTTCCTTTCTCAAACACATGATTTTCACTACCAACAGTGCATACCCTGAGTAAAACATTACCTTATATTTCCTTAATAATCTCCTTTTCTTCTAATGCTAACAAAAATGCTAGGCTCAATAAATATTGATCTAATTACATTAACTTATCTGTAAAAATACATTGAATAAGTCAATTAAATAATTTGAAATTGAGGTAATTGTGGATTTTGTCTCAAAGGAATTAATTGGAGATCTTTTGGAACTTTCAGACTTTATTTTGTGGCTTTCAAGGAGTTTATTTTGTTTATCTCAGTTACATAAAATAAGAGATACAATGTAACTGTATTGTGTAAAGTCTTACATTATGGCTGAGATGGTGTTTCACTTTTCTTTTTAATTGTGAAAATACCTTACAGAAGGGTTACAATTACATGGGCAAGATAATGAGTACATTTCTTATCAAGCATTGTTGCCTCCTCTTTGTTTCCCCTTCCCATCCCTTCCCATCTCCTACCCTCCCCACCTCCCACCCCTGGCCAAAATTGTATAGTTTGTTTTTTGACATAACATTTTGTACATTTCATTGTTGCAATGGGTCCACTTGTATCCCTATTTAAATGATTTTTTTCCCTTCCCCTCCACAAATTATACCAACATCAAATACAGTGAAAGCAGGGGTTATACCATGGGGGATGGACATACAAAGCAACAAAGAAATCATCTTATAAATATGTTAGAAACAATTGCAAGGAAGAAATAAAATACTTGCATTTGGAAAATATTCATAATATCCTTTATTTGGAATGCACTTAAACCAGATTGTAAAGATGAGAATAATTTTTTGAGTTAGAAGGGTATCTATTGTTAACACTTTGTGGGTA
This sequence comes from Dipodomys ordii, assembly GCF_000151885.1. Taxonomy (NCBI): domain Eukaryota; kingdom Metazoa; phylum Chordata; class Mammalia; order Rodentia; family Heteromyidae; genus Dipodomys; species Dipodomys ordii. The sequence continues at coordinate 3,146,333 of NW_012267241.1, forward strand.
AGAGTGCGATAGGCCTGCTATAAAGTTGACTTTGGTGAGATAAACCTGGAATAAAGTTGACTTTCATTTGTTATTTATGTTATTTGAAAATTATCCAATCATGATGTAGGTTTTCCTGGAAACGATCCCGTGTATGGCCGTGAGGTGGTGGAACTTGAAGAAGTTAGGCCTAGTGCAAGGTAATTAAATTGGAGGCTCCATACTTACAAGTGGGCTAAAATAGAGAGTGAGGTATCACAGGAGTTAAGTTCTTGCCAGAAAGGTTGGTATCAAGATAGAAAGCCTGGCTCTTCCTTTGCTTGTTGCTTTCTGACTTGCCCTGTGAGTTGTCCTTCTTACCACCTTCCGATCACTCACGATTCCTTCTTCCATATTTTATCAAAGACAGACATCCCTGGCCAAAACTGTGGGCATGCCAACTCTATGCTCTAGGGCTGGAAATTGTTCCCTAAACAAATACGCTTTCTATACACAATGCCTAGTTTCAGGTATTTTGTTACAAGGACAAACGTGTATTAATAATAGTTATTTATTTTATTCCAACAGTGAACTATTTAAGAGGCCAATTTTAACTAGGACAAAATGTCAATAGTGAAGAGCTAAATTTAATAACACAAACCTGATCACAAGTTGCCTCTTCACCCACCTTCTTTGGATTCCTCATTTCTTTCCTGTTTCTCATTGTTTTTGATTGCCTGCTTTGTAACTTGTTGTTCCTTTTATTCTACTATAAGCCAGGAAAGCATATCAAGTAATAAACAGTTAGACATGATAGTTTGTAGCTTGAGCTTATTTCAATGTCTCTTTCTTTCTTTCTTTTTCCTTCCTTCCTTCCTTCCTTCCTTCCTTCCTTCCTTCCTTCCTTCCTTCCTTCCTTCCTTTTCTTAGAATCAGAAGAAAATTGAATGTCTTTAAGTAAATAGTCTAGAAACCAAATAATCAATGTAAGGTCACAATCATTGCAGAAGACTTGAGGCAGAAAGGGCCAAGAGCAGGATATTTCTTCAAGCGCCATGCCTGGGCATAATGTGTGCTTGGTTCTAGAGATGGGAGAGGGAAGGAACCATTTCACACTCCTTGGAAATGCATTACCGGTGGCATGAAACAATATGCATTCTATTCCTGCATGATTTACGTATATAACTATAAATATATATTACTTACCATTCATAAATATGTTTAATTAAAACATTCCTAATTCCCATTCTCCTCTCCATTTCTCCTTTTTGTACTTTATCCTCTTTAAGACTTTGCTTTAGCATTTTGAACATACCCTACATTCACTCTCACAACAAATACACCCCTGTCTTCTTGTCAGAGGAAAATATGTAACACACCCTCCCTTGTGAGGCACATATAAGCCAATTAGCCATTTATTACTTGTTTATTTTTCATTGAGACTGGTGTTTGAACTCAGGGCCTGGTCACAGCAGATCTACCGTTTTTTGCTTTATCTTTTTAATTTATTTTTTTTTATTTTTCAATTTTATTGTCAAGGTGACATACAGAGGTGTTATAGTTACATTAGTAAGGTAGTGAGTACATTTCTTGTCAAACTTGTTACTCCCTTCCTCACTTTTCTCTCTTTCCCTCCCCCCTTCATAGTACAGTTCATTTCCAACATATTTTCTTGTGAGTATCACTGTTGCATTGGTTTGCCCTTTGTCCTTTGTCTCACCATTTAGTGTTTCCCTTCCCTATTTCAGATAATTGTATATACATTACCCAGGGTATCAAAATCAAATACAATGCCAACAGGGGATAAATTATAGGGGAAAATACAAAAGAAGCAAGAAATTACATACTACATTTAAAACAACAACAACAACCACAAAGGAAAACCTCTTATGTCCGTGTCATGGGCTTCATTTCTTTTAGCATCATCTTATATGTTTTATATATTTTTGAGATAGGTCTCTTCCTTTTTGGCCTGGGGCTTAGACTCAGTGATCCTCCTAACTGGACTTCGTGTGTAGCTGGATTTACATATACACCCTATCAAGGCTGGTCCAAGGGCCTTTAATTTCTCCCTCTCTCTCTCATACATCTTTTTATTATATATGTATATAAATGTATGTATAACATATAATATATATGCATATAAGTGTGTGTTAAAGAGTGCTAGTCTTAACTCCAAAAACTAAATCTGAGAGAAAGGAAAAAAAAAACATACAAAGAATGGACTTTTCTTACTGTCCTTCAGGTCATTGTCCTTCAGAAGCACTTGCTTTTCTGGATATAAAACCAACTTTATGAGGAAACAAGGGTTTTGAACATGGAGATGATCCTCAGCACAGATGTTTAATTCATTTTATTTGAGAAGCAGTTCCTGCCTTTCACAGTGTATACAAAGAGGAGAATGAACTATCAAGCCACCTCATTTACATAATCTGTTCAGTTTAAAATGATAATTAGTTACTCCCAGGCTAGAATATACAACTCAGCAGGCAAAAGTAATTTTAAAATCATTAGACTTATACATCATGGTCAGAAGGTCAGTACACTTGAATTTCATTATGCAATAAGAAAGAGCACTTTCAGTTCTACATCTTTGTTCTATGCCCTTATTTAGAAGAGTAAATTAGAAAAAAAATATCTCTGGGAAGAAGAATCCATTTCTACAAATTAGTTTCTGGAAGGAAATAAAACTGGTGACCCAATGATTTTTCTTTTAAGTGGAGACCTTGATCTGTCCCCATTCATATTATAGTCTTAAAAAGAAAACAAAAATCATGAAATACAACTTTCTATATACCTATGTCTAGGGCCAGGCACATATTGAAGTTGCAAAGATGGGAAGACTCAGATTTTCAAGCCAGCCTGGGCAGATTAAGTGAGACCTCATCTCTAGCTACAAGCCAATGGTTGTGCACATCTCTGAAACCCAGCTACAGAAGAGGTATTCTTAAAAAGGATCTCTCTTGGTTATAAGTCATCTGAGGGGTTGGGCTGGGAGTGGCATGGAAAATTAATTAAAAGTAAATAAATAAAGCAAAGGTATAAGGTGAGGATGAAATGGTACAGCATCTGCTCAGAGAGCCCCTAAAACCCCTAAGTTCAAACCTCAGTACTTATTTATGATATAAATAAATGGATAGATAAGTAAATTCCCATCTATTGTCCCAAGAAACAGTGACAGGTGTGAACCACCATCTCCCTGGCTCAAACATTCTATTTTCTGAGTTAATTTACTTTGAGATTTATTTTTTATTTCTGTAGTTAATAGCTGATTAAAATAATATTGAAAGGTAAGCGGTAAAAATTATAGATACCAAAGACATGAAGAGGAGAAAACAAAGAAACCAGTGTGCATAGTAAACAGACAGTGGTCCAGGGAACAACAAATGGGATGTTTTGTTTCGCTTTTCTAACCCAGGAGCTATACATGTCGGTTTGTTTCACAGGCCCCTGTTCTCCCCATTTTACAGAGTAGCCTAATGACCCTTAACATTAAGAAAGCCACAGCTGAGGGGCTACCAGTTCAGGGCGGGAGTTATGGATTTTAAATTCTGTCTCTGAGGACAAAGTCACGGACAAGAAAGAATGCTGGGCATAGTGCAGGTCTCTGTCCAAATTCTTCATCCTTTGTTTATTTCTATTAATTTTCTGAATCTCCCCTTACACTTGCCATTTTACTCATCTGTTGCTCATCTTGTTTGAGTTGTCATTTAAATATGACTTTTCTCCATCCTCTTTACTGCTGTTTTTAATGCGCACCATTATTCCTTAAGCTCTGGTTTATGTCAAACTATCTTGATTTTACCACAGCTTCAGCTTATTGTCTTTATATTCCTTCTGTGTGTGGGAGGAGAGGGGGGTGCATGCATGCATTTGGTGTGTTGTATTCTGTTGTTTCTCTTTGCTTTTACTCCTCCTATTTTGTATTAATTTAGTACTTCTACTTTGTAATCTACATTTGCAGACCTCAATTGAAACGTTTATTCTCTCTGTTCTTGTCATCTTACATTTTTTGCTGAAGTATCCTTGAATTTGATTGTGCCAGCATAGGCAGAAAGTTGGTGTTGGCTTGAGAGTCCAGTCCAATGTCATTGCCCTGGTCTTTCTTATTGCTGATGGATGGCCCCTTCATGTTGCATGGAACTTAAATCCAACACATAGCTCTCTCTCCTTTGCCCTAGAGTCCAACTTTTGAATGGTGATAAATTATTCTTGTGTACATGGTATAATTTGAACACCTGTGTGTATTCCTACCTATGCTAGGCCCTTAAAGATTACACTAACTCCCAATAAGACCAAGCTAAGTGCTAAACTCTTAAGAAAGAGGATTTGAGGAATATTTAAGTTCCAATCCATAAGGACACATTTACACACATACACACACATGCATATATATGCCTACCTGCCTACATATATACATGTGTTTATACACATGCATATAAACATATGCATTTACATACATACATACATGTGTATAAAGAACTACACCAAAATACATACATAAGGAACATATTACAAGACTTTAAATAAATGTTGGTGAATTGCTAGAGTTATTGCTATTACATACATTTCTAGAATGGATTTAGTGTTATTTTATGTCATTTTTTTATATTTGTGTACATACATATAGTTCAGCCACAACTTTCTGGACATCATTGTGTATTTTTTAAAAAGCAATTAGGATTAAGTTATAATCTACCAATAACATCACATTAAGGACATATTATGGGAATTAAAATGTATTACTCTTTTAAGAAGAATTTCTCATAGGTCCTAACACAACAAATATTTGGCTTTCATTGAGCAATCAATTAATTTATATCATGACATTATTGAGTTAGGTTACTCTCCACAGCTTCCAATTAGCACCATTTATTAAAAGTTTAAAGCCAGATTTAAGACCTGCTTTTAGCTTATATTTAAGACATTGCATAAAGAATATGGACTCATGGTTTTTTTCCTTTGTCTCATGTTGAAAATGCACTAATGCTTATAATGTCCTGATAAATTATGTATATTTCTGGCAATCACTTTTTACCAATTATTTTAAAAACTGACCTGACCATTATTCTTCATTAAATAGAATAAGATAAGTTTGGCTAAATCTTCAAGCTATTTGACTAAACAGAATAATGAATTCTGTCAAAATTGTGGAACTAGTTGTGTGCAAGAAGGCAAATTCCTGCAATTAATAGAATTGATGAGAATGGTCCAATTCAATATTTGACTTTTTAGCTTCAAATTGAAAGTTAATTCAACTTCATGAATGTTGCTCTCTGAACATGACCTTCTATTCACCACAGACATAACTTGTTGAAATTTTACAAATAAAGCTCTGATAATATGTGCTTTGCATTTTTCTTTCTTATAATTTTTCTCCATAGCTATTCCTCCCTGCAGTGCAAAGAAGTATAGGATTCAAGCCAGCTATAGAGAGCAATTCACCTAGGAGAATAATTTGATATGAATATCATTATTAGAGTCCCACTGTTTCAAATGGATTTTTAGATTAATGTATCTGCAAAGATATAAAATTATGTGATTTATAACCATGCATTATGCGTTCTGAAATGTCAGTTATTATCTCTTCTGCTTAATACTTAGATTACTGTATAATTTTATATGCATCTTTGAGAAAAAAGGTTGATAAGTAGCAAGGATATGAATCTCCTTTCTTCTGTTACAATTGCAAATTCAGTGTCAAGAATACCCATGTATATTGTGCCCTCAGTTGTCTTAATTTCAAGAAAGAAGGGACAATAGTAATAAAAGTGTTACACATTCTCTTAAGTCATTTCATGTTTATGACTGATTGTTGTAGATTTGTCATTGAGTTACCATGTCAATTACAAAGGTCCACTTATTCTTTGGCATATATAATGTGAATGTGCCAAATTGGACTGAGAGAATTTATCAACTCAATTTTTTCTTTTTTCAGTGTGGCATTCCGCATTAAACTATACAATGCATTGAAGGAGAAGCCAAAACTTCAAATCTTTTTTTTACAAAGTCTTAACTCCTGAATACAGATGTCATTGGTAATTTAAAAACATAAATAGTGTAATCTCATGATACAGACCTTAAGGATCCCAACATTGATTTAAAATTTATTTTATATAAATAAATGAGAAATTGAGTGGAGACTGAGGGTGAAACAAAAGCCTTCATTGGAAACAGTAATGATGACCTATCCAATTGAAAGATAATGGCACTGTGCTGTGGACTATAGGACTATACCCCTTCCTTTGGGGATAACAGTAAGGTTGAGGATGATCTTCTCACATCAGAATGAGGAGAAAATAAGCTGATGTATAAACTATGGACTCCAATCTATCTCTCTCCTCTTTCTTACTGTGTAAACTTCACTCTGAGTTCATCCCCTATTTTCTTATCTGTTACCTATGATTATCCTTCTGAAATACTTTATATAAATGGTAAATGATAACCTCAAAATCTAGTAGAGTATGCATGATAGATGCCAAATAATATAGAAATGATTATTATTATTCTTTGCTTCAACCCACACAAATATTCACAAGTGGTATACTGAAGTATAGATATAAATTTTACCTCAGGTGAAAGCATGTTAGACAGAACTTAAAAGGGAAACTTGATGTCCTGATTGATGTACACTATTTATATCCGAATGCAGTTTGTAAATCAACAGTTATACTGTTAGTCCAAGGCAAATGCCAAATTTCACCAAGGTAGACCATAAAATTCAGCTAAAATGCCAGTAGCTAGAGAGACAAAACCCAAATACTCAGTAAAGAAAAAAAATGAATAAAGGAGTCAAGAGCCGAGAAGGAGGTGGACACTTGGACAAAATGAGAGATAGAATGTAAGATACTCAAAACATTTAATAGTATGGACAGTTTGAGAAAATGCCAACCAGAAATGAGACTAACACAGATTAGAAAAAATTTCTTGCCATTTTCTCATGTTATTTTGAGAATACTTTGGTAGGACACTCAAAGAAGGACCAGAATGATTGGAGACAAAAATGGGAAAATCTTAAGGATCTCAAGGCAGTGGTGTTTTGTCATTTAATATGGAAAGTATACTGATCATTATGAAAATCAACCCTAAAAAGAAATTGAAAATTGGGGATGGGAGGAGGATAGGAAAAAAAAAGAAATTGAGGATGAATGAGCAAATTATCAATAGAATGGCTAAAAATCTACTGTGAGTCACAGGTTCATGAATATTTCATGAATGATAAGATCTACCTGGCTGATATGAAATATGTTCTGCTAGCCAAGATCTATCTCCTTCTGATGATTTTCCAGGCTGGAATTTATGGGTATGTTATAATGGTGTTATACTGCAAACCTTTCCAGAAATAACTTTTACATGTGAGCTCTTGTCAATCATATCTGCATAATTACCCATTTTTCTTAGTTTGTGCTTTTGTTTGTTAGCTGCATTATTTTTGTCTTAAAATGGCTCGTTCCTGTCTTCTCATCTCCAGCTCCAAACGTGTCTAAGGTTTAAGTGGGAATAAACACATAAATTGGTATTTGTTAATCAATATTTCACAAAAATTTAATGCCAATTGTGAAATAAAAATCTAATTGAGTAATGGCTGGGAAGGTGGCTCAGTGGTAGAGCGCTTGCCTTGCATGCCTGAGGCCCTGGGTTCAATTCCTCAGCACCACATAAGCAAAAAGAAAAAAGCCAGAAGTGGCGTTGTGGCTCAAGTGGTACAGCGCTTGCCTTGAGCAGAAGAACTGAGGGACAGTGTCCAAGCCCAGAGTTTAGACCCCATGACCGGACCCCCCCAAAAAATCTAGTTGAGTATTCTACTCATATTAGAACCACAGTAAACATCCTATTACACTCCAATTCTCAGCTGATTTAGTTTAAAAATTAGGATTTGAAACAGATATTTTGGATTTGTCATCTCCAATGATTGCCTTTTATATGCATTTCTCTTTACTTTTGTGACACTTTTAGTCTATTATTTTTATTGTTCAACTGACTTAAGCAAATAGATGAAATTGAACAGTGCATTCAAGTTGCAAGATTTTTTTTTCTGAACTTAGGAACTATTAGTTTGTGGTTTATTTTGTTGGATTCCAAAGAGATGATGTAAGATATTGGCCAGAAAGGGCTGTGGGTATTTTTTTCCACTAGTTTTAAGTTACCTTTTGGTTGTAACTTTAACACTTTGGGGGCTTATATTAATGCCTTAAGATAAATTTATACTCTGTGTACAACTCTCTTCTAGCTGCTGTCAATTTTGTTTTTGTGGTCTTGAATGTTTTTTGTTTGTTTGTTTGGTCTTTTTTGGCAGTCATGGGGTTTGAACTCAGGGCCTGAACACTGTCCCTGAGTCTTTTTTTTTAATCAGTTTTTTATTGTGAAAATACTGTACAGAGGGGTTACAGTTACATGAGCAAGGTAATGATTACATTTCTTTTTTTAAATTGTTATTGTGAAAATACCATACAGAGGGGTTAAAATTACATGAGCAAGGTAATGAATGCATTTCTTATCAAGCATTGTTGCCTCCTCCTTTGTTTTTGCCCTACCATGCCTCCCCTCCCACCCAGTAAAATCATTGTTTTCTTATGTTACATAAAATAGGATTCCATCTTCCAGGACCTGGAGTTACTAAGAAAAGTGAGTTAATTGATTTAATGAATGATGCATAAACATGTACTTTACAAAAATATTAAAATCTATAATTGAAGCTCACTTTGCTGAAGCATACATTTTATTATAAAGGTAAACTCTCCTTGATTTTTTTTAAAAAATCACACCTATAATAATAAGGATTCAAAAGATAATCTTTGGAAATAAGTATTTCTTGTTAGACATATTTCTTGCATAGTATGTCAAATCACTAGTGAATTTAATGAAATGGAGCTGAGGATTTTCAGCATTCAGTACTAGAATACAAATGTAAGTATTGTGGCACTTACATTGGCTTTTGCATAATCCTAATACCTGGTGAATACAAATTTGGAAACTCTAATGATTTGTATATTTCCAGCTCCTCTGATTTTAACAATATCTTCTCATTATACAAGACAGAAAGATGACATTTCAGTTTTCTCTCAAGGTAGATCTTAATATAGTTGTCTTCATTTTCATTTTTTTCCTTAAGCAAATTACTTTTCTGACCACACATTGATACCACGCGAATATGCTTTTCTTTCTTCCCTTCAATTCTACATATTGCTAAGATTTTTAGCCCTTAAAATGGAAATAAAGAATAAAAATGTGTGGTACTAGGAGTTAAACTCAGATACATACCTTGTAAGGCAGGTGCTGTACCTCCTGAGCCGTGCCTTTAGCCCTTCTAGTTTTAGTTATTTTTCAGATTGTCTCTTGAGGTGTTCCCTGGACTTACATGGGCTGCAGTTCTATTTTTCCCATTAACAGAGCTGGGATGACAAATGCATACCTCCATAGAGAGCTCACTGTTTGAAGTGGGGGGGGGGTCTTGTTTACTTTTTCTTTTTTGGTCTAGGCTGGCCTCAAATAAAAATTCCCATTATCCCTACCTCCCCAACGTATTTGGTATTACAGGCATGAGTCACTGTGTTTGGCACAGAACATATTTTAATAGTTCAATATTTAAAAATCTTTTAGTGACTACCATATTGTTTCTTGGTTGTAATTTTTTTTCTTTTCCAATCCTCCCTGAATGAAGTTATCTTAATTATTGACTAATATACTGTCTTCATTATGGCATTGCTCTTTCTACCTAATCACTCCCATCCTATATGCTCAGAAATATTAACTATGTTTTTTAAAGATATATTAACTATGTTTTTTAAAGATTTCAATTTTTGCTTGTAATAGTGGAGTGCCTATGATATTAGTGCTTCTTGTTACATGCTCAGCTATGTGAGCATTGTTCTTCATAACATGTTGAAATCCTAAATAATCTTGAGTCAAAAGACAAAGTCTATAAACTTCACATAGAATTATTTCTTTTATTTATATATGGATATATTTTTTATTATCCTTACATAATTGTACAAGAGAATTTCAGTGCACCATGCCATTTAACATCATCCCTTTCATTATTCTCCCCTAGCTCTTCCATCCTCACCCACCCCCTCAATTTAACTTGGTCCAGTTTCACATATATATATGAAATATTACGACTGTACACCCACTATTTCTCCTTCAATTTATCTGACCCCTCTTCACCTAATTCCTTCCCCAAACAAGATCAGCATGTTGTTCTCTTTTTTCTGAATTATTCATGTATAAAAAGAATAACCAAGCTATGTTCTACCAGTTATGAGTCTCACTCTGTGACTCCTATCTTCCAATTCCTGAGAGGGAAAAGGGTCATAGTTTACACATTTGAAATGTTTCTCACAGTACCAATTATAATACATGTAACACCAGGATCCAGCTTTGCTCGGTTTGCCTATTACACAAATCAGTATCTTGAATAAGTTTATTAAAAACTCCTAGAACAGTTCTTTCTGTTTTAAAAGTGAATAACTCGTGTTTATGGTTTTGCGAACAGATTTTATATATAGTATCCCATTTTGTGTCAGCATTTGAGAATATTAACCACATGCTTACTTAGTACTAAGGACTGCTTTTTTTCATTTGTGGGGCTTGAACTCTTGGCCTGCCTGGGCACTGTCCCTGAGCTCTTCAGCTCAAGGAAAGTCCTCTACCACTTGATCCACAGTGCCACTTCCAGTTTTCTGGTGGTTAATTGGGGATGAGTCTCATGGACTTTTCTGCCCAGACTGGCAGCCTCCTGAGTAGCTAAGATTATAGGCATGAGCCACTGGAACCCAGCTCAGGATCGGTATTTTTAATGAGCATTCAACATTTGCAATATCAAAATAACATGCTATATTCTGTACTAATGTGTAATATACATTATACATGAATGCAGCTTTCACAGTTAAATAAGTTTTACCTATATTATTATAGTGTAGGAAATACAGAATAAAATAATATCAATTTCCCCATAAAATAATTATTTCTTATAAAAGACTACTTATCCAAAGCATACACTGTATATATTCCATTAGGCAAATTATAAATATTATGTAACAGTTATCATAGACGTACTGACCTAGTATTATTATTCCTGCAGAAAAATTGACTTATTTCAGACAGGACAAATAAATTTTATATGACCAACCAAAGCTTCAATGACCCTAAAGTTCATTGTCATCTCTCGGTGAAGCTCCACCTTTTAGTCCCCATTGAAAAATAAGTGACATTCCTCAAAAAGCCAAGATAGGCATACTTTGAATTTCAATCTAGTTTCATTTCCATTAACTAAAATTGCCTTCAAAAACTATGCTAATCGGTTACTTTAAACTCATTTAGTACATCTCATAATTATGACATATAATAAATGTTAACCTTTTGATGGAAGTAATTTCAAATCTACATGAACATTATCCAATTAGTTATTCCAAAGACATTGTTGGAAAATAATTGTGAAACTAATTATTACAGAGCAAACTGGTCACAAAATGGATTGTCTTTCCCATTATGTGAGCACAGCACTTCAAATCGAATCCATTGTCTTTCATTCCTTGAAACCATTTAACTAAATGGAATGAATTAAAAGGGAATCAACTTTGGGAACACAGAGAATCAAATGATCAATTTGGCATTAACTGAATAGTGACTTTTCTACCTACAGTGTGAGTTCAGCTTTGTTAATAGAGTTGATGTGATTCAAAAGGTCTTTCTCTCCCCAGTAGCCATCTATGGTGCCTATGTAGGCCTGCAATGCCATTTAAATCAGCCAGCTATGGTCAGGCAGTGTCTGACCAGCTGATGACAGCTTAGCAGGGTTGAGTAGGAACTTCACTCTAGCTCCTCCTCTTTCATTCTTCAGAGACAAATGGTAGTCTGAGAAAAAAGAACAAAGAAGAAGAAGAAGGAGGACGAGAAGGAGGAGGAGGAAGAGTAGGAGTAGAAGAAAAAGAAGTAGAAAAGAAAAAAGAAAAAAACTTTTTTTCCTTAAATAAATCATTACTATTTGAAATTTAGTGCTCAGAAAAACTATAAAGCACTTTCTGAAAGCTTGTTGCTAATGAGGAAAGTTCAAGCCTTCTCTTAGAAGGTCTCAACTATAATTTTTATTTTAATAAATCTTTAGTTAATTTTTTCTTTAAATTTTAAAGGTAACATACAGAGAGGTTACAGTTACATTAGTCAGGAAATGAGCACATTTCTTTTTGAACACTGTCACCTCTTCCCTCATTTTCTCTGTTTTTTTTTCCCCTCCTAAATCTCCTCCCCAACAAGTTGTACAGTTCATTTTCAACATAGTGTCCAATGAGTATCATGGCTGAATTGACTTTTGTCCCACCATTTTTGTTTCCCTTTCCCCTCCTCCAAACAGATAAACTTACATACAATACAAAAAACAGAAATCAAAAACAGTGACAAGAAAACACAAAAATTCCCCAATAAAATCCCATAAAACTAAAAAAAAATAACATCTTGTTTCCATTATGTAGAGTTAACTTTGAGCAACGTCATTTGGACATGATAAATTAAACAGGACTCTAAACATTCACACAGTGAGACCAAAGGATGATATTCTTAGGAGAGGATTATAAATGCTGAATAGCTATGTGCATATATTCATATAAAATTATGCTCATTAAAATGTAATTTTATGCACATTAAAAGTTGTAACTTTAGTTGCTTCAGTTGATACTCTCAATTTTCTCACAGGAAATTAACAGTGGAACAAAGGAAAAATGATTCTCCTCCCCCAAGTGAATCAAAACTTTCTGCTTGTTTATCATTGGATATCTTTGATTTTGTAATAAAGTTGATTCTATTACACATAAATGCCTATGTAATATATGCATATGTACTTGTAGAAATAAGTCATTTTAACCATGGACTGCTATTCTCATTGTTCTACTCTAATGGGGTTTTGTACTTTTGAATCATAAGAGCTGTAAGAAATAATGTTATTTAAACCTTCACTTTATAAATGCCCAAAGGATAGTAAATATAGGTGCTCCAGTATAAGAGCTAATTATTGGCAGAGCCAAGACTAGATAGTACAGTTCTTCATGATAAATCTTATATTTTTCTGTTCCACTTTATGCAATGTTTATTAATTAATTAATCCATTATTTAATTATATATTTATTTAGCCAGTACTACAGTTAGAATCCCAAGATTTATCTTTGCTCAACTTACTTTGATCATTTGTTGCTCTCCTACTTGAACTAAGCCTCCACACCTGCTTTTGTTTTGGAGCTAGAGCCTTCTGAACTTTTATTTATTAATTTATATTTATTTTTTATTTCATAAATTTGTTGGTCATGGGGCTTGGATTCGACCTGGGCACTGTCCCTCAGCTCTTCAGCCAAAGGCGAGTGCTCTACCACTTGAGTCACAGCCCCACTTCTAGTTTTCTGGTGGTTTATTGGAGATAAGAGTTTCATGGACATTCCTGCCCAGGCTGGCTTTGAACCACAATCCTCAGATGTCAGCCTACTGGGAAACAAGGATTACAAGCATGAGCTACCAGCACCTGGCTCTTCCAAACTTTTATCTTTAGCCTGGATTCAAATTAACAAGCTTCTGGATCTCAGCTTCCTGAGTATTTATATTAGAAGCATGAACCACAGTGCTCAGCTTAATATTTTATAATATATAGTTATCCTATATATGCTCTTTGGGGAATTCTCTCACACAAACAAAAAACATGATAGTGTCTTTGATTCTGGTGTGCTGGAGTTGAGGTGCCAGCTTCACTTTTCAACTTGGTGTACAGTGACTCCGTGATGGCAGTTTGAAATCAGTCACAGTGGCAGCCCATTCATTTTTGCACTTTCATAAGGTCAAGGATGTTCTAATACAATTTTTTAAAAAAATTACCAATTTCTTCATTCTTCTCAATTCTCTGAACATGTCATTTTTCATAATTCCCTATGTGTATTTTACATGGAGAGTAACTTATGCTTTTGTTGCCAGTGTACTGATCATTTCTAAGACATCCCCATTTATCTTCACTGAGAGTTCCATTTTATAATCAGCTATGACTACAATGGGCTATTATTCCATAACTGATGATTCCAGTTTCAAGCTGATAAAATGTCATTGAAATAAGGTGTCATTACTAGAGCATGGTAGCTTGGCATTGTGTATAAAAGAAAATACCATCAAAAATTTTCCTTTGGTTTTGAAAAGGTAGGAGTGATTTTAGTTGCTTAGTTTTTCCACTCTGGCTGGGCCATAGGGAATTGATTACTTACAAAGATATTTTACCAGTAAAATTCCCTTCCTCCCAAGATCACGCTTTCATTTCCCTATGTTAACTGGATTGTCTTAAGTAGCAAAAAAAAGCCATTCTACAAAATTTAGAAGGATGTGGGAGCCAGGAATTGGTGACTCACTTCTGTAATCTTAGAAAGTCAGAGGCTGAGATCTGAGGACCTAGGTTCAAAACCAGCTCATGAGGAAAAGTCCATGAGACTCTTATACACAATTAAACACCGGAAAATCTGAACTGGTGTGCCAAGTGCCAAAATACTAGACTTGAGCGAATAAGCACGGGGACAGCACTCAGGCCCACATTCAAGTCCCATGACTGACCAAAAAAAAAAAAAAGTTGGGGGAGGAGAGGATAGGAAAGGGATAGATAAAATCTTGAAAGGCATGTCATTGATGAAGATACACTGTATTCATTAACTGCTTTGTTAATTGGCAACTCCTTTATACAACTAATTTTTAAAAAGTTAAAAATATAAAGGTTTAGTGTCTTTATTCGATGTGGTTATAGAGTTGCTGAATTTTGTAGTGCCTGACCTATTTTACATTTGTCACAATTTATAATTTCTCAAATCTTATTTGTCTTCTTTTGTGTATCAAGACTGACCTCCCTATTACGCTAAAAGTAAGATTCCATAGAAATGTGATTTGTGAAGAAAACTCATGGAAGAATTCCATTGTTGGCATTATCACAGTGTAGAGCCAGGAGGAGAAAAACATATATATTCTGGAGACAGTTATGATAAAATGTAACCATGTACCTAGAACCTCTTGAGACCCAATACTTGTCAATGAATAAAATACTCACATTTAAACATTCTGACAAATCTAACATGATTTATAGAGCATTTCTCTAATGCAAGTTCTAAAAGGACAAAACACCGTGGATTTATCATAGTGAGAACTTGTTTTAAATATGAAGGCAAACAAAGAGAAGATTTAATCTCCACTGAAATACAGATGTTTTCATTCAGTATTTTTTTGTTACAATGTTCATTTGGCATTCAGTACTCATCCTCAAGGAAAAACATACAAAGCTACACTTTTATATAATTGGGTGTCACCAAAAACCCATTCCACACCTATCCCTCTTTCAAATGATGAAAACTCCATTGTTTTAGTGGTTTGTATTTCACAAGTGATTATGAGCAGATTCTGTTGTATGATCTAATAGTATATCACAAACCTAGAGGTTCCTCACTGCATCCATGTTCCTGTTGATTCAATCTACACCACTCTTTGTAATGGCCTCCTTCATGCTTCTCCTTGCTTCTGAGCTTCAAGAATGGTCTTCAAAATATCTGTAGCGTATACCAATGTGCTTTGCCTTCAAAATCCTCTCTTGAGTCCCTGGAAAAGCCTTTATTGAGGTGGCTATTCCGTTCAGGAAAAACAAATCAAGGCCCTGTATATGATTTTCCCACTGTCATTAGAATCTATTTGTCTGTATCTACCTAACCTTCCTGGGGCTCCGCTTCAAACTTCTGGGGTTTAGCTTCATTTTTTTGTTTTTGCTCTTAGTATCAATATAGACATTCACTCTTAAATCTTAGAATATTCATTTTCCTAGCTGTACTCTTATTTCCTTATTCCTTTCAGGATTTTGATGACTGCCACCTCCTTGGTCTTTCCTTATGCATTCTATGTAAAAATTGATTTGTCTGTCAAAGCATTACCACATTTTCTGTTCCTCAGTCTCTTTTTAACCCCCAACACACTGATAGGATGATAGTTCAGTGCTACCTCATTGTCACCAATAAGTAAGCCATCCAGGCCAAAAATAAAAAGAATTTTCAGAAAAATGACACCATAGGCCAAATATAACTAACAGACAGCTACAGAGTATTTTATGTGTATCAATAGCTACCAACAGGCCCAAGGCACTTTACTTCTTATGGATATGGGAAGGTGCGCACTCATGCCAGAGGACCTCCGATTTGTGCATCCAGAGCCACAAATACCCAGCTCAGTGTTTCCCGACTTCATTGGGGCTCAGGAAATGGACTCACGCTTATCCACAGAGGTGTTTCCCAAAATGGGCACTTGACCACCGAGCTTTACGAGATGAAGAATCATATAACAAACTGCTTTTTTCATGTGTGAGAAGTCACCATTTAGAAAAAGGGATACAAGGTTTGAGAAAATCTGTGAGTTTCTCCCGTGGCAAAGCCTGCCAGGCTTCCTTGTGGTTGTGATGTTAACTTCTCCTCCCTCAAGGGAGATAGCTACACTTGATGTTGTGGACTGTTTCCCACTTGTCTCTGGATTTCCTACTATTTCACTCTGCTCTTTAGCCTTCTCTTTCTTGATTTCCAATGCTCTTCCTTTTTCCATAGATTAGTCTCTCTTTTGTTATTCT
The DNA here is from genome assembly GCF_000151885.1 of Dipodomys ordii. Lineage (NCBI taxonomy): Eukaryota > Metazoa > Chordata > Mammalia > Rodentia > Heteromyidae > Dipodomys > Dipodomys ordii. The sequence goes on from NW_012267241.1 coordinate 3,162,897, forward strand.
GATTCTTTCCATCATCTTATCCTACAACCTGCATAAACACATAAGATATTGTGCTTCCTGATTGAAAATATTTGTTGAACCATTCAACACTTGTATATGCCCTTGTTTTCTGGCTGTGTCTCTACTTAACAATTCCTCCTTTATCTGTTCTTAATCCTAGATGTCTCTTACAAATATAACTCCTTTGTGAAGTTTTACAAACAACCACAGGTATTTTCTAGGTAGTGCTATCATTCAATGTTTATTGGGAGACTCTAGATAATATCGAAGAGCCAAGTGTTGAAACTTAGATTATTTGTCTGTGGTAATATTTCCTTTCAGATCTTTTATTTGGTGAATAGCATAATGCTGGACAGCCATCCAGGGATGACTAAGAAGCAAGGCAATTATATTTGAGAATTGAAGATGGTTCTGAGCTATACCAACTTTCTATCCAGTACCTGAAATCTTGAAACATACTGAAAGGTAAAGGGTATATCTCTAGTATTGCAGATTGAGAAAATGAAAGTGAAATGAAGGTAAAGCCACAGAACATAGTAAAATCTCTTATATTAAAATGGAGAAGATTCATCAGAAGCTGAGGAATCATACTAAGAAACTGGATATACTAATAGACTGGAAGCTAAAGCTAGAAATGTTCTTTGAAGGCCTGGGAAAATGGGGGAAGTTTAAATTTTACATTTTATGGTTAGGAGGACCCAATTGGAGTTATTAAGAAGGCATTAATATTTTCACATAGAGATTGTTGTGGAGTTTTGGATCTATTCTCCTTTTACAGAAACTCATAGGATTTTAGAAGGAGTTAAAGATACAACAAACCATAGATAGGGCTTTTTAAGAGGGAAGCAATTACTTATAGTGAGGTCAATAAAAATTCCTTGTTTAAGATTAATGGGCTGGTCATTGTACAAAATAGCCTGTCTACTTCCAGGTAGTCAAATGGAGATGACCTCATGATTCTCTCTCTTCTTGTATTTTTATGGTACTGATTACATTAATTAGAAGGAGATACTATATAATGAAGCTCATCAGAAAAAAATTAATAGGTTACTTTAATAAGTTTTTGTGTGATTTGTGTTCCTGATATGAACAGCAATTATCCAGCTAAGTAATGAGGCACTAATGAGCATGTCTTTCTTAGATTACTCTGCCAGTGTGCCAGAGCAGTTAAACTATAAGGGAAGGCAATGCTTTGTTTTCTCTGTGCTAGTTATTTTGACAAAAGTATTTATAAAAACCCACAACAATGAACCCCATTATCTAGTAGATGGTCCCCAAACATCTCATTAAAAGTTGGCCTAAAATTGTTTAATTGGTTTCTTCCTTTCTACAGTTAATATCTTACACAGAGGTTTCTGCAAAACCTCTTTTCTGGCTAGTAGAGATCAGTTCAAAAGGTCGAACATTTATATGCCAGTGTGTGTGAGATCTACAGGATTTCATTGGAATCATCTTTTAATGACTTAGCAAATAATACCAATGCGGCCTTGGAATTTATTTGAAATGTACCAGTTTCATGGTTTAGAATGAAGCCTCCCTTAACAAAAGTTCACATGATATAAAATCCAGCAGCTGAATGTAATGGAGAAAAAAAAATATCACAAGGCTTTAGAAGGCTTAAGTTTAAGTCTATCTATAGTAATAGACTTTGGTCAAAGCATTCAATGTGTTTCCTACATTTTATGATCTAAACAATGGCTCTGGGCTGGTATTTTCTTTAATGTTCTTTCCAGATCTAAAATTTATGGTGCATGTTAGATGGTTTTCAAAACACAGTATCATAGAATTATTTCTTGAATGCAATATTCCTATTAGTCACCTCATGAAATAAGTACATATTACCTTTGCTTTTTGTTTAGTCTATCTCATTTCAAGTATTGTAGACTCAAGTGCTGTAAACAATGTAAATATTTTCTTATCCAGGCTTTTCCTCATGGTGATGTTATAAAACTAAAGGAAATCTAGATCTTTACTGGAAAGCTTGAAGCTTGCATTTCTATTAATATCAATTTAACTTAAATTTATTTACTAGTACTGCCAGTAAGCAAGTCTAAGTAGGACAGCAGAATTATATCCTGATTATTGCTTGATTTATTAAGGTTATTTATCAAGCTTGGTCTTGGATTAACTTCTTTTCATTCAGTGATGATTCATAAGAAAATATTCCAAATGTTACTGTTCTTTGCAATATTTACAAAATAGGATAAAAATAGAACAGGGAATTTTAGATAAGAATGACCTACTTTTCAACTGAATTATACTTTTTACTGATAGTTTGTATCAGTTTCCCTTTTATTCCTCAGGGAAAAAAGATAATGAATTAGGTCTTTGTTTTTGTTTTGTGTTTGCCAACTTCTCAATTAAAACGTATGTGCCTAAGGTTGCTTAAATGTAGATTTTTTTCATTGTGATATTCATAATGAAATATTATGTAGAATTATCCTTTCTCTTTAAAGAGAGAACCAACACTCTTTTGCATTATATAACAAAAGCTCCCCAGAAACCTCATGCAAAGAGTGAATATTCTCTTTCTGATGAAGTATATAGCTTTCCAGAATCACTGGATATGTTTTAGCAGAAAGCCATCTTCCAAGAATGCTAAATATTCAGCATCTGGGATTCAGACTTTTGTGTTAATAATTTAGTTCTTCCTAGCAGTAACTCAGCATCTTCGGTTAGCACAAGTAACTTTGAGGTGAACTCACAGAAGCTAAATGACTTTATTTTTGCTCCACTGAGCAAAACAACCTTGAGAGATGCCATACTTAGAAGTCTTCTTTAGGGCTGGGAAGGTGGTTCAGTGGTAGAGCACTTGCCTTGCATGCATGAGGTCCTGGGTTCAATTCCTCAGCCCCACATAAGCAAAAAGAAAAAAGCCAGAAGTGGTGCTGTGGCTCAAGCGCTAGAGTGTTAGCCTTGAGCTGAAGAGCTGAGGGGCAGCACCCAGACCCAGAGTTCAGGCCCCACAACTGGACCCCCCCCAACACACAAAAAGAAGTCTTCATTAATCCTTTGCTCATATTTATTCTGGCATAGTAGAAATTTTGATTGACTCCAAATAACAGCTCGTTACCTAAGATTTCATCCACACATACTAAAGGACCAGTTTGAGCTGATAGTCCTTTCTTTCTAAGTCATCCTACTGAAAATCTTTTCCTTAATATCTTTAATATTGACCTGTATCTAAATGAATATCTCCTAAAATTCTCAAGCAAACTCACACCTAGTTTCTTTACTTTTAGATGATATACTTATTCACTTTGTATTAACATAGCAGTGCTTCCAACCTTTCTAGACAAAAGTTACAGTAAATGGAAGAAAACAAGAGCTAGAAATATTTTATTTATATCCTAACTCAGGATCTATGATACAATATTTAGATACCATGTTTTAAAATATCAGTAGAGTTCACAAAGAAACACATTACTTGAAGCTAAACAAATGTATCGAATGCATGGTTAACTTTTAGAAAAAAATAAAAAAGCAAGATCTGTGTCTTGTCAAGAAAAATTGTAAGAGAGAAATGAGTCACCCAGAGTAAAATATCTTTACGTTTTGTAGTCTAGGTAGCAAATTTATATACTGAGAGATTCACAGGCATATAATTTTCAGTACAAATACCACAGAGATGATAATGACAACATATGGAAGAAGAATATAGGAACAGTTACAACCAATTCAATATATAATTTAAAGCAAGATACCATCCATATATAGTATACATCACTTGGATTATCCTTTAAAATTAGCATGACAAAAAGTGATTCCATTCAAAGAAAAATACTTCTTTGTATTTATTCATCCTATAAATTCCTACCTATAATCTGTTCTACATTTCATAAGCAATACCTAATATGATCTCCTTTATAAGACAATTTAAAATTTTGCCATTATTCCACTTCTAAATTCTATATTCATTTAGTTTCAAAAGTCAAGTAAATTTAATTTCATTGTAGATCTGTTTTGTAGAGTAGATGCACTAGAATAGGTTCATAGATCTTTGAGATTTTGTGAGGTCACAGTCTCCCAAATGATCCTAAGTCTGCGTGACTTTCTTTCACTCTGCCATATTTTTATTGATGATCTAAAAACAAGTGTGGGTAACATGGCTGGTCCCTTAGCACAAATGAAAGCAATAGCACAAATGACTTTCATTAGTCATCATTGTGCTCATCATAGTCATGTATTGAAAAACAAACAAAAGAAAAGAAAGAGTAAGAGTAATATTTAAAAATCAATTTTAATTGAGTATATTCTTGATGTATCAGTTAAAGTGAGTTTATTAAAAATTTACCTCCATACATATGTATTTTTAATATTCTGTCAATGACAAGAAATGTCCATATAAAACAATTCTTGACAGTTAGTCCAATAGTAGCCTTGTGAACAAGAATTTCTGTGACTGCGTCATTGTGCAGAATAGCTTGTTTCCATGGAACACTATTTTTACCTGATATCTAACTGACACACTGAGCACTGAGACTTGGGAATTTGTTGATAATCTTTCAAAAAGGTACAAAGCATACATGTCTGTTAAGTGAAAGCAGGGTTAGTCTGTAATCAATGCTGAAGTATGACTAGATTGCCATTGGTTAAAATTTATAAAGTAAATCTGCACTTAATCAGGAAGCTTCTAGTGTTTATCCATACTGTTTCAGATTTTACAATGCAGCCAATATGGAGTTTAGTTTAAGTATGAAAGCACAAAGAGAAATAGCAAATGTTGCCTGTGATGACTATTAAAATATTTGTTCTACTTTTTTCAGCTTTGTGATCTTGGATGCTTTTTTATGTACTTCAATTAAAATTAAATTGTAGCATATTACATTTATTAAAAAGGTATTAGATGATTCACATTTGTTCAGGCACTAGTGAATTTTCAGAAATATAAAACTATATAGTTCTCACAAATTTGCTTTGTTTCTGAAAATGCATTTTTACATAAATAATTTATGTTAACAAGCAATGAGTTTATCTTTACCTCAATGATTTCATGATATCAGTGTTGCTTTAATAATTAAATATGACTAAATAAGTTTCATTTTATAATCTCGTAATCAATATAGATTTTACTCATTATAAACTATTGTTAACTATTGGTTTGGAATCTTGGTCCCTAGTGTCATATTTTTAAAGTCAAAGAAAGATTGGAAAATGTGGGCACTGTATTTGTGTTATGAGATCACTTTTGATTGTTTTGTTTTATTCCAGTACTGGGCCTGGGACTTTAAATTAGGACCTCATGCTCTCACTTGATGTTTTGCTGATGCCTGGTACTCTTTCACTTGAGCTACAACTTTGGGCTATTTTTCTTAATGGTAGTGGTGGTTAATGGAAAACAGGCTTTACTGTCATGGCCGGATTCAATGTTCCATCCTCAACTCTCAGACTCCTGAGTAGCTAGGATTACAGGAATGAGCCATTAGCACATGACTAATTTTGTTTGTTTTCCTTTTTCTTTTTAAAATTCATACTGATAACATAGACTGTATAAGCTGGGCATACTGACACATCCTATTATCCAGGTATTAGTGAAACTAACTCATGAGGACCTGGAGTTTATGGCACCTGAAATACATAATATGACTGTCAAAAATAAAAGCCTCAAGATCTTCCGTCCTCACCCAGTGGAAGCCTTGCTCTTCTCCCCTACCCCATACTCATGTTTAAACACCTGTACACTCCACCTCATGTGTTCCCTCACGATTATGACACATAAAGAAAGCATTATATTACAGTCTACATTTATTAATGTAGCCTTATTGGAGCAGAAATGATAGTCAACCACTTGGAGGAGATGGTGATGATGAAGAAACTGAAGTGACTAAAAACAATTGACTCAAGAAATGACTCATGTCATATGGGCCTATTATAGATCAAGACCAAGAACACGGCCATGAATTATGCACTGATATCCTGTTAGATATGGATAAACTTAGGAAAACATGGAAAGTATTTATCATTAATTTCCTAAGACTACAACCTTAGCCTCCCTAAGGGTGAATAGTCCTCCCTATACAATTTATTCTTGATATAAATTTTGTCATTGTGAGAATATTGATGTAGTTAAAAGTTCCTTTGGGACATCATCTCTTTAAAGCTCATTCTCATCTCCTGTGAAATATAGCATACCATATGCAGTTCCATTCTTCAATTTCTTTGTAAGTGGTTTGATTCACTGGCCAACCAGAATGCACCAAATATCCCTGGTTTGTTTTCCTCTTAGGCCTGCATGTAACAAAAATTGTGACAGTATTTTACTATTTTCCTAAAGGGAGAACAATACTTCATTGTTAACTGTTCTTTGTCCTGCTCAAGGTCTATTCCTATTCTACATAGCATTATAGATTTTATTTCTTAAAGTAGAAGCATCACTTGAAAAGTAATTAAAACAGAGTTCTTCCTGAAATTGAATTTTTTAAATTAATGTTTTTTATTTTTGTCAAAGCAATGCTGTTTGCAAAATGCTTTATAAGACTATTAATAAATACCTTGGGCAGCAAATACCATCAGGTTGAAATGTACCAAAACATGCATTAATTGCCCCATAAAACATCCTCTGCTACATCTTATTGCTTAAATTAGGTGTTGCCAAGGCAACCCTTGCATCCTGTAATGCCACAACGCTAAGAGAATGCATTCTACATTCCTGCTCCATGTAAAGAAAACTAACAGAAAAAATACAAATAAGTGAAGAATTCTCATTATTTATGCTTGAATGCAAACACACTGCTGGATAGCATTTGGTAGCAAACAATCAAACCATGACAAAAAGTCCACACCAATATAAGGACTCCAAGGGATCAGAATGTCAAGCTTGTGTTTTAATTGAACTATTATTATTTGTCAGTCTAATTTAAAACATTCTAGTTCCATTTAATCAGTTAAGGAGAATCACAGGGTAATAAGTGATATAAAATTCCACTGGTGAGAATATAGATGTTTCTTCTGTAAAATAAGTGTTTATTTCACTAATGTCTTGATTTTACCTATAAATATCATTAATTTTGTACAGTGATAGCATCATTCAAATTATGTGCAAAACTTCATACTATCTCAATGTATGTAATAATGATTTTCTTCCTAATTCTATTGCTCACCATCAAGCCATATGGTGAATATTATTGTTATAATCTGCTTGAATATGTCTTTTAAGGTATAGGTGCTAGTAATCCTACCAGATAGTAATTTTAGAGAAAATTGCAATGATATCTTACATAGTATTTATGAATGGTAACTTAGTATGCTCAAGCATCAAAGCTTTTATATTATGAAAAAGCAAACATTATAATGCCAAATAAGCAAAGTACCATTTGATAAACAGAAAGCAGGTCTCTGTATGTACATAAAATATGGTTTTATGATTCTACGTGCACTACATAGAATAGATGAAAACATCTACGTTGTGACCACTATTAGAAGAATTAATCCTAACCAAATTAACAACAAAATAAAAAAAGCTTCTGTCTGTGTTCAGCAGAGGAACACTAACTTGAGAGATCAACTCTTGAAAGTTAAGCAGACACAAGCCAATATGCAGGTTGCTTTAAATCTAAACCTATGGTATATACTTCTAAAAATCTAAAAGTTTAGAGCAGATCCCGTGCAGAGTTACTAATGAATATTGGCTCTCAGGATAAAGACAAATTGTAAAGTGGATATGGGTTCTAAAAATGCATAACCCCTCCCCACATATATATTAAGTAAAAAAGTAGACTCTGGAGTCTTCCAGGTGAGATGGCCTTGTGATGATGTCATAGATGGCAATGGCCATTTTGAATGAATGTCATCCCTATATTCATTGTTTATTAACCAATGTTCGTAGAGCGATACCACTTCACAAAGTGTTAGCAACCTATGGTGATTTAGAAAGATATCGTCTTTATTTATAGAGCTAATAGTTTAGGAGAAGAAAAAAGATATATAATGATAATTATATATCAATAATTATATGCAGATATAATTATTGAAATGTGAAACTCAAATAAGATAAACTCAATAAAAGACAAGTGTAAAATCTAATAATACCCAGTGAGGAATTCACTTCGTCTGAGAGATTTTGGGGATACTGTTTTGAATGGAGGAAATATTGCAAGTTGACAAAATTTCTTCTTTTTTTTTTTTTTTGGTCCAGTCGTGGGGCCTGAACTCTGGGCCTGGGCACTGTCCCTCAGCTCTTCAGCTCAAGGCTAGTGCTCTCACTTGAGCCACAGTGCCACTTCCAGCTTTTTTCTTTTTTGCTTATGTGGTGCTGAGGAATTGAACCCAGAGCCTCATGCATGCAAGGCAAGTGCTCTACCACTGAGCCACCTTCCCAGCCCGTCAAGTTGACAAAATTTCTAAATGAAAAGGTAATGAGGCATAAGAGCATGCAGTGAGCAAAAAAAATATTTATTACAGATATAAGCAAATATGGTTGGAAAATGAAACATGAGGAAGCATTTTCTTTGATAGAAGTAGGTTTTAGTTTATGTATAATTTGATGAAATTTTGGTCTTCCTTTTAATAAATTGTTCATTGAACAGAAGAGGTTATGTGGATTTGTCTACTTAAAAATGTGTTTCTGTTACTGGGATGACAAAAGGTTAGTGGGGACTGAGATCAACTAAGGTCATAACAATAAAGACAATGTTATCATCATTTAAGAAGGAAAATATGAGCCGGGCGCTGGTGGCTCACGCCTGTAATCCTAGCTACTCAGGAGGCTGAGATCTGAGAATCGGGGTTCAAAGCCAGCCCGGGCAGGAAAGACCGTGAGACTCCTATCTCCAATAAACCACCAGAAAACCGGAAGTGGCGCTGTAGCTCAAGTGGTAGAGCGCTCACCTTGAGCGGAAGAGCTGAGGGACAGCGCCCAGGCCCAGAGTTCAAGCCCCACGACCAATAAAAATTAAAAAAAATTAAAAAAGAAGGAAAATATGAATAATTTGGACTAAGATGGTGGCAGTAAAGATGAACTAGTGAGTTCAGCATGCATTTCAGACATTTTTTGTGTCCAAGTGGATAAGAAAGATGATTATTTAGGAGAAATACAGTAGTGTGACATCTGCTTTGGTGTGACTTGATTATTTGTGAAGCTCAGCTTAAGAAAGTCTAAAATTTTATTATTCCATTGCCTTATCAACAAACTTATACTGCATTTCCAAGAAGAAATACCTTCAAATTCATGGTCTCTACTCCACAGAGGACTGGGAGGGTGAAACTGAGAATTTCATTTGGTTCACTTTGCTTTCCTACTTTCTATCTCTGAAAGCCAGTTAGAGCCACTGTATTTATTTATATCTCAGGATACTTAATTCGTTTCCGATAACCTAAAAGTTAATATGTTGACAGTGTGACAAGAGTTGAGGATAACAAGTAATTACAAACAAACAATAAAACTAAAATAAACAGTTTATGCAATAAGACTGGCTGCATTTCCATGGGCTGAACATGATTAAAGATGTGTGAAAATCCTCCAAAATAATTCACCAGCATGCTGAGTTCCTGAAGGGAGAGCGCTTTATGACTCCATCTGCATCTGCGCGATCACTGAGCTCCCTCAAACAGACGGACAGGAGATTTTCAATTTCATCTGTATGAATAAAGACAAAAACCTTTCTGAAGTAATTGTCTGGAAATCAGTGGCAACCCAATTTTCAACATGCAGGTTAGCCATTAATTGGACAGGTGCCAATGGTGTAGGAGAGGGGTAGGAGAAAGAATGTCAAAATAGAACAGAAGGCATAATTTAACATCTCTGACAGGTTTGATCTCCTTATAGTCCCAGAAAGGAATAGTCTGAAGGTCTGTAATTGTCTTTCCAATTTGTTATTGTTAATTGTCTTCTGATTATTTGCTATATTTTACATATTTTTTGTTTATTTTACCTTAATACATACAAGTTATTTTAGCCCAATACATTTGAAGAGAAACAGATACTATTGGGCATTGAATTAAAGTAAGTTAGATTGCCTTAAATATATACAATTTTAATATTAAAATAAAAAAATGTTTAATAAAAGCAAAAGGAACTATTGTTGTCAGCAGTACTTTCAGTCTTAAATTTATATGACTGGGATACATTTTTCATGATATTATGTTCACGAGTGCTGAACTATTTTATTTCCTCCAGATTCCAGAACAATGGATTTGAATGAGAAATTCTGAGACAAGTGCTAAAGGTTTTCTAAATTCAAAATAATAAAATGAGGAAATACAAAACAGCACTTTCAAAGCTTAAAAGAAAGGCTCAAGTTCTATTAGGATAATAGACTTAAGAGTTCAGAGAGTCAAATCCATCTATTTCATGGTATCATCTAGTGAATTTCTATAGCAGTTAAGGCAGGAAATAGTATAATAGAATTTATATAGACCCAAAGGAGACTTGAAAGATGGTCCAAATCGTATGTTTGACAAATGAAAGTACAGAGAATCAAACAATCTCATTTATGTTAATTCATAATGCCAGTTAGGAATGTAAGAGAATTTTAATCTAGCACTCAACTTTGACTCTAATGTATTTTCCATTATTTGTTTACATACAATTTTTGTATTTCCTTAAAACATTTATATTTCTTATTTTGAAGTAAATACGCTTCTGAGTACTTTCAATTTGTGATGCATAGGCGGTTTTACATTCTGATTGTCTGGATGTAGACTCAGTTCATAGCAAGGGGGTGATTAGAGAACCTTACAAGAGAAAAATGTATTTTATATCTTCGAAGCCAAATAGGCAGGACAATAGTGACAAACATGGGCTGGTTATGATGAGACTTTGAGGTTCCCACTCTGTGGTTTGCAACAGAGCCCACCGAGCAGTTAATACTACAGACACGTCACAGGCACCAGGCTGACAATTAGGAATTTATAGCCAAGGATCAGGGTTGCAATGGGTGTGTGAAAAATAACAAGGATCTAACAAGGATAAAGGGAGATTCTGACTAAAGTGATGATAGTTACTAGAGAATAGATGGAGACAGCTTATGTAGATAAGCCTGGAAGAGAGCTGAGAAATCACAGTAAAGTTGAGGCCAGGAATGATCTTTACTAGAACTCAGCATACAATATGATAGGAAATTAATGAAAAGAATACTTAAAGTACCAAAGGATACTAATAACTAAGGAATCAGCCTTAAAAAAACAATTTCATGGATCTATGATGTCAGTCACAGAAGAAAGAACAAAGGTTAGCATGAAAGAAAAATAAAATTTGAAAAAGCCTGGAAACAGCATTCTAAAATGTTAAAAGTAGAACATATATATAAATATATATATGCATATATATCCACTATGTATATATATACATATATGTCCACTAAGATTGTATCAAAAACTTGATTCCCAGTTTTTATGTACATGATATTTGGAAGCTCATCATGGGAGATTATTGAGATTACAAGAGGTTGTGAGAATAGAGGTCTTAGGTTGGGAGTAAGGCTGTAAAAGAGGAAGAGACCTGAAGTGGCTACTCTGCCATGTTATCACTCAGCAGGAAGTCCCTCACCAGGCCAGGATCTTAACACTGGAACTCTAAGACATGAATTTCTTTTCTCTGTAAATGACCTCATCCATGCTATTCTGTTTTAGCAACAAAAAGTACAGATTATGATGAACTTTCTTTTTAATTGTGTTTAAAGGCTGTCATACACTAAATTGAAGTTATTCTCTTTAGAAAACTCAGGCAATAACACCCATGACATAAGAATGCCAAATGAAAATTGACACAAAGATAACACCTAATCGAACCAGGCAGAGCACCCTGCTCACAATAGTCAGCCATACAAATAAGTTCTATTATTTATCCTGTCCTTATTCAGGGGAAGTGAGACATTTACAATGTTAATGTTGGATTTTTCTACCAACTTTGACATATGAAAAGATTTTATTTGGAAACAAAGAAATGCCATCAGTAAATAGTGCATGCCTTTCATTGGTGTCAACATGGTTGACATTTATTCTCATCATACTTTTTATCATATATTATTTCTCTTAAGACTGAAAGAAAATTTTCTTCCTCTCTAGTTTGTCAGGCAGGGTCTCAAAGATTTTTCATTCCTCTTTTGATAAACAGCATGATATGAATCAATTTTTATTGCTCAATATGAACTGTTTCCTATAATAAAAATGTACCTTACAATAATTCCATCACTTTTATTGGATTTTTTTAATTTTAGCTGCTTGCATGCAGACATCCATATGAAATGCTTTCTTTTTTTTTTTTAATCAGAAGAAGAAATCAGAGACATAAACCCTGTCTCTAAGGTTGAACTGTTTTAATCTGTAAAAAGCAAGCCCATATTAGTTTTCATTTCTACTCATTACTCTATCATCAAGAAAATGTTGGAAGAAACTTTGAAGAAATAATCATCTTATGAGCCAGAAACAAGATTGGTAGTTACTTAAACTAGTACTTTCATGTAACTGGAATACAGTGTTTTTTTCTCTTTATTATGAAATCATATAAACGATCAATTTGATTTGGCCTAGGCATTACAACTTTAGTCTGTGACTAGAATGTTAGTTTCTTGTATCTGGTATATTCTTACTGCAAGTGTCTGAAGCATCTGATAGATATAGTTCATATGAAATGGATAAAATATCTTTGGTCTGTTCAAGAAAGAAAGAAAGAAATGTTTGAATAGAGATTTGAATGATAAGAATAAAGATCTTAAAAATTACTTAGAATCATTTATTTACTCCAGAAGTGAAATTTTATTTTACATACAGTTCTCTATTCTATAACCTGTGTATTTAAAGTGGCCACTGAATCACACTTTAGTTGGTGATACTCCAGTCTTTACTAAACATTTTTTGGAGGTTAGAAATTAATAAAATATAATTTTTCCCAAGTCTTTCCATACTCAGTACCTTGCCCATGTAATTGTAGCCCCTGTGTATGGTATTTTCACAATAAAAGAAAGAAATTAATAAAATAGGAAGTGGCACTGTGGCTCAAGTGGTAGAGCCTTGAACTGAAGAGCTAAGGGACAGCACCCAGGCCCAGAGTTCAAGTCCTGCAACAGACAAAAAAATAAAGGAAGAAATTAATTGATAAATTAACATGATGCTTGAGACATACACTTTTGGGGAGCTGTTGCTGAACAGTGACATAGAGAAAGAGAACATTTTTTGGAGAGAGAACATTTTCTAGACTTCAATACTCCCATTGGTATCTAGATAAATCTGGAGCTTAGAAAATGATATCTTCATTGAAGATATCATTTCAGAAGCAAAATCTTTCTCTGAAATTCTCCTTTCTTTCAGTGTCTCCTTCTGAATCAAGCAAAAGAAATTAGACTTCCTCTTCTCCCAGAGCTGTTTTAGAAACTACAACCTCTGCTCCTCAGAACCTGACTTAAACACTAAAATATATTTTCCTTTATTATTGTTTTTAAGTAGTTGTACAAAGAATTGTCATTTGAGAAACAGTTTATGCTGGGCGCCGGTGGCTCACGCTTGTAATCCCAGCTACTCAGGAGGCTGAGAACTGAGGATCACAGTTCAAAGCCGGCCCAGGCAGGAAAGTCCGTGAGCCCTCTTACCGCCAATAAACCACTAGAAAACCAGAAGTGGCACTGTGGCTCAAGTGGTAGAGCACTCACCTTGAGCTGAAGAGTGCAGGGATAGCACCCAAGCCCAGAATTCAAGCCCCACGACTGAAAAGAAAAAAAAAAGCAGTTTATGAATACAATATATCTTGATCAATGTCACCATTTTCAACATTATCACCATCATTCGCCCCCTCCTCCTTTTCCTCTTGATTTTGTAGTATATATATTGGATTCTTGACTGAATTCTCAAGTCCTAAAAATATTATTGTAACCTGTTCTGCAAATGGTGTAATAACAAGTCACAAGGAAATTCTTTTTTTGTCAATGACAACATCATAAAAGCATTGCTTCCTGGGAAGTCCCTGTCCCATGCTCAAAAAACATGTCACACACCAAACCCCACAAGTATCTGAACAGACAAGCCTTGTGATGTTTTTCCACCCGCTCTATTATTATTATTTCACACTCTTTTTGGCTACTCTCATTTTAACCCAACCATCACTGCTTTATAGAATCTAAGGATACAATCATCTCATTTTTCTTTCTTATTTTTGAGTCTTTACTAGTTTCATTGTCACAAAAGAATTGTATTTTGCATATTTGTTATGTGTTTCTCTTGTTTATGTTTTGGTGTAAGAATTACCACTTACATCATTATGGTAAGTTAGAGTTACCAATATGTCCCATCCTTACAATAAGAATATTTATGAATCAGCTGTTATTTTAGAGAGAAAACAGTTAAGAAAGCATCACATTTATGACAAGTTTATATAGGAGTTCCTAAAGAGCAGAATTGAATCATTTCATTAAAGGTGACACGAACAAGAAAATCATTAAGTGTCTTATGACAATTGTCAAGCAGAAAAGGTCAGATAAGTTGATTTTAGGGGAATGAACCCCAAGATAAGTATTCAAATGTGTTTTTTTTCCTTTCATGCAATTGTTTCTAACATATTTATAAGATGATTTCTTTGTTGCTTTGTATGTTCCTCCCCCACGGTATAACCCACTGTATTTGATGTTGGTATAATTTGTGGAGGGGAAGTGAAAACACAAATCATTTAACTAGGGATACAGTTGGACCCATTGCAACAATGAGAAGTACAAGTCGTTATGTCAAAAAACGAACTTTACAACTTTGGTGGGGGGTGGGGGAGGGCCGGGTAGGGGGAAATAAAGAGGAGGCAACAATGCTTGATAAGAAATGTACTCGTTATCTTGCCCATGTAATTGTAACTCTTCTGTACAGTATTCTCACAATAAAAAAATGAAATCCAAATCCACACTAAAAAAAAAGAAAATCATTAAATGCCTATGACAATTGTGAAATTTATGTGGTATATATTTATATTTATTTTATTAATTTGTCCATTTTTAAACAAAAATTACAATTTATGAAATGTGTTTTTAATTAATCATTGGGTTTTACATTGCTTATTTGTGGGTTTCAGTACATGAACCTATTTGTGCAATATTATCTTTACAATTCTTATTGTTTTCTTTTGTAAAACCTAAGTGTTACTTGCCATCATCCACTGAATTATTTATGGATTAAAATAAAAACTGTAAGAAGACTTTGATTAATTAAAAAAATACACAAATGGATGGTGGAAGTTTGGGAAGTACCATTATCATAAATAATGCTATATGTGAGTAAACAGGGACAGATTGGAAAGTAACAACAGAATTGAAAGGTAATCCCAGTTGTGTCAAGATGAATGATGTTGTGCATAACAAGAAGTGCATTAAATTGACTAAATTATGGTTTAGATTTTCTTCTTGTACCAGACTTTGATTTCATTAAGCATTTATGCCATGACTACAACACATTTCTCCAGGTGTGCATTAAACTAGCTACAAATCAAAGAACATCCAAATGAATTTGGGTTAAGGGAAAAGAACAAAAAAATAAGAAAGGAAATGAGTTCATTGAATTAATAACTAAAAGCCCAAACATAGAAGATATTTCTACACAGTTTGAATCAAGGATAAATGTATGTCACAAAAACTTATTTTAATTTTTCAAGTGCTGCTTTATATGTTATGGCTTTATCTTCCGATGGAGCCTCTATCATGTCAAGTCAATTATAATAGTCCCACAGTCATTTCCTGCCAAATTCATTGCCAGTGGGGAGAAAAAGATATATCTCTCTTCTCAAATAGTCCATCAAAGTCCTCATGATGTTCTATTAGCTGTGATTGGGTCACATTCCCATTGCTGAACAAATTACTGTGGCAGTACTACGATTGGTTGTGCCAATGTAAGATGACCACTCCTTGAAACAGAATTGGAGTCTATAGCACCATAATGACATAGGCCAAGTACAGGGGTATGATTGAATCATTGAGGAAAATGGTACTCCAATAAGAAAAGAAGCTAGATTGGATGGAAGCAGAGTAGAATCAGAAAATACTTACTAATGTCAATAAGAACTCACATGGAGCATAAAACATACCTACAGTTTCTAAGTCCAGCTTTGGCTTTTTAGAATTAAGATTTAACAAACTTTGAAAATCAATTTGCTCAGCAAAACACAAGCAAATATGTAAAAACAGAATAAAAGAAATGTGTCAAGGAGACCTCACAGATAACCCTAATCAGTTATACAAAAAAGATTTTGTTATTTGAAAAGAATTTGCAAAAGCATAATGCAATTTCATTAATATACAAGAAAAACCAGAACTAAGGTTAGTCATAAAGGAAGGTTATTTTCCCCAAGTAAATATAAGATAATCTAAGACACTCTTCATTAAAATGACAAAACAAAAAAAATTAAGGATACAGACCTCCTTTGTTCAAGGTAGTACTATGGGTTTTTTCTAAGGTTCCAATACCCAGCTGACCAACATAATTAGTGAAAACATATATAATTAACAAACAGAAATGAAAACAAGGAATAAGACAGGTTATCATAATTATAGAAATATATTAATTCAAATATGTTTACTTTTTAATTTGATTTTTTATCTATCTCTGACACTAAATTAGTTTATGAATAAAGAATATATGATTATTATCAGGTTGGACTGCCTATTCTATCAACAAATAAAGGATATGATTAAAGATCACTTAGGCCCAAACAAGGCAAAGGACTGCCTCCTCTAGATTTCTGCCATAAAGACAGCTATTCATGGTGTTTTTTTCCATTTCTTTTTTGTATATATTTTTATTGTAAAGATACTGTACAGGGGGGTTACAGTTACATGAATAAGGTAATAAGTACATTTCCCATCCAGCATCATTACCTCTTCCTTTGCTTTCCCCCTACCATCCCTTCCCTACCACCTCCCCGACTCTTCCTTTCCACACACCCTCCTGGAAGTTGTAAAGTTCATTTTCTTTCTTTCTTTTTTTAAATTATTATTGTGAAAATACTGTACAGAGGGGTTACAATTGTCTTGTACATCTCATTCTTACAATGGGTCATCCTGTATCCTTATTTCAGCATTTTGTTATTTTCCTTCCCCTCCCCAAATTAGGAAAATGTATATACAAGATGCAGGGCACCGGAAACAAATACATTGAAAATGGGTTATACCATGGGGGAAGAACATACAAAATAAACAAAAAAAATCACATAGTACATTTTAAATACAATAAAAACAACAGCAAGAAAGAAACACAACACTTGTGTCCCTATCTTGTGTTTCATTTCGCTTAGCATCATCTTATATGATCATATGTACATAGTTTTTGACCTCTTCTGTTTGTCCTAGACAAATACTAGTTATTGTAAATAAGGGAAACCATGGGACCTATGTTTCTTTGGGCCTGGCTTACTTCACTTAATATAATTTTTTCCAAATCTTTCCATTTCCTAACAAATGAGACAGTGTCATTCTTTCTGAGGGAGGCACAAAATTCCATTGTGTATATATAAACCACATTTTCTTGATCCATTCATCTACTGAGGGGCTTCCGGGTTGTGTTTTATCTTTTCTTTCTTCCTTTTCTTTTCTTTTTTTTTTTTTGCTTCAACTTTATTGTAAAGGTGATGTACAGAGGGCTTACAGTTACATAAGTCAAGTAACAAATTCATTTCTTTTTGAACAATATTGTCCCCTACCTCATTTCTTCCCATTTCCCTACCCCATCTTCCCTCCCACCCAAGTTGTAAAGTTCCAGCACAGTGTCTAGTGAGTATCACTGTGGAACTGATTCACCATTTCTCCCAATGTTTCTGTGATTTCCCTTCCCTTCCCCAGATCATGTAAACTTATACACAAGACAAAGAGTACAGACATCAAAAAACAGTGACAACAGTGAATAAACCAAAGGGGGTGGGGAGAAAGAAAAAGAAAAAAAACTAGAAACAGTATAATAAAAACCTCTTGTTTCCATTTCTTGGAGTTCATTTCAATAAGCATAATTTTATATGGTCATAGGCACATAGCGACTGAGCCATTGTGATCTTCTTCTAAGAATATTCCCCTTTGCTCTCAATGTACAAATACTTAGAGTGCTGTTTAATTAATCATGCCCATTGGATTAGCGTAGATTTATGGATATATTGTAGTTATTACAAACGAGGGAAGCCAAACAGCCTGTGTTTCTTTGGCTCTGGCTTTATATTAAGCAAAGTAAGCTTAGTGAACTATCAAAAACTTGGAGTTGGTTCAAATGTTAGGGTTCCAGACATGAGTAAAATACATGAATAAGAGCACATGCACACAAACTAGTTTGCATATTATTTTACACTTTACCCATTTATATAGTGCAGTTATAAGAAACTTGTGTATACTTCTCATTAAACATATAACTATCTCTCTAGGATAGATCAAAATGTTTGAGAACTATTATCTTAAATCATAAGAAGACATTTTAAAAAATTAGAGAATATTAAGACCATTAGAATGACTAACTGCCAGGCATTAGTGACTCACGCCTGTAATCTTAGCTACTCAGGAGGCTGAAATCTGAGGATTGCAGTTCAAAGCCAGCCAGGGGGGCAAGAAAGCTTGTGAAACTCTTATCTCCTATTAACTACCAGAAAACCAAAGTGGCACTGTGGCTGAAGTAGCAGAGCACTAGCCTTGAGCTGAAGAGCTCCACAGACAGCGACCAGGCCCAGAGTTGAAGCCCTACAACTGATAAAAAAAATAAAAAAATAAAAAAAGGCTGACAAAGGTAGTCCAAGAAGGATATAAAGGATATAATAAGCATATCCTAGAAAAACATAACAACTATGGAAACAAGATCTAATTATGCTAATGCATTTATTTATTATTTATTTTATGTTTGCCCATTTCAGAGATTTAGCTCAAGGCCCTGCTCAGCTTCTTTGCTCAGGCCTGGCACTCTTACCACTTAAATCAATTCTCTAACCCTGTTTTTGCTGGTTATTTTGGATATGGAATCTCATTGGTTTTTCTGACCAGCTTGGCTTCACTTTGAAATCCTCTGGATCTTAGTCTCCTGATTAGCTAAAATGAATTCATATGCTTAGGCACCTGGTACTTGCTGAAAATTGAGAATTTATAGACAATGATCTGAGTCGGAGGTAGTGGGTAGAAAATCACTACCAGAATCTAGCAGCAATGGAAAGAGATGTATTCCCTGAAAATCTATGATAGCATAGTATGATTAAGGGAGCTTTACATATTCTAAAAGAACTTATAACAAGACAATATGGAATCATGAGTTACATCTGTCAGACAATCAGAAAATGCAGTATCTAAACTTGGAATAAAAGTATTTGATGACCTTACAAGGCAAGATAATGCTACAAAACAAATTATTATGAAGAGGTAAATACATATTTATAAAGTATAAAGTAAAGGTCTACATATTTTAATATATTTATAGTAATTTAAAATTGCTGTATTCACAATTTTTCATTGATAGAAATTTTAACAGAAAATACTGTAACTAAATATATGACAAAATTTTAAGTTTTCTTTTACATTTTTGTTGTGCTGTGATTTTAAATATAGGGCCTACTACCCGTAGGTTAAGTGCTTTATCAGCTGAACCAGGTCCCTGATCTTGTTTTCCTTTGTTACGTTTCCAGACAGGGTTTGTACTTTTACCCTGGTGCCAGCCTTGGGCTATGATTATGCTACCTCCACCTCCCATGGAGCTGAGATTGCAGCAATGCATCACCATGCTTGGCATTCAAAATTTATTTTGTATCTCTTCATTTGAAACATCCAAAGTGTTTCACAGCTAATTATAGTTGCTTGTTTAATGATACATAGTTAGTAAATGACAGACAAGAGATTCAAACATGAGGCAGAATTCAAGACACACTCTTTATTCTGTAAATCATATTAATGCTTTATGTAATTCTGAGGAAAAACAGGGTAATTAGAAAGGAAATTAATGGTTTCTGAAGTACTTGAAGGAGGATTATGATAAATATAAGATTGAAACTGAGTATTGAAGGGTAGGTAGAATTTTTCTTGACAGGAAAAAAAAAGTGCTACAGAGTAAATGTGCATCAAAAATACAGTCATTCCATTCCTGGATTATTTTTCTTTTTGGTAAGTTAATAAGAATTCTAATATTTCATTCATTACTAAAAATGCTTTACATTTATTGAAAGTTTACAGTTAAATACTATATTATTAGAAAATGATCTCTTTCAAGGCATACAGTCACCTTGGGGATTGGTATTAAAATCATTCTTATAGAAATGAAAGAAAAAGGGTGAGGGAAAATCAATAATATTCCTAACAGCCTAACGAAAATCCAAGTCCTTTGCTTGACCTCATATAACACGAACATGAACTCTGTTGCTTTCATGGCATCTTCCATTTTATGCTTTAAAAAAAAATCTTAGGGCAAATGAGGATGAATGTAATCAAAGTAAGTCATTTACACGTATGAAATTAGACCAGTGAAACCTACAAAGTAGCTCTAAGGAGGGGGAGGGAAGGGAAAGTCATCAAAGGAGTAAGGCTGATCAGGATATATTGTATGAATACATGGATGTGTCACAATGAATGCTCACTTGAATAATTGATATAAACTAATAGGAAATGTTTGAGGAAGTAAAAACACGGTCATAACAAAGGAAAGATGGCCGTATACGTGTGGCTCATGCCTGCAATCCAGCTACTCAAGAGGCTGTGGTCTGAGAATTGTTATTCAAAATTGGCCTAGGTAAAAATGTCCTCATGAGACTTTTATCAGCAATTAACTACTTAAAACCCAGAACTGGTGCTGTATCTCAAGTGGTAGAGCACTAGTCTTGAACACAGAGAGGCTCCAGGACACCACCCGGGCCCTGAGTTCAAGCCCCACAGCTGACAAAGAAGGAGGAGGAGGAGGAAGTGGAGGAGGAGGAGGAGGAGGACTGTAATTATTAAGGAAGGTTTTATGCAAGGATTTTACTTCAGGCTAGCCATGGAAGATGTGCATAATTTAGATACACAAAAGAGAGACAGAGGAAAATGATAATATGAAGTGTAACGATATAGGAATGGTGTGTACAGCAATGTGGCTAGACAGTTTCAACCTCACTTACTAGCAATGGAAGAGAAGTATGGCTGGGCCATTGTTAATTCTATGGAATTTTCTTCCATTGAAAATTATCCTTACACCTCTAAGAGTGCATAGATTCTGAATTATGGCAAGTCACCCCGAGCTCAAGGGATAGATGTCCATAATATATGGCCCAGTAGGGACTAATAAATGGCCTTGCTATAAAGTAGGCACAATTATAACTCTTATAAAATAGTTAAAATTATAATCCAGCTCTGATGTCTTTATCCATCAACTACCTATTCACCAATTATCTTTAATATGACATCAGCACTAGTAGATACACCATCATGTTCCAGCATACTTACTTGATGTTTCAGAAAAATCCAAACAAACATGTTTCCAACTTTCTCCTCATAGTTGATCATGAGAGGCTTTAAGGCAAAGTAGTGCTTAATGTAACCATGAACACAAATATTTCATAGGGACATGTCATCTAAGTTGTATGTTCCATAATATTTTCTGTCTAGTCTTTGTAAGTTAGTTTGGATGTGTGTGTAACCCTAGAAATCATAAAGCAACCCCTAAGCTACCTAAGCCTTGACTATCTTCACTGGTATCCCACACAATAGCTTCTATTTGTGCTGACAGAATTGTACACCTGTTTGTTTGGCAAGCATTAAAATGAAATAAGTAGGGTTACAAATGTTTCCAACACAGCATCTACAGATCAGGATGTGCAAACTGAGTTCTGAGAATTTTCACAGCCCCTGGCCTACAGTTGCTTATGACAGACTGTACCTACCGATGATTGACCTTCTGTGTTTGCCATTACTGTTATGGGCTCCCTCAGATTTACTACTCAAGCTCTCAAGAGATGATCTTACTTATCCTGTGTCTATCTCTGATATGTTACATGAAATTTTCCACCAGATACAAAATCTCACTTCCTTTGTGCCGTGCAGCAGCACTTAGATACCCCATTAGGAGAATCTAGTCCATGCTGTCCTAGGCCTTGAATATCGTTAGTGCTAGAATTTCTCTGATTTTCAATTCCTATAATGCCTCTTATATAATACTGACCTTCAGAAATGTATAATAATTCTTAAAACTTTATTTTCTGACCTACTTTCTGTAGATTGCCTTATACTTACAGAGTGTGCTGCCTTATATTGCGTCTATATTTCTGTCTATATCTGTCTGTCTATCCATGGATCTTTATATCTATGATCACACCAGCCAGAAAACAATACAATGTGTAAATAAGAGATATGTGACAAATGCCTACATTTTCAAGCTAAATAATTCTGTACTTGTTATGCTTTATAACAATGTAATAAAGGCAAATAGCACCTTCAGGAATAGGATAAAACTATTGTTCAAAACTATGTGAGCAATAGCACCTAACAATTAATATATGTAATAATTATTGGAGCAAAGTACAATTTTTGAGATACTTACTATCCTCTGAATGAGGTAAAGCACCTATTTTTAGACTCCTGGGGTGGATCTACTCTGCATCCAGATAAAGTAAAAATAGAACACACAAAGATGCTGCATATTTTGCTAGACTTTGATAAATCTTAATAGTTTATGCTTTTCTGAAAATTGGAGGGGATATCTAATAATTTCCAAGGTGTTTATAAAATATTTATTCTTATTTACCACTATAAAGGAAGCTCTCATTAAAATAAAATGCCACAAATAGAACAATAGGGGGAAAAGAGGGAAATATACTTGATGTCCTACAACCAAAAATCAATTGGCAGACAGTTTCATTTATATTTATTCCCATTAGCTCCTATTATATGAGTAGGATAATCTTATCATATGATCAGAAAAGCTCAAAAGCTATGTACATATGTCCATATAAGATGATGCTAAGTGAAATGAACCCCAAGATATGGACACATATTTTTGTTGTTGCCTTTAATGTACTATGTGATTTTCTTTTGTATGTTCTTCCCCAATGGAATATCCCCTGTTGTCACTGTACTTGATTTTGGTACCCTGCATCTTGTATATACATTGATGTAATTTGGGGAGGGGAATGAGAATAATAAAATGCTGAAATAAGTAACACAGGATGACCCATTGCAACGATGAGACTCACAAGCCACTATGTTGAAAATAAGATTTACAACTTCGGGACCAGGGAGGAGTGAGGGAGGTGGTAAAGGTAAGGAATAGTAAGAGAAAAACAAAGGAGGGGTAACAATGATACATCAACAAGAGATGTACTCATTACCTTATTCATGTAACTGTAACCCCTCTGTACAGCATATTTACAGTAAAAAATTTAAAAAAACTATGACTCTGAGTTTGTTGAAAGACACACCATTCTTCCTAATTTTTCCTTGTTTGTATACTAGGATATATGTTAACAAGTATGGTTCTTTCCCCTTCTTCATGGTTTCATCTTTCATTATTCAATTATCTGTGGTTAAAGTGACTAAATGGAAGATTCCAGGCATAAGCAATTCACAAGTTATATATTGTATACAACTTTGAGTAGTGGTAACAGCCTCCATCCCGTCCAGGATACACTTTTTCTACTGTATCCACACAGTGTGCACTATAAACCCAATAGTTATTGAATAATCATGTGTTTATCAGAGTATTAGTATTCAAGCACCCTTTTGTATAGCTTAACTCTTTATCACAATGTTTGTGTAATTCACTGACTGAATTCACCAGAGAAATGATGAGCAAAATAACATATTTTGAGAGTAGAAGAAAGATTAGGAGGGAAGGGAGGGTAGGGGTAAAACAAAAGGGGGCAATAATGCCCTATCATGTAACTATAACCCTTCTGCACAAAACCTTTACAATAAAAATATATTAAAAAAGAAACCACATTCACAAAATTTTGAGTTTTTATAGTTATGAATGTGTAGATAAAAAAACATAGTTATGCTGGGGAGTCCAATGGCTTCAGACTACCACAGGGTGTCTAATGACATGTTACCATAGTTAAATGAGAACTAGTATCGAATAGTAATAACTGAACAGCAATACTCAAGGCAGAGGAGAATAAAGGGAATAAAAATCCTAAAACATCAGAACCAGTTGATGCACAATAGTACATTTGCATGTGTGCTATCAATATTTATCAATAACACATCCAATTTTTATCATCCCCGTGGGTTTTATGCCTAACCATCATGACAAATATAATGGCAGATGTGTGGAGCACAGGCTTGACCTTCAGCATTGCTGCTGCTGAGGCTCCCAGGAAGAGATCTGAGAGACAGCTGTGGGCAGGCAGCCAGGCATAATAAACACTGGAAAGGTTCAGAGGATTTCTCCATCTTGCTTTCAGTGGAGACAAGACAAATTTCCATCTGTCTTCCTTAGCACTCTGAAGAAAAATATCAGATTAAGCTATGGATGTAAAGATTGGTATCAGAAACCAATTTTCAAATATGTAAGGAACAATTAGTAATCTCTCAAAATGTTGAAGCTGGAAGGCATATAAGGAAATATAATTTGCAGATTTTATATGTGGCGACCCCACATAATAGAATTCATCAAAATTAATTTAGAGAAGTCAATTATTTGTTTTTTTTTTATTTTGTTTTTTACAGAGGAAAGTCAGCGTAAAAAATATATGTCATGTAGCTATTTTTAACTTTCAATGTGCTTGGTTACTTTAAATTTGAAGGCATTTTTACAGTTACATTAGTAAAATAAGCACTAATACACAATGTTTAGATTTTCAGTATAAATCTGCCTCTTAAGAGGCAATAACCTTGGGTAAGAAATTGATACTCTCTTTACCTCAGTTTCCTTATATATGAAATTGGAATAATAGAATTACAACCTAAAGTCCTGACAACTGAATATATAATATGTAAATAATTGGATATATTATTTTAATTTATTATTGGTGCCACTAGTGTTTGAATTCAAGACCTTGTACTTGCTGGGCAGGATCTTCTACCTTTTTACCCCCTGTCCACTGACTGTTTTGCTTTAGTTACTTTACAGACAGAATCTTAGCTTTATGTCCCAGCCAGCCTGGAAATTGATACACCCAATCACTTCCTCCCAAATACTTCATGAATACTTTTGTGCATTTTTGTTTCCATTTTACTGAGCATATTGTGAGCTCTTACATATGAGAACTATTTTTATATTTTTACCACATTTTCACAGGCCCTGATATGATGCTATAAAAAAATTGCACTGGGCACTTGTTGAAAATAAAACAAGGAATATTTTGTTAAAGACAATTGTAGTACTTACAACAGATGAGAGGAATTGAATGAAATTCCTTCCAACAACAACAAAGGGGTGATTTATAAGCACTGGTATCTAATGGAAAAGTAGAGAAAGATTTTATAGAGGAATTTGATCAGTGTGGTTAGGACAAAGGAGTTTGTAATTTTTATATTAATTTTAAGTTTTACTGTATGAGATAATGTTTTGCTAATTACTTCCATCTTTATTGAAATGATATACAGATATATCAAATAATTGTCATTTAAAATATGTTCCTAATCCCACATAAATAAGGTGATAAGGGCTCCATGTTTTTACAACTTTAAAGGCTGGCATATTTCAAAGGGATGGTTCAAAGCATTGAAAATGGTATTTCTGGACTGTAGAAGATCCATATTTCATGGGCTAGAAATAGAATTTTCAGTTGCAAGTATTGTAAAGTAAATGCTTGAAGAAAAGTAAAGTCAGGGCTTAAAAGCAGGAAGAAATTTACAAGAAGGTCTAAGATGTTATCTAGTTGAAAGGATAATAATATAGCTGTGGCCAATAACAAAACATAGGATCATGCATTCAATTTGTTTTCTAGAAGCCAAAATGTCTCCCAAACTTCTTATTTTTGCCACTTATCAGTTCAATTAGTGTTCACAGTGAGAAAAAAGGAAGTTAGCCTGTTCATAATAAAGACATGAGTTGTATGACTCATAACCATTTTCTTGTCAAAAGGGGAAATACATTTTTTAGTGCTGTTCCTGACTGGCAATAAAATGGTGTCATGCTGTTTTTACCTATAATTCGGTGGAAGCGCTAAAACGCACCAACATACCCACAAAATGGCCAAGGAGAAAGCATAAAGGAGAAACTGACTTCTTAGACATTGACAGTGAATATCTCAATCCACATGAGGTCCCTGGCATTGAAGACTCAAGAACAGGGAGCCAGGTATCACATGACAGGTGACAGAGCTGGTAATGGCTGCTGACTGTCGTGCTGTTGATTTTCATCTAGGGAAGTCTGAGATTAAAATGCCCCTCAAAAGTGTCAGATGGCTTGGGTTGTAAATTTTCATTCAAAGTACATTTAAACCGTTCACTAAGAGAACGTCTTAGTCTTACTTATGTGATAGTTTTATATATGGGGAAACTTTTTCTGAACAAAAGTAGAATAATGCATTTCATAAACATTCCTTTCTACGACATTACTACTGATATTATGGTATGATTCTTTTGTTTAATGAGTTAAAAGACTAACAGAAGAGGAGAAATGACTGACAGTAAGATTTCTAAGGGTTAACTAAAATTATCTGTTCTCTTAATTGATGGCAAGCCACCATCTGGAGCTGCCATATTTTCTGTAAAGATTTTTTTTTTCCTCCTGGAAGAAACTAAAAGAGAGGAAATGAGCATATGATTCCTGTTCTCATGGCAGAAAGGAGTGGCTCAGACTCACTTAACGGAGAGGCTTGATGATAGGAATTTATAGCATCAGTGAATTTTAGTCCTCCTCTGTATCTTAGACCTGAAAGCACACTGTCAACCACAAAGCACCAGTCTAAAGTGGCAAAGTTCCCCATGAGAGCTATTGACAGACTTCAAAACTCTTTTTCTAAAAAGCAATACAAGAATGGAGACCAATCAGAGAAGTTGTTGGCACAGCTGGCCAAACTAGTATTCTTATTTTTTATTACTAATAATTTCATGAGATATATATGTCTAAGATTATATTTTATTTTGCAGCAAGTTCCAAATAGTTCGTGTGAAACAAAACAGACATTTTACCATTCAAAACTAAGAACGTGATATTATTCTTTTTTATTTAAATTTTATTGTAAAGGTGATATAGAGAGGGGTTAGTTACAGGAATCAGGTAATGAGTACATTTTCTTTTGAACAGTGTCACCCTCTCCTCATTCTCTCCCAATTGTTCCCCTCCTGACTTCATTCCCTGCAAAGTTGTATAGTTCTTTTCCAACATAGTGTCCAGTGGATTTCACTTCTGAATTGGTTCACTCTTTATCCCACCATTTATGTTCTTCTCCTTCCCTTCCTCAAATCAGATAAAGTTATCTAGAAAACAAAGGTGCAGAAATCAAAAACAAGGACAGAAGGGAATAAACCAAAGCAGGGGTGGAAGGGAGAAAGAAGAAAAGAAAAGGTAATGAGCCACAAACAATACAATTAAAAAAAAAAAAAAGCTCTTGGGGCTGGGAAGGTGGCTCAGTGGTAGAGCGCTTGCCTTGCATGTTCAAGGCCCTGGGTTCAATTCCTCAGCACCACATAAGCAAAAAGAAAAAAGCCGGAAGTGGCGTTGTGGCTCAAGTGGTAGAGCACTAGCTTTGAACTGAAGAGCTGAGGGACAGCGCCCAGGCCCAGAGTTCAGGCACCATGACCGGACCCAAAAAAAAAAAAAAAGCTCTTCCATCTCTGGGAGGTACTTTCGATAAGTGTCATTTTATATGATCTTATGGGCATCGCTGTTATTCTTACCTAGCTTTTACATGCATACATTGAACTCAGTGCCATAATGTTCACAGAGTAGCCAGACTTATGGCACTTATTTGATGCAGATTATTTAAATGAAGGATATGATTTTAAGCAGAAATAACCATCCTCATTTATAAAGTAAACTTTAAAGTTTCAGTTATGACTAAGGACTTCGGTTCTACAGATACAATAAACATATGGAATAAGATTGTATCTAGAATCTCCAAGAAATAAGGAAATCATAGGCAACCTCAATTTAAAAGACCATAAGACTATTGAGAGTGAATTCCATCCTACTCAATTCTCTCTTTCCTGAACTGTCAAGAATATTTGACATGACTATGCACAATTTCTCCCTTACGTTTATTCTTCACTTAGTTCCCAGGTTTCAAATTCCCTAAATTGCTTTGAGTTTTCTGATCCCTAAAATTTTTCATCTCAATAAATAGCACATTATCCATCACACTTATCAACTCAAAAACCTAGCAATATTCCTCTCCCTTTTCTTTTAGCCCATCAATGGGCAATATCTTCAAAGTAACCCTGAATGTGATAATTTTTCTCTGCCTCCTTCCCCTCTCCTTTTCCCTCTCCCTCCCCTCCTCATTCTCCTCCTTTTCTTCTGCTTCTGCTTCTTCTGCATCTTCTGCTCTAATACAATCCACTATATTTTCAATAATTTCAGGAAATTACTTTCCTTCCATTCTAGGCTCTTAATATTATAAAACATGTTATTATATGATTGCATGTTGAAAAGTAACTCTGCCAATGTCATTTCCCATCCTACACATCATTCTCCAAGGACAAATAAGGAAAAGGAAATACCCCTACATTTTTCTCTCACTGAAATACCAGTAGAAGACTTATATATTCTGTCTGAGTATTTTTTACTCCAATAATCTTTTTATGTAGTTGGAAGGAAAGGAAATAAAAGGAAACAAAGGGGAAAAGCAAAGCTAAGAAATGAAAGGGAACGGAAGAAGAGACAGGAAGGAGAGGGGAGGAAAGAGAAAGACAAGAAATTGACTAGAAGGGAAGGAGAAGGCAAGGAAATGGAGGGAACATGTACAGGGAATGGGGGAGCGTGACAGGAGGTGGAGAGGGAACGAGGGAGATAAGGGTAGAAGGAAAATGGAAGGGGAGGAAAAGAAGAATGAGAAGGAAGTGGGAGAGGAGGTGCATGAGGAGGGGAGAGGGAAAAGAAAGAGAACATCATTGAGCTTCAATAGTCAAATGTTAAAATAAAAGTAATCTGAGATTCAGAAAAGAGAAAAAATTTTGTAAACAATCTAAACGACAGTCTTCCTCTTAGCTTTGTTGGGTTTGGAGGTTTTTTGTTGTTTTGCTTTTTTTGCTTGTTTGTTAACTTTGTTTAAATTGTGAACCTTCTGTCTCCCACTGACTGACACTTCTCTCAATCTTGGTAGAACTGTCTATTGGAGTATTTTCATCCATTCCAGGACAACATTTCCTACAGATTCCTTGGTATGGTACTTAAAACTTAGCATAAAACCAAGTACAATGAGAGGCAGAAATATTTCCTTGCAAGTTATTTTAGGTGATTCTATTTTGAAGAATGGAATATAGGAACAAGCCACTTTTTGTGTTGCAGTGATGTATTGTGATGAAGCTGGTAAACATAGTCATTATCAATCCCCTGTCATCTCCCTGCTCAAATTCCCTTCTTCAGAACCCTTCCTCTCACTTACTTGATTAGGAATCTATTTAAGTCAAATTAATTCTATATTAAATAATATATATATATAATATGTTTGCATTAATAATATTAATAAATAAGATAATTTTTATTAATTTCAATAATTACCATGTATTTTACTTCAGCAGTGTGGACTCCTTGAAAATGGGAAGCATATTTGATTCTGCTTGCAGAACTAGCAACAAATAGAACATTCAAATGTTCAGCCTGCTGGTCTTTAGAATATCTATTTTGTCACATCCAAAGCGTTTGAAAACAAGCTATTTTTCTATTTTGATAGTCAGATCCCTGTTTCTGAGTGCTACCTCTCTATTGGCAGCATGCATTCCAAGCATATCAAAGAATTCTTTACCATCTGATATTCACTCACCCACACATGGCAGCATCAAACTTTCTGATGCACTCATACCTTCAGATGTTTTCATGAATTTTACTTTATTTTCATGAGCATAAATATTTATTAAGACAACACCAATATTCAGTCTTTGTATTGCCCAGAAGGGGGTTAACAACTATTTTAATTTTACTGGGATGAATACATACTTACAGGATGCAATGAACAAATATTCTTACAATATTAATAATGGTATAGGGCAGTGGCTATCATGGGAAGGTAAATTGTCTTAAACTAGAGGAGAATTTAAAATATATTGTCTCCTTTCCATTTCTGATCTTTTTTTTTTTTTTGTTAATTGTGAAAATACCCTACAGAGGAGTTATAATTACAGGGGCAAGGTAATGAGTGCATTTCTTATCAAGCATTGTTGCCTCCTCCTTTGTTTCCCCTTCCCATACTTTCCCAGCTTCCTTGCCCCATACCCGCCCCCTTCCTTCCCCCCTTCTCCCTCCTCTCTCTCCCCCCTCCCCCACGTTCATTTTTCAACATAATGTCTTATACATCTCATTGTTGCAATGGGTCCACCTGTATCCCTATTTAAACAATTTGTTTTTTCCCTTCCCCTCCACAAATTATACCAACATCAAATACAGTGAAAACAAGGGTTATACCGTGGGAGAGGGACATACAAAGCAACAAAGAAATCATCTTATAAATATGTTAGAAACAACAGCAAGAAAGAAAAAACCATCCCATATCCCTGCCCTCTGCAGTCTCAGTAGATCTTTTGTATATCAGGAAAATATATAAAGAGTTATCCAAAGACTATGACAAGCATAATTTCTTTTTTGATAGTACTTGGGCTTGAACCCGGGGCCTTGTGCTTGCTCAGAAGCAACACTTTCTGAGCCAAGTCCTTAGAAACATTTTGTTTTTGCTTTAGTTTGTTTTTCAGACAGAGTGTGATATTTTTTATATGGTTAACTTTGATCTCCCCACTTCCATTGACCAGGCAGACTGAGACTTGAGTTAACACCCCAGATGTTTTCTTTTTCTTCTTTGAAATAGGATTTTACTAACTTCTTCCATGGGCTGTCCTCAAATCCTGATCCTTCTTTCTACCTCCGAATAGCTGGAATTACAGGTGTGAGCCACCATATCTAGTCATGGCAAGCACACTTTCTAGCTGCCTAAACTCTCCACTTTTTTCACTTCCTTAAGGATGGGTGTGAAACTAAAACTGAAAATTCTAAGGCTCTAATCCTGTTTTGTTTCTTTTTTTCTGGAGATGATTTCTTACCAGGGCCTACCAATAATTGCCTGATTAAAAAAAAAAAGGTATTTCCCAAAGCCAAGAAATTCCAAAGACTTTGGTGCTACTGTATCAGAAACCAAGGTCAAAGACCAATTTGCAAGACATGTTGTACCTATCACTCCTGTTGTTCTGGAAATCAAAAGGCTTTAGACCATTTGTGCCCCCCAAAGTACAAGAAAATATTAAAAATATGTGTTTTGTTTTATCGCAATACCACAAGCAGAATGCAAATGCTTCAAGAAATCGTAGAAGTTGGTCAGATCTGTGTTAAAACTAAAGGTACGAGAGCTGAGAATGTGTCAAGGGAGGTTTCTGTGTGGTTAAGCAAGTGGCTTATGACTGGAATAGAAGAAGGTAAATTCAGGGGAAAAAAATCATAGATTAAGTCACATGACTCTGCCACTGGGGAAAACAAATAAGTTGTGTTTACCACAGATATTTCCAACATCCAGAGGAAGTGACTTCCAAGAACCGTACTGAAGGAACTGGGAACACTCATTATGTCATTTTAGAGTTCCATCAGTTGAATTTGTGGGTTTGTGGACAGCTGTGTCACTGATTTACAGTGTGACCAAATATGACTCACGAACTTCAAGAGCCAAATTTTATGTTAGCAAACGTCCCATTTTGTCTCTAATTCTAGAGCCAACCCTCTTCTTAGAAACTGAAGGAGCAGACTTGCTCTTGCCATCAACATTCAGAGATATTTTATATGTTTTCAGACCTTCAATAAATGTCATGTCACAATGTCATACATAAACAGCCATCAGGAATTTTAGAAAGGGCAATGTGTCAATATTTCTTATTCCTGATTCATTTGAAAGGTCAATTTGATGTTTTGTGCAATTATATTGCTTATATTTATATACAAATTATTTCTGGTAAATATTTAACCACATCTAAGGATTCTAAGTGGCTAGTGTCCAGTTCAGAATCCTATCTTCAAGAGATTCTCCTGAATTTCGACAGAACCAGACTGTTTCAAACTATGACAAAGGGGAAAAATACTAACTACCTACCCTTCCTTTCACTTTCTCTTTCAGTTTTTCCTACTGCAAATAACTGCAGGAATTTATCTGGTATTAAAAGAAGGGAATAGGAAGAGGGATTGCTTTCTGTTTCCATCAAAAGAGAAAGCTCTAGAACATTGATTCTTTTATATAATATTGTTATTCTAAATCTGGCTTGTCTAATATAACAGACCATTTTTAACAATGGTCTGTTATACTGACATATAATTCAATGCCCAGATGACTCCATATATTTCTCATGGTGGAGATCTCTCAGGGAAGGTCTTTTCTGGGTTATCTCTGTCCATAAACATCAATCCTTAATTTTCCCAGGTAGTCTATAGATGACTCTAAGAAAACTTAAGAATCTCAGCCATGATTACCTCAAATATGTGCAGGCTTGTACTGGATTTCTTCCAGCAAACTGTCATTCTGGCTTTTCTCAAAAGTTTATTCCCCAAACTCTAGTGCATCTGGGCATAATAATACAGCTTAGGTTTGAGAGAACAGCCACTCACTAGCTAAAACACAGGCTTCTCTTCCTAAACATCATAGTCTACAAACAATCAGATAAAGTGGCTTCCTGAGTCACAAGAAGCCAGTCTTTTGCCAACATAATTTTCTCCTTTATTTATTTTTTAAATTATGTTTTTTATTGTAAAAATACTATACAAAGGGGTTACAGTTACATGAGAAAGGTAATGAGTCCATTTCCTTTTTTTTTGGGGGGGGGGTCTGGTCGTGGGGCCTGAACTCTGGGCCTGGGCACTGTCCCTCATCTCTTCAGCTCAAGGCTAGCGCTCTACCACTTGAGCCACAGCGC